>NC_055672.1:2445491-2749487 GCF_017976325.1 Chelmon rostratus
CGACTTTACAGCACAGCACCGACGGTGTTTATATGACAGTGTGCTACAAGTTTTTTAGATTTCATTCATTTCAAGCAGCCATTGTTGTTCGTGCACTTCACAAACTGACACGCAGAGAAATGCAGCCTGTTTGGGATGGAGAAACCTTCAAAACGAAAAGTTGCTCCCATTAAGCACAGTCAGACGAGGGATGGGGGGGTAGATGCACACTTCCTTCTGCGCAGTGATACAGTTGGCAGGTGTAGTTCTGTGGAAAGGTCTGTGGGTTATCTTGAGTAATGATATCTGGAAAATGTAGATGGACAAATAACACCACAGGTAAATTGTAACTTTGATTTTAGGGTGAACTGTCCCTTTAAGGCCAGATCGGACTTATTCTTTAATATATTTGTGTGTTTGTTTCCCAACTATAAAAGCTTCTTCATGCATTTTGGAAGCTGATAATCAGTTCTTGTATGATGGAGCATCTTTGAATGTAAAGAGTAAAGAATCGAAAAGTGGATTTTATTCTCTGTCTTACTTTACTTTAATTTTCTATCAATTTATCTTTTTATATGAAGCACTTGGTTCACATGACTTCTTTGTTGTAAAGCACTTTGAGCTGCACTTCTCATTTGGAAGGTGCTACACAAATAAAGTTTATTATAATTATTACTATCATCAATGGCTGCCTGTTAAATTCAAACCTGTGGAACACCATCGGACATGATTAGCATTAATGCTAAGTACAGACTTTTCTCAGTCTATGTACGTAAACATGTGACGGCACCAGTGTTGTGCTTTCGGTCCCAAATCAGCCGCAAACTTTGAATGACATTACTGCGGCTTGTAGAGAAAAATGTTGCCGATCTTTACTAAAAGTACTGATGGCGGTACACCAATCTTTTTCCAGCTTCAGATTTTCTCATTTTTTATTGAAATTAATTAGCCAAAGAGTCACACAGCTGTAATCAGGACTGCTCCTCTAATCAAACCCCCTCTATAAAGCTTTGTGTTTTCAAGTTGTGTGGATCTAACACCAGTCCAGACCACGACCAGTCACACAGCAAGGCAGGATCCATAACACCGGTGTCACGCATATTTATCCTGATTTCAGCCAATGACACTGCTGATTACAGCGACTGAATCACAGATGTCTTTGAATGCATCGTGTCAGTGTGGCAGGATGCGGTGAACATCAAATCTTCCCTTTCTGTGGAACTTTCATGCATATCTCACAACCTTCTTTACACTGAATGAACTTTCACACAAACCCCCCCCCAAAAAGTTTGAACTGCTGACATTTCAGGGCTTGTTGTGACTGATTCCTGCTCCATTGTTGTTTCCATATCTCTGCTGTCACAAAGTTACACAGCGCCTCTGAACATTTGTGTGGTTATTTATATCTTCAGAGACTTTCATGAGCCATTAAGCTTTAAGAAAAATGGCCATAATGAGAAACCTTTACAGGAAGGAAGGGAAACTTAATTCATCGTGATGTGAACTTTCTGTTTGTGATACGGAGTCAGAACAATCAGGAGCTGACATGTGAAGCCAGGTCAGCATGTGCTAACACGCCCGCCACAGCAGCTAACCAGCTACTCAGCCGGCGAGTGATGCGAGACCGAACCGGGCGGCGTCATGACGACCTGCCCTTCTCTCATCAGCAGCACCCCGGAGGCCTCACAACCAGCAGGAAAGGAGCGATGAACCGCGGCCCGGAGAAACAAAGACGGTTACTACGGCGCTGCCAAACGGCTGTGTTTACGTGACCCGCTCCGGAGGTTGCGTTTCCACCTGCGTACGTGGTCGTGTTCAGGTGTTGTCAGTCGCTGTGCCGGGAAGTGTGTGCACGCATGCGTGTCCATCAGTTTGGGTTCAGCTCTGCACCGTCTGCAGCCAAACAAGCATCGAATGGCTCCCTGCGTGCGCTCGGCGAGGCGAAGCAACAAACATACACAAACAGCTGGTCCCACATGTCCTAATAAGAGAGTGGCTGACTGGCAGAACATCCTCTCCACCCCGCCGCAGATTAGATTACACTCTTCAAGGCTCCTGACTTCGCCTGGCACGGCCTCTTCGTCTGTTCGGCAGCAACTGCTGCTCAAACGTCTTCAGTCGTTAAAGGTGTACTTCACTGAAAATCCGTCTTCTGAGTGTCAAACACTCACCGCCTGGAGCCTTTGAAAAGTTTGTAGCTCGCTCATTATTGGGGAGTAGTAGTTTATAAGAGTGAGAGTCACAGTGAAAATGATGTCAAAGCATGAGAACATGTTCAGAAAAGTAGTAAAACTGCTCCTGCAGCATCGCCAGACCTCAGCCAGTTCAGTCAGGAGTTCAGTCTGTTCAGACAGGTGAATTAATCATTAACTATGTCGCTATGATGGATTAATCACACCACTCTGAGCTCTGGGTATTTGTTCGGACATTGTCTGACATCTCAGAAAGCAAATAATTCATCAAGAAAGCAACAGATTAGATGCAACAGTGCAAGTTATTTCACCCTCAAACTTTAGTATCTCAAAGCTTTTATGCAAAAACAAACTGATGAAAGAAGCATCTTTCAGTAGCATCAGTGCACTGAATGGAAACTTCCTTTGAGAGGAGTACTTCTATAATCTATAATATAATAAGTAGTGTATTCAGCTCTTTAGTGGAGAGATTACAGTGTGTGTAACATATTGAATGCACGGCTGTGGAGCGAGTGATGCTGCAGTCGTTTGAGAAGTTTGGACATTTTGAGGACTTTTTGCTGTGTGTTGCAGCGAGTGACTGAGACTCCAACACTACATTTTTGTATTGCTGTATTGCTTCAATCTTGTTGCCCTCCCAAGCGTTTAAAGAGAACTAAACAAACACTGAGGAACCCTGAAAGCACGGCGGCGAGCAGGCAGCTGCCAGGTGTGAGTGGGAGGAACAGCACGTTCATACCAAACATGTTTATAGCGGTTTAATTGAAATCTGGGTGTTAACTCCTTTAATTCAGATGGATGAACTGAAACTGGGAGTCACCAAACAACCAAACCATAATTAAGACTCTAATTCCTCCTTCAAGCAAACTGCAGTGTGGCTCGTTAGCATTGTGAACATAATCTGGATTAATCTGATGGACCAATTACAGGAATTTACTAAAAAATGCAAGGATTTATGTGAATAAAGAGATGGTTATCATGAGATATTATCATAGACGAGTCTATTGTATTTGAAGTTACAAGAATTTAAGCGGGGAAGGGTGGAAACCAACAAGAGGGATGAAAAACCCCAAATGTGGTTCCTCCCTGAGGGAGGTGGAACAGAAGTCAACCCAAGATCTGGATGGAACAAAGAACAGACTTTACTCCCGGCAGCCATGTTCATTTAGCGCTCCAGCCCTCTGTACAACACACTGAGGCAGCAAATTAAGTCATCTTCGTCCAGTACGTCCTATGATTGGCTTTCACAGCAGCCAATCAGAAAACAGAACTGAGCCTTTCCATGTTGTCACGGCTAAAAATCCAGTAACATGTTTCTGGCCTTCACTTCATAACATTTTAACATGAACTCAACTGAAAACAGCACAAAGTCGACATATTCATTGATTAATCTGCTTATTCTGAATCTGATGCAGCAACACGTTTCAAACAAGTTGTGACAGGAGCAACTAAAGACTGGGAAAGATGTGGAACGCTCCAAAAACACCTGTTTGGATCATTCCACAGGTAAACAGGTTGATTGGTAACAGGTGATAGTATCATGATTGAAAGGCTCAGTGGTTCACAGCGAGGATGGAGCGAGGGTCACCACTTTGTCAACACGTGATTGGATAAAGAGATTAATACCTGGACTCAGGAACACTAATGACTGATGACAATGACTGATTCTGGTTTAACTTACACGGTGTCCAGACTTTTTTGGAATCATTGTTGTAAAAACTTGCAGTTTTAGGCTGTAAGAGGTTGCAGACATGTTTTCTTAACTGAGCTGTTAAACTGTGTTGGTGCTTCTCTCTCTTCACCTCAGCTTCAGATCGTCCTTAAATTTGGATTTTCAGGCATTAAAACCATTAAAAATCACACTGATCAATAAAGCCAATAGATTTCTGAAGCGCCTGCTGGTCACAGTAAAGACCACGTGGTTCTACAGTCTTCTGACTCTATTTATTTCTTCCTGTGTTACAAAATCAACGAAGAAGGCACATGAACACAAAGCAAACCAAACTAAACCTCACAAAGGTCAAACAGGCAGGAAACGGAGACGCTCTAAAGCCCGGTTTGACTTCGACTCCACGCTCACAGCTTTGCAGAGTGACGGGTTGAAGGAAAGTGTGACGGATCACCCAATACGACTGACCTCCTAAGAATAACACAGCGATTCTTCCGATAGAAGAATCCTGCACATCGTGATGCTAACTGAACAAAAGCAACACACAAAGCATGGACTGATGAGGATTATTTCTGTTTTAGCCCCTCGCGCTGCCGGGGAGGCTGGGAAATCCCGGAGGTTAAACGTTCGATTCCGTTTCGGGATTACTTCCAGCAGCGTGATGCAGTGGCACTGAAGCGATTTTCGAGTCATTAATTTAATTTGCTGAAGCCTGTAATCCAGTATTTGCTCTCGCAGTTCTGCGCACCCAGCCGGCCCCTGAACATGGATATGTTGAATGAACAACCTGAAGAAAACCAGGCAGGACACCTGTTCGCTCATTCGCTCAGGATCTACTGTTATTCATGTCATGTACTGTAAATCCGCCAGTCCCTGCTTCTCAGTCTATTTTTAACCTCCGTGTTGTTCCCACAGCTCCATGTGTTGTCAGTGTGATGGACAATAAAGTTGCCAGACTTGCAGAGTGGATGAGTGAATGTTGGAGATGACACAGGAAATGTGGTGGAGACATCTAGAAAAGTAGCTCCGGCTCAAAGAGGCTATTTCCAGTCAAAGAATGAAGGGGTTTGTCACTTTACTTTGCCTCAACAGCTCATTCTGATCAGTTTAAAATCATTTGGAGCCTCTATAATCTCACTTGGCAGTCCAGATTTGTGGCTGACATGGCAGCTTTCAGACGATGTTTGCTCTTACTTTGTTTGCTGTGGGTGAAAATCAGCAGCTAATGCTGATCTGACATCTTCTATTCATAAGATCTGACATTTAAACACGTTTGTTGCCTTGTTACACAACAGCCTTTCCAAAACCACCAGCCTTCACAACCTCTTAACGCAACATGCGACCAGTAAACCAGAGAACGCTCGACGAGCACAAACTGCACTCAGTCCTCGAAACGTATAAATCATGAATCGTAAACAGCCTAAAAAATCATTTCTTTCTTCACGGTTAGAAAGTTCAGGTGAAAAGAGGAAAAACATTTAAAAAAATGTCTCACAATGTTCAAGGAATAATTCAACATTTCAGGCAGTACATTTGGAGAAGCGGCTTGTGACCGGAGGGTCGCCGGTTCGATTCCCCCGACCGGACTGGCAGAGAAATTTGGGCGTGGTGGGGCATCCCCTCCCCCCCTGGCTGATGTGCCCTTGAGCAAGGCACTTAACCCCGCCATATGCTCCCCGGGCGCCTGATGCGGCAGCCCATTGCTCCTGTGTGTTCACTGCATGCTGCATGTGCATGTGTGTGTTTACAGTGATGGGTGAAATGCAGAGAATAATTTCCCAGTTTGGGATTAATAAAGTGAATTAAATTAAATTAAATTAAAAACTAAATTAGGATACCACGCACATGTGTGCGTACAGAGCTGAAGACAGGAGGCGATTAGCATAGCTTAGCATAAAAGCTAGAAGCAGAGGGAAACAGCTAGCCTGGCTCTGTCCAAAGTTTAAAAATATAACCTAAAAAGCTCATTAATGTATCTTGTTAATTGAATCTGCACACAAACAAAAGTGTTAAAATGACAACGTGTGGCTTCACAAAGACTGGCCTGCTGGAATCTTTTTGTCACTGTGAGGTTGCCAGGCAACCAGCCGATGTAAAAATAGTTTAATCCTATAACTTTACCTAAAGCTACAAATTGTTTGTTTGTTTGTTGGATCTCTGTTCGTTTAGAGTTAAACAAACAACACTTGGCTGGCTGTTCATCTTGTGTCCAGTCGATGCTAAGCTAGGCTAGGCTAACCGCTTCATAATTCATGACATGCATGAGACTGGTATTGATTTTTTATTCTAAGTCTTGGGAAGAAAGGGAATAAGCATGATTCCCCAAATGTTGAACGTTTCCCTTAAAAGTGCCTGAAAACACAAAACAGGTCCTTAATTAAGATCTCAAATAAGCAGAATCCTTCTGATTTGGCCGACAGCAGGTTGTTCATCCAGGATCTCACTGCTGTCCACAAGGAACTGATGAGAACCTGAAGGCCACCTCCAGAACAACCACTCGGTCTGTGGGCTGCGGCCTCACGTTGCACCATAAATCCTTGAGATGTGTTGGCTCAGTTTGAGATGTCCCACTATCAAACAAAGAGATGAGCTGGTAAAATTCCCAGCATTGTACGATTGGACGGTTCTACATCCTGTTTTGGCAAAGCAAACCTTTAAGTTCCTGCCAAAAAATGCATCAAACCTTCTGCCACATTCCACCACTGCCTCATTTAATCCTGAGTGAAGGAGGAGAGGAACTGCGCATGCAAGAACTTTAATTGCATGACATAAACACAATTAGCCGCCAGCTTTCAACTCCTGAGGGTTTGAATTGCCTGAAATTAGTATCATTAAGGATCCCGTGTCCTCCTGACAGACTACAAATTATTCGCAGCATCACAGATGTTATTAAAACTGACGGGAAGCATCCAGTTGATGGTAATCCAGTGTTATCAAAGTGCTTTATTGATCCAACTGCCTTTACTCCACCCTTCAGCAGCCACCGTGCTGCTCACCACCACACAGAGCTGGACGGCAGAGCTGGATGTGTGTCACCTCTCTGGAGGGTGATTTTGGGAGGGGGGTCTGCTGATATGCTGTTGACAGTGTGTTCGGGACAGAGGCAGCTGGGAATGCAGAGCCAGCGCTCCTCTGTGTCTCGCTAATCAGGCCTGTTGTTAGCCGCTACCGACCACGAGCACCTCCGTCCTCTCACAGCTGTAGCTTAACATCACACTCTCTGCTGCTGTTTGTTATACATGAACACGAGGAAATAGGTTAGAGAGACCTGACTGACTCGGCTACGTTCCCCCTGCTGAAAGCCGATTCAGGTTTTCACATGTGCACAAATCAAGTCCGTTTTATTTACGCAACCCAATATGACGAGCCACAGATTTGCCAGAGCAAATTGTGCACGACCGAGTCTTCAGACAGGGAAAGGAAGGCTCATTACATGCATCAGCGCATATATATGCTAAATAAAAGTCCAACTAAAACTTAAACAGACATAAATTAGCTTCCTGAAGTCCAAGTCCGTCTGTCTGACTATTTGTCTGCTCGTGTGGGACCACCTTTGAAACTGGTCCGGAGCGAATAAACTAGGTTAGGCTACCAGGTTGCACACAGGCCTGATGTGTGGGGTACATTATGCATGGCTGCTGGAATAGAAGTAGAGGTCGTGAACCTGAAAAGAAAAACAGCTGTTTGTCACCTGCTAATAAACCTCAAAAAAGAAGAAAAAAATGAAACCAGTTGCCATGGCTGCGAGAGAAAAATGGTCTTTTCGATTTTTCAACAGCAGAAACTTCTTTTTCTTCTTCTTTCAGAGCTCAAACAGCTGATCAGTCACGTCAGAATTTATTCGAAAAGGTGTTTCCATCTGCCATTAAACTCCCTTTTTATAACCCCTCCCCCTCACATGAGCGTAAAATCTTTTTTGCTAAATTGTGGACCTTCTTATTTATTTTATTTTGCCATTTCGATCAACCTTTTCCTAATGTGACATGAACACATGTTGACAGGAACACGGCTACTGATGAAGTGAGGATGGAGGTCAGTTCTGATTGTCTGAGCTGCTGCTTGTACATTTACAGCAAATAAACCCCACCAGATACCTGGTTTGTCTGATGAACCTGGTTTCTGGAGTGCATGTAAACACGCTGTACTGATTTCTTTAATATCTCTCACATTGATACCCACTCAACACATTACACCAGGCATATCAAACTCATTCCATAAAGGGCCGTGTGGCTGCAGGTTTTCATTCCAACCAAGGAGGAGCACACCTGGCTGGAATCAATTAATCAGCTGATCTCAGTCTTCAGCTGATAACTAAGTGATCCCTTGATGTTGATTGGTTGGCCTGGTGTGCCACACGGCCCTTTATGGAATGAGTTTGACATGCCTGCATTACACAGTACAAACTGCACCAGATCATTTTGCACAAGCTCCAGTAGAAATGGCAATAATGCACAAGTGTGTGCACAGGTTTGTTCTTAATGCCAAAGCTAAACCAGCACAGCGCAGCCGAACATGCGATCAGCTCCTCCAGCGGAGGTCTTCCATGGTAATGAGTTTGGCTTACAGAAGGTCTTAGCTAATGTACCAGGTAGACACTGCAGCGATTGTTGTACGCAAAAGGCACAACACGACACAGGTGAACAAACAGGGCTCAATCTCCCCGAAGCACCTTGACTGCAAAGATATTTTTTGTTTTGTTCTAAGCCGCCGTCAAACATGATCTTGGTGCTTGGAGACCAAAGCAAACACAGCAGATTGAGCGAGGAAGAGGAGGAGAGAGGAGCTCACACAGATCTGTTTGTCTTCATTAATGCATTATACACTTTAAAGAGTTATTTAACTTGGCAGATCGAGGAAGAACATATTCTCACTTACAGAAATGGCCCGTAGGAGTGGCTGGAGAGGAGGCAGGAGGTGAAACTTTATTGATCCCTGCGGAGAGAAACAAGTCAATGCAGCAACCGAAAGAAACAAGCCTTCACAGAAGAAGAAAAATGTAATATAGACACAACAATTAGACATAACAAGCACTTCCATAAAACGGGACTAAATGTAGTCCTTCTATAAACACACACGCAAATCCAAATCCTCAAATAAAGCTACGGGTCTGCGGCTATGCTAGCAGCTCTGTGCGGCTATACTCGGACACAGAGGTGCATTGAGCTACATGCTAACATCAGCACGCTAACATTCAGTGCTAACATGCTGACGCTTAACAGGTTCAGTCATGTTTAACATGTTTACCATCATAGTTTAGCATGTTAGCATGCTAACATTAGCTTTAATATTAAATACCAAAAACCCCCTTCAGACATGTTAAACAATGACTTCACTCCGACAGTTTTCCATTAGCGGATGTAGAAAACATCCAGTGTGGTGAAAGTGCGTCACAATTCAGGATCAAATGAAAAGATCGTTAACAGGGAAGTGATGACAAAGTTAAGTAAATTTTTTTTTTTAATTCTTACTCGTAAATAATTTAAGTTTAGACCTAAACCTCTGTGCACTCCACGCTCACCTCATCACTTCACTCATACCTATCTCTGAAAACGCATGCAGGCCTGATCTGAAGTGTGTGTGAGCGGGTCACTCCTCCTTTATACATAATAAGTTTATATATGTGGGGAAAGCAGAGGTTTTGTGCGTAAACATCGTTTAAACATCTGGCCACATGTGTTTTCAGGCTCTGAGCCGCTGACCTCCCGGCCGGAGTCTTGGTTGCATGTCGTCTCTCGCCTCTTCCCTCTTGTTTCCTGTCACCTCTACACCGTCACTACACTGCCATCAAACACAGGCAACGTGCCTGGAAAAGAATGTCCCTGCAACTGCAGCAACACCGCATCGTTTAGGGGTTGAGTGATTGTGGTTTTCACGAATATGCACATTTCTGACATTCATTCCTCTCCCGCAAAAAACAATCTCACTTCAGAGAAACTTCCAAACATATAAACTTAAAGTCTCTGATCTGTGGGAAACAATAAAATCTGAAATAAAGAGGATGATTCCTTTAGATTTAATATTACAGAACAAAATACTGAGTGTAACAATAGTATATGCACCAAACCCTGAAGTTAACGAGCCCACATGTTGACACTGTGATTGAATAGAAAATAGAATAAGTGGTGCTGGGAGGAACCTCTTTCTGATGTGTATTTCCTGGTTTATATAAGGGTCCTCCATGTCTCATAAATCTATTAATACCCCGCCACCAATATGAATGGAACGGGGCCTTCAAATGCACCATTCTCCCCGCAATGCGACACAACACAGCCTGTGGTGCACGTACACACGCGGGGGCTTTGTGCGGTTGTTTGTTATCAGCAGGAACCTGAGTCTACATGAGGGAGGAAGTGTTACTGGTTCCCACCATAACTCAGCACAGGCCTAATCAGTAATGGTAGCTTGATGAATGGAAGGCTACGGTACATACAGGCCTTTGTCGCGAGCCGTAAACAATGAGTCAGACTGGTGTATCTGACAATTACAACCACCCTTCAAGGACTTCTTAACATATCCAAATGTGGCCTTAATCCCCCCTCCGCACACACATCCCCCTCCTCCTCGCCTTTTTAGCGCCAGTCATGTGGTTTTGTGAAATGACAGGCTCCACGTTCTCACACGCAGTAAATCAGATACACACACAGCACTACATCGCTGCTGGCGTTCGCACTGTTTGACCTCCGCCGGGCTGTCCGCAAACGTCACAGCGGCAAGCGGCGATGCAAAAGCTCCAGAGCAGATCAGCGAATGATAACCTCTGTGTTCTCACGCTTTGTCGTCACACACACAGAAACATACACACACACACACAAGATTAGAATTAAACATTCATATCTCACAGGTCTGCAGGTCAGAGAACACAGAAACACCTCTCTGCTGTAAAACTCATCAGGCGAAACAACAGAGCTCTTCAAGGACTTCTTAACGCGATACGAAGCAGTAACGCTCATGCTAAACATGCTAACAACAGCATTAGCATGCTACTTTAAGTGTTTCCTTTGTTAGAAGAGCAGCAGACTTCATAATATCCAAAAACCTACAAATCCACAAGCCACTGATCCGGGAACAGGTGTGCAAGTGTGTCTGAATGTACAGGTTAGAGGTAAGATCTTAAGCCCAAGCCCAAGCCCGACCCGAATTTCGGGCCTAAAATGTCAATCATTACGTTCGGGTCGGGTCGGGCTTCTCTCTCGCTGACTTTTTTTTTTTTTTAAATAAATAAATATATGTTTATAAAAATGTATACTAAAACGATACTAAACTACGGAATACTTGTTATAAAATAAATAATTTGGATAAAACAGAGAAGGCTAAACAGGAGCCGCAGAGCCAGAGCATGCTCTGCGCACGTGAACGTCGTCCTCTTAAAATTCTCCGCAAGTCCGCATCTGACCTGCTGGTATCCCCGATATGGACCAGCAAGAAGGGAAGGATAAACTAAAGACGGGGAATGGAAAAGGCAAACATGCACCGGTAAGAGTGAGGTGTGGAAAAGCTTCAAATTGATTGTTGAAAATGCTTCAGAAACTTGCGCTGATAAAACTTGCGTCTCTGTCTCTGACGGACGGCCTTAAATTTTTCCCGTCAACTCTTAAAAAAATCCGTCAATGATGGAAAATTGTCGGTTAATGTAACCTCTGCAGACACAGAAATATAAAAGATGTAAATGTTTATACAGTCTTGTTTAACTTAGATTTCGTTACAAAAGACAGGCTTTAATTTGTTATCATAAATCACCCCTCCTCCTCCCGGGTCCTCACAAATAAAATATGAAATTTCGGGTTTGCTTCGGGCTCGGGCCTGCACGTTAATTGGTCGGGCTCGGGCTGGGTCGGGCTTTAATACTTGCGGGCCTGGGTCGGGTCGGGCTGGATTTTTTGGGCCCGATCTTACCTCTAGTACAGGTCCTGGTTAATCCATCAACAAAGCCACCACCTCTCACCATTCATGGCA
Source organism: Chelmon rostratus (assembly GCF_017976325.1). NCBI lineage: Eukaryota > Metazoa > Chordata > Actinopteri > Chaetodontiformes > Chaetodontidae > Chelmon > Chelmon rostratus. The sequence goes on from NC_055672.1 coordinate 2,457,285, forward strand.
TAAAATGATCAGTCAATTACATTTTAAGCTAATGGTGTACAGAAAAGTGCAAAGGAGTCTCAGCATCTCTAGATCCTGTCTGTTTTTCTGATCTTAAAAAAATCATTTAAAAAAAAATGGCCATATTTGGAGCACAGCCATACATGACCAGGCCGTGAAGAAATGTTAAGAGCTGCTAATCGCAGAGAGATCTTTAGCAGGAACCAATAATTATGTGCAAAGCCAAAGCGTCTTGAATGTCAGGCGTGATAACATGGCAGACGCGCTTATAATAATAAAGAAAGTTGAGTGATATTGGTTGGCAGTGTGCATTTAGCTTAGCATTGTTCCTCATCGGCTCTCCATGCACTCCATCAGACACATGCTGAGGACCCAGGATTAGCCGTTTCACTGTGTGCCTGAACAGAACAGAAAATGAGCCCTCGGGAGGATTTTTGAAATGGGTGTTTTCATTCTCCGCATGAAAGAAAAGAAAATGCTTCGCCATTGTTAATGGGGACTCCATGGAAAGCTCTGGGGCAATCACTTGGTTAAATAATTAGTTATTGAGACGCACCTTAAATCAAATTATGTAAACAGCAGCCCTTTGACTGGAGCGGGAGGACGAAATCAAATCAAACACATTCCAGATAGACGGCGACTGAATTACGAGTTTGAGCCTCATTCTGCTGATCATGCAAAAACCGCGTTTTAATCTCATCCCAGTGTTTGAAATGATCATGAATCAACCAATCAGTCGCATGGTAACAAAATGTATAATAATTCCATTAGCTGATGGATGTAAATAGAAGCATTTATAAAGCACCTAGACAGATTTTTGAGGCATCGAAACCACAAATCCAAATATATGAAACTTGTAATTTCACAGCTTTGGAGGAGACAAGCAGCAGCAAGTTTCAGCTGCGCTTTGTTTGATGTGTCCTCGAAGCTGGAGCTTATTAATCCTGCAGACTGTGACACCTCAAAAACTTATTTTACTCCTTTACACCTTTTCATGCTACACATCCACCAACACACGGACGCATGGAAGCTGTCTTATTATTGCTGTATCTTGGTTAGAATGATGATGCTGTTTATCCCGTTTCAGGGTCACTGGAGCCAACATTCAACGGGCCGAACACCTCGGACACTTTGTCAAACTAAGAACTGACTCAGAGGAACTTAAACGAATGAGTTTCCGGCTCTGGGATTCAGCAGCAGACTGAACATGAGCTCTCTGGATGCTTCCGCTGCGTTTCCCTCGACTCTCGCTGTCACCCACACGAGCTGGGCGACGATGGAAAGTTACAACCAAAATACCGAATTGCAAAATGCTACTTTGGGTGTAATTTCCTTGTTTGGAGAGGAAATGGAAAGCTCATTCCCTAAACTGAAGCTCAAGTACATGAGCCTGTGAGTGCACGACTTAAATCTAAATAATTTTCCTGGCAGGGTGGAGACGATAATATGGGCTGACTGTTGTGTGGATTTGGAGACTGTACTTATATTGTTTCTCATCCAAATAATTAGATTTAGATGATTTGGTGAAACTGTCAGGGTGACGGTTTGTTTTATATTATGAGTCTGGTGGTTCGGCCACTCAACCCTGTTACGGTGTCGGAAAATGTTATTAAAAAAATAGGAATGGCCACTATAAATCACCGCTAATACAAGTGCTACAACTGCTGCATAAAAGCAGAAATATAACTTTTGATAACAGCTTGCAGGGTGGAGTCGTTGTGCGGTTAGACTCTGCTGAGGTCGGGACAGAGGCTTACAGAGACAAAGGGGACATACGTGGTGTTTATTGCATTAGCCTCCCATAGTAATGAGGGTGCTTTGCTTTGGTCTTCTCTCACATGGAGTTTGGTGCCAGAGAGCATTGATAATGAGAGGGAGGAAAGGGTGTGTGTGAGTGGGCGCTCTAATGACAGTGAGGTGTGTGTGCACATGTGTGTCTGTGTCTGCATGCGAGGCATCGATGCAGCTCGGAGGAGACCGGTGAGGCTGATACCTGCACATGCACACCTGTGTATGCATGGTGTGTGTGTGTGTGTGTGTGTGTGCGTGTGATGGTGTCTAGCATTAGGAGCCAGTCTGCAGTCTGCTGCCACAGACAGTCTGGAGCTGTTCGGCTCTGCAGCACTTTTCTTGGCAGGCTGCACAGAAACATCTTACAAAGGCTGAGCGGTTTTCTACGGGTTTTTACTGCCCCGCAGTTTGTCTGCAGGGCATTGCAGGGATGTTGATCAAATGCTAATTACTTTGTTTTGATATCAAATCTAACCACTTACTGGAGTTTAAGCACCACGCCAAAGCTCCCCACCTACCTGCTCATGAATGGCGCTCCTAACGAGCTAACCTGCGTCAGAGGACGTTCCCGGGCTGTTCCAGAACAGAGCGTGAAGACAAATTAACTCCCAGCGCTCATTTCTGCATTATCATGAGAGCTGCTGGGCTGCTGTGCCAAAAAAGCTGCGTCCCGCTTCCATACCGCACACTTCAAAGCCCACATTTCAATCCCAACATGCATCAATTAGTCAACACGGTCTGTCTCATTCAAACGCTGCTTAAAATGTGACTGAGAAATGCTGTCGACACTCAACTGAGGCCAGATACATAAAACTTTTATGAGATTTACGACGCAAGACAGATTCATCAGAGTTATGCATGTGGGCCTGATTCTGTTTAATAAATTGAAATCATTGTGGAACCAGTGGCACGCGCACAGGCTTCATCTGCACTCCCACAATTAGCCGTGAATGGCTGAGGAAACACCCTGAAACACCCTTTTGCATATCAGTACTTGTGCCTGCTCCAGCGCTCATTAGCCCCACGAGAAGGAACAGCAAAGAAGGAAAAGTGCAATTTAGCCGTCAGGTGTTGCACCAGCGAGGCTCCCCGACTGCATCACAGCAGCTGTCATTAACATTTAACACAACGCTGTGCGGACTGCAAGATAACAACACAATCAGTGAAACTGGCAACAACCTAAACAATGTTTCACTCGAAGGTTACGTCTCACCTTATATTTCACATCCACCTCATCATTTCACCGCCAGCCTTCTCCTGAAAGCTGTGTGTACGTCTGGTCTGCAGCATGTGTGATGTGCAAACACCGGTTTATGAGTGGGGGAGAAGCGCCTGCATGGTTTTTGAGTATGCACGAACATCCAGCCGCTGGTGTTCAGGTTCTGGCTGCAGGTTCAGAACCACCAAACACCTGAGCAGCTCTTTCCCAAAGGCCATCACTGTCCTCAATGACTGATCCTCGCTCCCTCCCTCACCCTCCAACTGCCCACCATGCATCATAACCAACACCCCCACCTACACACACACACACATGCACTCACACGCTCACAGGCCGTGCGATATGTGCAATATTTGCCAGGACTGCACATTATGTGCAAATGTGGCAAAATGCAGCACAACCACTACATCCGTGCAAACATCTTGTGCTATATTATATTTTTTACTGTGTTATAGTACAAACACTGTATTTATTATGCACATCTGACGCTTGCAATTCAATATGGGAAAAGTATCTCTCTCTGTTACTCTTTGCTCCGGCGTGAAATTAATAAAGTTTTATCTTATCTTTTCTTATCTACTGTATTATATCTAACCTGCATACAAATGCCAAACAGTATTGTAGCATAATGACGCATTTTTATTAGCATATTTTAACTTTTAACTTCACATTTTAATTCTTAGCTTACTAGTTCACTGCTCTGTATCACGAAGTCTGATCTCTGTGTGCATGCCACATTCGGTGATTAAAGCTTTATTTACATAATGAAGCAGAGCAATAAAAAAGCCACTGTAAGATGTAGATAAGAGCTGCCAGGTCAGGGTATGCTGTCGTTCATTTGATGGAGGCTGTGACAGTCGTTTCCTCACATTACGACACAGAAATGCTCATAATAAGAGTTCATTTATTATTATTCTGTTATTTTGTGTTGAGGTGACCTCACGACTTGTTTAATGTCGATATGCAGCCTTTAGCTGATGTTGAAGTGTAACTTTCTGGTCTTGTGCTAAAATATGAAGGAAGGGTCAGAGAGGAGGTCACAGTGCCTGATGATGGGATGCATGAAGTGTTATGCCAGTGCTGCAGGTTAACAGACTTCACACGACTACACGCCATTAAACACACACGGTTATCGTGACTGTGTGACTGTGTGACTTGCATGAATGTGTCCGGTTCACCTTGAGATTACTCTGTGCACACAGTGTGTCACTGTTCAGAAACAATGCTTTCAAAAGCCCTAACTCCAACCTCACCCTCAACCTTTTCTGAGCGCACCGTGAGGTTTGGAGAAAGTGTCCTCAAACAGAAGAAGAATGTCCCCTCCTTCTATAATAATCAGAATAATAGTAAGTTAATTTCATATCACTTGTTTACGAAAGTGATTTATCTTCCCGTAAAACGAAAATCCCAACTTTCCAAAAATGTCCATTTTCTTTGTTTACCAAATATGTCATTACATTTACGAAACATACTTTTCCCACAATGTGTTCTCACGCTCTTCCAGAACGTCCCGTCATTCCAAACTGTCCCCACTTCCCAAAAATATGCTCGCCGTCTAACATGTCCGAACTTCCCAAAAACAGCCCGCATTTAGAACATGTCCCTTTGTTTCGAAATGTCCTCACTTTCAAAGTCTGTAATTTAAATAGATCCCCACAAAGATAGGAGTACAGTACATGAACACACACACACACACACACACACACACACACACACACACACACACACACACACACACTCTGAGTCATTTAGGGCCTTTCCAAGCAGAGCTACTGTATAATAATAATCTGGATGACATAAGAACAACTTTTACACTTCCATACTTTCCTCTGACACACACACACACACACACACACACACTCTCACACACACACTTCTTGCTTCCTCTTCCTCTGGCCCTGCGCCCGCCCCTCGTCTTTACTCGATTTAAAACTGACAGAGAGTTTGAACAAATGATGCAGCGAGTGGTTTTCAAGCACGACGCTAAGCAAATCTTCAGAAACTGAGGTGATGATTACCGAGCAAACCACCGGAAAAAGCAGACGCGCTGCTCTCCACTTTATGTCGAAGGAAGTGCCCATTCATTTTCTGAGCCAAACCAAAGAGAACATGTGAGAACAAGAGTGGAAGAGGCCATTACAGAGCAGCCGAGGCAGAGCGAGGCCTGTGAATCCCGACAGCACAAAGGTGGGAACCTTTCCCTCTAAACCACACGACAGACCTGCTTTATCCTCCGAAAAGAATCCTCTTCCTCTGGGAACTTCTGCTCTGGACTGAATGACAAGCGGGCGGAAACAATGGTGGTACCGAAAGTGTGATGTTTAGCTTTTCAACTGCAATATATCACCACCAGATTCACTGCGAAAGTATAATTAAACTAACAAAACCCTTTCTGGTCTCTGTACCACAGCTGACGCTCACTGGATCGCATCTTGTGGGAAATCCGCTTGATTGCTTAATGACGAGAACCACAGGAAGAGGGCGCTGTTTTGCCAGACCTACAGTAAAAAAGGGGACTTTCACTGGCAGCGCTGGTGAAACCAAACGGCTGAAGGTCAAATCAATTTCACCATCTCATCTTGTTTTCTTCAGTACAACCACAGAGAGAAAACAATGATGAGGAAATACAACGGAACAAAGGAGTTCTCCGTTTAGAGAAACGCCATCAGTGATACCACAGGTATGATCGGCTACTAGCTGCCTCAGCTATGGTTGTATTTGTTTACAGTAGTTACACCAGGTGAACACAACTAACTTGATTTAATGACATTTCAAAGTCTGGACATCTTTGCACATTTTAAAGTGTCTCTGCAAAGCATGGTCACCTCAGCATCTTGCAGCTGTAGGTGTAACCCCGAGATTCCACCGGACGCGTCTTTGCAACACGTCGTCCAGGGGGGTGCAAACCGCCGCCAGGCACCGTTTCACAAGCAGAGTGTTTCACCTGCCTGACTTTGTTGACTTGCTCAGATTTTTCTGATTGGGTCATTTTTCCTCGATCTTTGTGCTTCTGCCACGGGTCAGTTGGCTTCATGATTAAATGGTTTCTCTTTTGTGTGTTTTATTGTGGCGAGCTAGAATCTGCACAGGGTGTTTTATTTTGAAAATTACTGGTTTCTAACTTCCTGTCCACAGAGCAGAACGGAGAACCTCAACAACACTTCTGAAACAGAGATGGAGCGCGCCCGGTAGAGTTGCATGCATTGACTAGAATGACAGCGATCAGCTCCAACGGACATGCTGGAATTTAGGGTTGAGGATCTTGCAATGGTTTTCAAAAGAAAAAGCCAATGAAAAGGTGAGAAAACTTCTAAAAATGTGGAAAAAAAGTTTAAACATTTCTTTTTATCAATGCACAACTCATAGCTCCACTTAAACTTGGACTGCTACGTATGCTATGTCCTACAAAGATGCTTTAAAGAAGGTCAATAGATGTGCCATCTGTTTCTTTATTGTACTGCTAATACTAATACTTCATGCTTGTTGAGAGGGTTGTTATCTGATTTCAAAAAGAAAATGTAACTGCAACCAGGATATAAATGTTATATTATAAGATATAATCGGACTGCTAAAACCACCAGGAGAGGTAACCTTTAGTCCTCATTTTAGTTAATTTAAACACAAGATCAAAAAGAGGATTCATTCTCAGTGAAGAACCTTGGAGCTCTAATCTGCCTCTATACCTGCCAAAGAGCAGTGATTCCTAACACGTCTCTGGGGGTCATCAGGAAACCTCCCTTCAACAGTGTTTCGCCTACTTAGTCCCACGACACCTCCAGGAGGCTAGGCGGTGAACTCCGGCGTCCCAGAGTCACCCCCCCTAGTGCCAGTTCACACTGCTCCTACACAATCCAAACAGCACTGCCACGTTCAACTGACCCAGAGATGCTCCAGGTAGTGGCCAGTACCGATGCTACCATTTAGCTAATGCTAATGCTAACCGCTAAGAAGAACAAAGGAAGACAATACAGTTCCAATGCTACCATTTAGCTAATGCTAATGCAAAATACTAACCGCTACCTGCTAAGAGGAACGGAAGAAGACAATACAGCTAGATTCACCTATACTGTTAATGTTAACTGCTAGCTACCAATACTAATTGCTAAGATACTATCATACTACCACTGCTTTAGCTATTGTTAGCTGCTACAATGCTACCACAGGCCACAGGCCTAGATGCGGCATGTAACTGCCAATTGCCACACTACCATCATCTACCCCTGCCTCTCACCAACTGCACCAAAAAAGCGGGGTGGGAATACAAACCCTGGTTCGGGTAGGGGGTAGAAAATAAAGAGGTCAAAGATGAAAGTAGGGATTGGATACAGACCCTTGTTCGGGTAGTAGACTCAAGTGATCTTGCTCGTGTTGCTACCAGCCTTTGGTGACTACTACGACGCTCTGGATTGGACCAAGGCCGACCCTTGACTGCACGTGGTTCTAGAAAACCAAGCCGGACCACAAACCTAACCTAGACACATGTATGCAAACAAAAATGAAAAGTTTAAAGGAGCCTGGCAGCGACCTTTGATATCTGGATTGTAGCGTATTAGATCAAGCTGCAGAGAAACCCGTCAGTCCATTCAACATCGTCATCATGTCGTCACGTACATCACTACAGACAGACATTTTTCCTGTACAGTATAACATTTGCCATAGAGCCGAGCTGCCATTCGTAGCACTGCTTTAAAGGCACAGGCGGTGTGAAGAGTCACATGCAGTGACAGAAACTTTGTGATCAACAGGAGATCTCACTCTTTCAGCCTTTGTTGCCTTTGTGCAGATCCCAGCATGACTCGCCGACCCTTTGTGCCTTTTCTCAGCTGTCTTTACCATCAGATAATATTATGACTTTTCACACATGTAAACATCTTAAAGGAGGGAAAATGCCACTGGTTTCACTTCCTCAAATGCTGCAGACATTAGAATTCTTTGACGCCATTCAATATTTAGAAAGATAACATCTGAGGACTGAATGGCAGGATTATGTGACCTTTCATGTCAAGGTAAATGAAAGGTCAGAGCTCTTTTCTTCTCTCCCGTGGCGTCTCGGTTCCTGCAGGATCTGTGCAGGAAGTTGCGAGTGAAGCCTTCAGATAGGGGCGTGCCGCTGGTATCCTCTCCTTTCCATCAAAGGCAGAGAAAAAGCCAAATCGCCCACTCATGCAGGTTCTCTTGTTGAGTCACCCGAACAGTGCATGGGCCCCCGCGGCTATGTGTAAAAGATGTTTATTCTGCGCCAAAGTATTTCACCCATCACTGTAGCACACTCGGTCTCAACGTGCTCGCCGGCTGTTTGCCCAGACAAGCACAGGTAGGCACGGCGAGGGCGGCGTGTTTAGGCAGGGAAGAGGGCTTAGCTCGCTGACAGTAATGTTCAAAAGAGGAACAAAGAAGCACACCTCAGAGTATTAATCACTGCTAAGTCTCTGTCACACTGGCTTGTCCTTTTCTTTCACCGAGGATCAGCCATCAAGAGGTTTGGTTTGAGTCAGTGCTGGAGTCCGCTGGCTGCAGAGGTTTGTGTTGGCAGGGATTCATGAGGATGATCACCAGATTAATACGGACTCCATAGAAATATCCAAATACGCTGCATCTCTCATCCGTGCTTCAGTTGTTGACACTCGGGTCCGTGTGCTGAGTGAAAACATAGAGCCACCGTTCTGTCTATTCAACTTTCAGTGCGAGCGATTTTCTTGGTTTGGAGCGTTTGTGAAAAAATGAACTTTGTTGCTGTTATTCTGCGTTTTTTCTCGGTTCAGTCAGTCTGCACAGTCACAATGCATTTGATCATCAGTCTTCAGCAGTAAACATCATCTGAGCTCCTGAAGTGTCAACCGGTTAAAACACAAAAAGCAGCAGCTGAGAATGAACATCAGCGCAGGTTTTATGCTTGTCTCTTAAAGTTTTCTTGGATTAATCTGTAACACGTGTCATTTAAAATACATTATTTCACAGTGTGATGCTTTAATTTGATTCATAAAACAGAACAAGATAACACAGAGAATAAATACGTTTTTCTGGCGTCTGGCGTCAACTTCGAAGCTACTAATTATAAAGGAGCAATATAAATATAGTAATGCTGGTCTCATTCTCTTCTGAAAGCACAGTTTATCACGTCCTGCAGCGCCGCCGAGGCAGCCATGATTTACTGTTTTAATTTATGGCAACTCTCGCTCGCTTCATTCTACACCTCGCTGCTTTCGCTCGAAAGGATTCGACTTCTAGGAGCATTTCTGACGCCCGTGACTCAAACTGCGTCTCAAAGATGTTGTTTAAAAGCTTCAAATCACTTCGAATCACTTAATCCCGTTCATTTGGAGGAGCTTTTTCCACCAACTCTGACTGTGTGACCTTAAAACGGGACTGAGACCAGCGTTTCTAGTGTCTCACCAAGATGAAAAGACACTGCAAGAAACAGACGAGAAGGATTTCTGTCGGTAGTCGACTTATCTGTCTGATTGGCTTCCTGTCCAGCTGGCCAGACCTCATTCAGAATAGTTATGAGCATAAGTCGTGAGAATTGTCAGGTTAGTGTTGGCAGCCCAGCAGCCTCTGAAAGGATAATCATTAGATCAAGATGGAGAATCCACGGTAAAATCTCCCACGAGGTGGATCATTCCGGTGCATTTGACTTGTTGACGTTCCGGTCTGAGGCCGCTTGTGAAGGCGGAGTAATTGGTGGATGTAAAGAGCCTTTTCGGGAGACACCGAGCTCTTGTTCTCTTGTCTGTGACTGATAAGGTTTTGTCTGGTTCTGTGGTTTTGGTGAATTCCTTGAGAAAGTTTGTCTTGGTTTCACCAGATTCACCACAGCAAACATGAAATTACTGTTGTCCTACTATAGAATAAAGACAGAAAGCCGGTTCCCACACAGCAGATCACCACACTGTGCTTATGTCACATTAGTTTGATGCATCATGATGCAGATTTACTAAGACAAGACTAACAAGTAATTAGTAGATAAATACATGACAACTTGTCAGAGCAATGGCTGGATTACGTACAAAGGAAACATATTTCCCATGATAAATTATAACTCCACAATACAAATAATAATAACTGGTGTTTTGTTCCCAAGCTTTGTGCCCTGTGAACCCCCAGCGTCTCCCTGCAGCCCTTCGTCACGCGCTGCATGTATTTCTCCAAACACTGACTTCCTCCTCTAACCTCGGACTAAATGACACGAGTCTGAAAAGGTCAAACTTTCCAAAATCTCTGAAGCAAAATGAAATAAAAGAAGAGAATTTTGTCTGCTGTTATCGTCTTGTGACCTCTCAGAATTATTTTGGATCATTTCTGACTGCCTGGTTGGACGCCGCTGTTTTAAAACATATCCCTAAACCTTTAAAAGACACATACGTTATTTACTTCCATTCATTTATCTATATATTCTATTTGGTTCTATTGTTTTACTCGATGTCTTTCAAAAAGTTTTGGCTTGTTTATCCAGTTTCTCTGTGTGCAGCGTGGAGGGAGCTACAGCTGCAGGGTTTTACAGAAATCTGATTGAAATCCGTTTGCATGCTTCCTGTTTTGTGTGTATACAGATTTTTAAACCTAAATACACTCAGAGTCGTATACAGCTGGCCCCAGGTCTGCTTTGGAAAATGATGTGATGTCTACAGTGTGACTGCAGCTCATTCAATGTTATGACGTTGATCATAAAGGTGATTTCAGATCAGTGGAAATCAGCTCGGTCGTGTTTCCAGGTTACAGATCCAAACAGAGCTGACGACTCTGCTCTGTGTGTGATGTGAGACGGGATTAGTGGTGACCAGTCGTCTTGGTTTACAGTTCAGTGTGCAAAGGTCACAACATCAAGGTGACATCAGAGGCTACAATAAAATGAAATGTTCACTGTTTTCACTTTGATTGCACTTTGTATCCATGATCGTGTAACGAGGTCATTCGCCTGCACCTCCTTCAGGGTCATGTTATTCTGTGTGTGTCTGCATGTGTCTCTGATGCACAACGTTCACCTTTCAGGAGACGTGTGTGATGATATGATGTGTGTGTGAGTCAGGTCAGACGTTCAGTGCGGTAAGTTCTGACACAGACAGACACACACACGCGCACACACACACCAAGAGAACAGCTGCTGCAGACCTCAAGCCAAGCCACTGTCTTAACAGCATGAATAATCAGGTATGGTATGTCCTCAACACACAGACCCACACACGCACGCATGCACGTGCACACACACAAACACACACACTTCTTTACTGGCATTTGAAATACTCTTCAAAACAAACGGCCGAGAACGTTGCACTAAATGCAGAGATGGGAAGTAACTAAGTACATTTATTAAAAATGACTCAAAAGTGAAACCTACACTCGTAAAAGTTAAAAAGTACTCGGTTAACAAATTACTCAAAGTACCATTACTTTCCACTGTAGTGTTTTAGGGTGAGCAGGCCAGAGCTAAATACTGAAGAAACTGCACTTGTGGATAAAACTAATGTTACTTTGCTCACATCATTTAAGCCCATCAGACCTCTAGCTACAAGATAAATTAATGTCATCATCATAACAGCAAAGATTAACGTTACACATGAAATATCAACATAGCTAACGTTAGCTAGCTAACTACATTTTCACCCACAGTGTGTGCAGCTTACTTCAGTGTCTCTGTGGAGACAGCAGACACTTCATCCTGTAACTGTTGTCCTCTTTACGTTTGGGTATAAAAACTGTGGCCCGATGTGGCTGCTCTGGATTTTCATGTCTCATCACGGTCAAAAGACAGGTGGTGCTTCTGTTTCTGCAGGTATTTAGAATTGAACTTGACAGAAACATGAGAATAAGTTGACAAAAAGGCAGAAAAACTCTGAATCAGCTGTCGAGGCTCATTGCTGTTAGAACACGAGGGTGGAGGAAGTATTCAGATCCAGACGCCTTTTACTCTAATACAACAAAAAACATGCATTCAAATTTTTACTTCTGCAAAAGTATGTAAGTATCATCAGCAAAATGTTCTTAAAGTACTTAAAGTAAAAGTCGTCATGTCGCAGTAAAATATTTTTTCTATCATCTCTGATGTTTGTGGATTGATATTCCTGCTGCATTAATGTGGATGCTGCATTTTACTGCTGTAGATGTTTCAGCTTGAGCTCATTTGAACGACTTTATATCCTGTTGGCTGGTTTAACCCACAGCAATCATATTCTATTCTAGAACCACGTATCTCCAAAAAGTTTGATGAGCTCAGAAAAACTGTTTTCAGCTTTGTGACGATGCATTTTCCAGGAAAACTTCATCCTTCTGTTCATCACAAACATTCAACAGCAGCACATCTGGAGATACGTGCTTTTCACTGGACAGGAAGGGCATGAAAAATTGTAATCTGAACAGTAACCAGTAACTAAAGCTATCAGACAGATGCAGTGGAGTAAAAAGCACAATATTTACCTCTGAGATGTGGTGGAGAAGAAATATAAAGTTGCATAAAATGGAAATACTCAAGTAAAATACCTCAAATTTGTTCTAAAGTACAGCATTGAGTAAACTTAGTATTGAGTACTCAGTTACATTCCACCACTGCAGGAGGAACGTAAGTGGAGCTGAGAAATCGGCTCAGAAAGCCGTGCGGTCAAAGTTCAACACATTAAATGACGTAAAAAGGAAAAGACAGATGATGACACTCGATGCTAATGCTCGGCGTCCAGCTGCTACGGCACTCGGCATCAGAGGAGGTATGCAGCCACCGCGGCTTGTAATGTTTTCACTCCTCGCCGCATGGATCTGGTAGCTATTTCCTGTTTGACGGCATTCGCACATGGAACAATAAAAGTCTATGAGTTTAAGTCTGTATGTCACTGAGATAAGAGCAGAGCAACCAAACCCCAGAGAAAATCTACATTTACTGAGAATCAGTCTCAACAGCTGATTTACTCACAACAGCTGAACCCAAATTTACACAGGATCAGAAACTTTTCTCACAGCAGACTAATAAATGACAAAAATCTGACATCTTTTAAAGAATATTTCAGTCAGTCCAGAACAGATCATCCTGAAACCTTTCAGTTTAATCATTCCCTGAGCTGTCTTCATGCTCCAAAATGACAAACTTCACATCATTAGCCCAACTGCTGGTGAGGCTTTCCTGTAACCCCTAAATTCCACCGTGAAATCCACGTTTCACCGGCGGCGCGTCTGACCAAGCAGATCCCTGCCATTCTAGACGATACGTGTAGTTCCAGCGTGCACGTTCCGTCTCCATTTCAGAAGCAGTTCTTCACTCCAGAATACTGATGATGCGTCAATGTGCACAGAGCAGATCGAGCCAGACAGGAAGTCAGGCACAGGAATAGTGTATAGAATTCGGTAAAATTTCAAAATAAAACACCCTGTGCAGACTCCTGATTGTACATCAATAATAAACGTAATTAAAACGGACAAAAAAGAAACCGTTATAGTGAATAAACCTAATTATCCATGGTAGGAGCACAAATATCAAGGAAAAATGAACAAATCAGCAACAAAATTTGAGCAAGTCAACAAAATCAGGCAGGAAAAACACTCTGCTTCTGAAATGCACCTGGGGGGGGGGGGGGGGTTGCAGCGGCGTGGAGGACCGAACAAACCATCAACCTCATTTTCCGATGCAGCAAGCAGCTGTTCAGTGATTAAGACACCGTACGCTACCTGCCCATCAGCACACAGCACATAGACAAAGCTACCTGCTAGCATTTAACAGCTAAAGTCTGTGACCAAAATAGAAGAGTAAACATTGGACCTGTGATCTCCAGTGGACACAAACATGGCCTCAAATGAGTGATAATGCTGCTCTTTATCTGCTGGATGTATAATTAAGGAACTTGTTTTGTTACCACGTTTGCCATATTAACTTGATATGTTGATAATGTGTCAGTGTTGTGTTCATCACTTGCTACACTGCCCCCAAGTGGCCAACAAATCTGTGAATGCAGGTTTAAGAATAACTGCAAACACTTCAGTGTTGTGGGATGTAATGACTTTTCCATCCTCCAGGGGTCACTGAACTAGGGGGTACGATGAATCAAGGCGCGTGCACCCAATATTTCTGTAGCCAGAGGTGTCCTGTGTGACACACCTGGGGAACAGGTGTGTCCACAGCAAATGACAATGGTGGCCAATCACAACAGCTCCTCTCATTTCAAAAGCTTCACTTTCCTCTCGATGACAATTTGGACATTTTAAGCGAGAGTTTTCCCAGCAGGGACGTGATATTCTTGTCCAGGTTAAGACAATGTTCGGACAATGCTGCAAGCGTTTTCATGACTTAAAGACAGACTTTCAGTTTACATGGAGGGAAAAGTTCTTCAAAAATGTCCCGTACCACTTCCCAAACCCCCAACATGAGAGTCACATTCATTATAAAGCATGAAAGTCATGGTAGCTGCCACTTGCCAACCAAATCCTAACATTTTTTGGGGATTCGGTCATCTGCATCTTTGAACTGTGAATGATGAATTCCTGAAAATGGATCAGGCTTTGAAATAAAAGCTTTCTTTTTTTCCTCGTGAGTGGATCCAGCCTTCCTCCACCGCGGACGTTCCTCTGAAAGGATGAGCGAACCGACCTGCCAGTGATCACCGCTGATACGGCATGTGTGCGTGAATCAGGAGCAGGTGTGTGTTAGCCTGGTAAGAACACTGCAGAGCTCGTGTCCAGCTGTATCTGGAAGGTGACAGCGTGGAAACCCGAGCTGCAGCCGAACAATGCGCTCGTATCAGATGGTGCTCGACGGGTTTTCATGGTTGCCAGATATGTCACTGAAACTGGGGTAGGCAGCATCACCCAGAATACTGATGACAATCCTTTCTGACCAGCTGTTTATATTGGCCATGAAACCCGAAGCCGCTTTTCTTGACACAGCTAACTGGTAAGTACAATAGTTTTAAGCCTCGTTGCTTTTGTTATCAGGTTAAATGAACAAGAGAAACAGAGAGAAAATACAGCGATGTCAACAACACCTCCTCCATAGTGATGAAGTGTTGAAGAGTTTCTGGGTCACGGCAGAGGTGGAGCTCATCTCCTCATTATTACTTCCACAGAGACTATTTTAAATAGAACTCAAAGGAATTACAATGAGTCAAACCTGCTTTTAAAGCAGAGTGAAGCTCACCTGTGACACAGCACCTTAAACGATGTACATTTATGGTCTCAATATTTGAAGGCCTGAAGATACGGAAGACAAACACGCCACTACAGTAGGTGTTCCAGGTGTTTCAAAAATGCATGCGTGGGCATCCCTGACCACAAATAGTCCTGCACCTAAAAAATGCAAGGGGCTGCGTTGGTGTGAGGCGTGTTGGATCAGGTACCGGTGAGATGATGAAATACGATTAAGGAAGGCAGTTTCAGAAACAGATCCATCAGTCTGTAGACTCCGCAGGCGCCAAAACACCGTTCAGTGGTTTCTAATATCATGCAGACGGATTTTAGAGCTCTGGAAGGTTGCTGTTCATGAGGCGAACAGTAGAAACACAACCTTCACATTTCAGAGGAGTCTAATAAGAACATGCACTTGCTCATATCTGACTGGCCACCAGCCTTTCTGGACCAGGTTGAGCCAGCTTCATGGGGTGCTAATGTCTACATAAATGCTTTATAATGGTAACACCAGTGACATGTAGATGTTTAAATCTTTAGACCTGATGGGTAGTGAGTTTAACTCCCAGTCAGCAGTTTTGTGATTTGTCAGGGGGCCTCAACTAAATCTGTGTTTGCACGAAGACAGAAACAATGCATGTGTAATGTGTTTTCAGCTTTATAAAGCCATGCATATGCTTTCCGTTTAAACATCACTAGTGACTTAACTGAGAGTATTGTTGCAATGGTTACCTGCAGTTTGGTTGACTGTGGGCATGTTTTCAGAATGGTGATTTAACCGTTGACCCAGTCTGTATTTGAGGTGCTGACTTTAACCAACCAATCAGAAATGTGTATGTTCCACAGCCGTGGCGTATGTTTTCATTCATTGTGGCATAATGGCATGTATTCCTTGGCTACACAAACAAACTTTGACTCAAAGTGAAATCAAATAATAGATTTGGCTTAGAGAAAATGTAACGTCGAGGCCAGATTTCCCATCTGCATACCTCTGCAGTGAGTGTTTCCTCTCATGTTACGAGCTCTACATGTCGATCATAGTGTTAAAATAAGAGTTGTGTTTCACTGAGGTGAGAAGAGTGTCGGGCAGCTTGGAGACACCAGGATCTGTGGTCTGTCTGTCTGTCTGTCTGTCTGTCTGTCTGTCTCCAAGCATGTCAGCTACTCAGATCCAGCTCCTGGCACTCTGCTGGACTTCCACAAGAAGCATATGGGACTCTGCAACTCTCTCTGTCAGACTTTGGTTAAAAGCAAAGCTGAAGCTTTGAAGCGCGGGCCAACGTGCCGACCTGCCTGCACCGACCAGGCTGAGGTGCAGGACGGCTGCGGGGGGGTGGGGATCGCGCAGGAAGTACAGAAATATGCCCCAATTTACATACACTGCTGGGTTTTTCTCTCGTTTTGCCCACGTTCTGGAACACACTTGAACTCCTCTGCACTGTGAAAACTGGGATGTTCAGGTTCCACATGTTTCCATGTCCAAGCAGGAAGGTATGATGATTTATGTCACATGGATCCATTTACAGGGGGCATTAAAATTCCATTGCAGTTAGAAAATGCATGATAGTTATTTATGTGTAGAAGCAGCAGTGAACCGTGTTGAAACATGGCTGTAAACGCTCAGAAGCCCAATGTTCCACCACGCCGACAGAAACTGCGTGAAAAGAGGTCTTTGATACTGGGATGTCAAGATGCTGGTGCATGTGAACATTACGAGTAATGTGAGGGTTGAAATCACAGCTCCCGGCAACAGATGGACCAGACAGGTTCCCTTTTAAAGAAGGAAAATCCCAAGGACTTTTTGTTGAAAGATGGCATTGTCTATTGTGATTGTAAAAAGGTAATTCGATCCAAAAATATTCCAAATAAGGTCAAATTCATTAGGTTTGGGAGTTTTATATTATTACTGGAAGCTTGGGAAACTTGAAAATCTGTGGATGAAGGTTAGATTTGAATTGTTAGTCATTATCGACAGTGTTGGAAATACCTTTGATGTCTATGACTACGTATATACTGAAGAGTACATCTGAATGAAATCAGGTTCCAGCATCAGAGAACATGTTTAAACATAGCAGGTCAGTACTGTGATTTCTATTTTTTTCCATTTCTATTTATGATTTTTTCAAATTGCATTTTAAAATAAAGGTTGATTTATTTTGAAGGCTGGATGCACGTAACATGCAGCCTCCTTACTTTTGTTTTTCATCTGAGGATTTGGCCTGATGGAACAGTGTCAGGCTCAGGACTGAAGAGCATTTTTCTTTTATGATGCAGATGTGTCTGAATGTTGGCTGACTGTTGACAGCTGTGGCAAACTGACTCATTTTTATTCTTCATATTCTTCATTTTATTGTCAGTTATGGTTTTAGTCGGGGGACTTCCGGTGGCCGAGTAGTTGAAGACAGAGCGAACATTCACAGTGTCCTCAATTAAAGTCTGGCAGGTGACCTTGTCGCACATCATTGTCTGAAAAGGTAAAAAAAAATTCAAAAAATGTAATAAAATTTGGTTTAAATTGGACCTTATGTTCAGTTTTTTAGATATTAAAACAAGCTTATTTGCTTTCTCTTGCTGGCGATGCTTCCTCTCTCTTAAGTGATTTTGTGATTTTAGGCTATATGAATAAAATCAACTTGAGTGTCTCCTGGTTAGGCATTTCAAGGGACCAGAAATCAGGATGTTATGGGCTTTTACATACAAGAAGCCTTTATTCTTGTGTGACTTTGACCTTCAGTGATGCTTCTTAAAGCAAAGCAGGTTCATAATAAAATGGGACCATTCAAACCAGCATCTGAATGTGAAGTCACAAATGGAAAAACTGGTGGTATTCATTGTCTATCATTTGAGATTTAGGGTCTGAATCCAGTTCATGTATTGTCAGATATGGTCTTTCATGGTATGTAGATGGAGAAGATCATCATAAATATTACTGTTTTATAAATGAAGAGGATGCTGCTGACTTTTGGAAAAAACAAGCTTTGTTGTAAAAAAGTTGTGCTTCAAACTAACAGTAGTTCTACCAGTATGTCATGACAATAGGAAAATACCTGTTTCTAAAACCTTATCGCAGCGTGTGCTCGTAATAAGAAGGTATTATATTAGAAGACCAAACTTCCCGTCTTGAGGAGAAAGGCAGCGTCTCCCCTACAGCCTGAGCTGGGTGAGCTCAGGGGGGTTGTGGTTCGTCTCCGGCACAGAGCTGATGTCTATCTTGAGATCTGACCTGGAAACTCAGGGGTGAAGTGGCCCATTAACCTCCGTCTGGACGTCTGCAGGCCTCTTCACAGGAGCCACTTAGCATTGCTGCTGTCGTCTCAGCTCAGTTCCCTCTGGAGAGCAGTGAACCTCTCTTTTCAAGACAAGTCATCCATCCCACCCTCCATCCATCCATCCATCCATCCATCCGGGACCGGCAGCAGCGCAGAGCACGACAGGCCTGCTAAGAGGTGTTCAGTTCAAAGGCTTTCTCTGAGCCGAGGTCAGCAGGAACGAGTCCTCGACCACCTCCCCAAACTCCGCAGAGGTCTTTGGTTTCACTCGCAGGGTGGAAAAACACAGGTCCGTTCTTGTTGTCAGACATCAAAGCCGAGGCCCTGAGAGGAGCAGATTAATATGCTGGTCGTGTTCCCCTGTCAGGTTGATCCGTGTTTATACACCACTTCTCTCTACTTTGACAGCTGCTGTGGTCGGAGTTATGGATTATACAATAGCTTGGCAAACCTGCTGTAGGAGCGCGGATGCCATGTTAGTCATGCCCTGAGTATAAAACAACAAACAGTCCAACCCCGTGTTAATGGCAACCATTCAGCGCTGGTACCAAAAATCCAACGAGTCATCGCTTACATTCCTGATGAACTTTCCTCTGGTGAAGACCGCACAGAGGGTCTGGAAAAGTCCACCTCAGCCACTACGTGTTTACTCCAAAATGCTGTGAAGTGTTTGCCAAACTGACCCCTGATGACACCACGTTCGTACCTGAGCGTCTGCGAATCATCAAGTACGATTCATCAACGATTTCATCGCAATTACTTATTTATAAGAACGTGTTTTCCACAAAAACTGAGGCTGCAACAATGAAGATCCTCCCATATAGACAATATTCAACGGTTTCACACAGCTCACCTGAACTCAGAACCAACTGTGTGCCTTCAAGAACAAACTGCAGGAAAAAAGCTCATCAGTTTAAGATCCTTTCTGCCTTTTTGCATCCTGTAGTTTAAATCTTCCCAAACCAGGTGCAGGTGAGGACGAGCGTGTCGTGTGCAGAGAGGCCACTGCGAAACTTTGACCTCCAACATAAAAATCTATGCATCTGTAGTTGTACAATAGAGGAAACAACAAGTCCAAAAGAGTAACACAAAGTCTGGGGGGGAAATCCCTCAGATTGATGGAAAGTTCTTCAGTTTAAAATGGTGAAAACATTTATATTCAGTCCACAATAATGTGAAATGATTTCAAGCTATCTGAAATCAATCAAGGTGTCACTGAGAAACAGTTTTTAAAAGAACATTCTGTCATTTAGAAAAGTTTGAAGGAATTATAGAACTCATAAATCTCTGATTTAACTGGCCGTCATTTTATTCTGACTTAAATGTTACAGTTTGATCCAGGACCAAACCAACGTGTTCCGCCAAGTGCACCTTGCCGTAATATTGTAGCATGTTCTTCAATTAGCTTCTGGTTTCAGGTTTCAGGTGCTGCTTTGAATCCTAAACCTGGAACAGTCCCAAAGGCTGCTGGCAGCTTGACGTCTGCATGTTGCTCTCCTACAAATCTAACTATGAGACTGAAAGGAAATGACACTGGACCAGAGAAGGTTTTTAGTTTAACTGAGTCCTTGAAACGCAAAGTTTTCTCAATGAAAATCTAGAACAGAATCAGAGTAAGAATCGGCTCGGCGACGTTGCCTGTTCATTTTCCATTTCACAAGCTTTTGATAAACTTCTCGTCTTCAGCACCTCTTGACCCTGCACTGTACTGCACATTTTGCACTACTATACTGCACTGCGCGTACTCTCGTAGTACAGTTTGTACTCTTTCACTGGCAGACGCGTCTTTGCAGCGTGTCACAGATGGAAACCAGAGGGCTCGAGATGACAGATGTTAATCATCAGAAACGTCATGTTTATCATAACCCAGAGTGTTTGTGTATGTGTTGTATGTGTGCAGAAAAGTCACATCATGCATCAATATGGATCTGGCCTTCGTTACGACGCCTGAAAGGCTCGAGTCCAGCGGGATCAAGGAACAAACCTAAACCGTAACCTAAACATGTGCTGGCGATCAGACGAGGCCTCTTAAAGTAGAATCTGGACGAGATCCTCGTGTGTGTTGTCCTGCTGGTGGATGAATATACAATATCTACATCTGTAATCTCATCTCCTGCAGTATAAACTCAGGACAAGTGTTGCCCTGCTGTTGGGTGAAGGCCCTCCTCTCGCTGCAGAAACAGGGCTTCGGAATAACAGCAGCAACTTTAGATTAGGAGCCATAAATCTGTGAAATTCAGCACAGAGTGTTCAAAGGACTTCATCAGCCCAAGGGTCCTGAAACTTCCTCAAACCAAAGAACAATTAATCCTTCAACTCAAGCAGAAGCACGCCAAAAATCATCAAAATTGCAGTTCTCATCTGACAGCAGTTATAGGGTGACTGCTCTCCACCAAACTCTCTTTCGTTTTCCTCTGCACTCTGACTCAGGCAGATCTCAACACGTTTGATTTAAAATGCCAATTCAGCTCCTCCGAAATCCTGAGGGTAGTGGAGGAGGTTTCTAGTGATTAGCCTGGACTAAAAAGAAGAGCCTGGTTTAATATGGACCTTTGATCATATCGTACTGTGGCGCTGCGACCAGCACCTCTGGAGTAGCATTGATAGACAGGTAGCATAAAGCGGTATGTGTGAAATGTGCCCAGCGAGGCGATGGCACAGACGTACAGTTGGAGACAAAGCTTTCCTTCAGAGGATGGAGCTTCACGAGAGACAGGAGGAGGCAGATTTAATGTTAGAGATGTGCTGCCTGGCACAGACCAGATCTGGCAGTTTTCGTGAAGGGAGATGGAAGGTTGGAGTCTGATGAAAGCGCCGGCGAGGCAAGCCGAGAAAGTGCGAGACGCATGACAGCAAAACCGGTGCCGTGTGAACAAAACGCGGCCGACGAGACGAACGCAGGAATACACGGATCAGTGTGAGGTTTCTCGCCACGGGAGTTTGGACTCGACGAGCGTCAGAGAGGAAGAAAAACGTTTGATGGGGAAAAGATGCGAAGACGAGCTGCTTTAAAGAACATTAGCGCCTTTAAGAGTGTCTCACTCATGGAAACCCGTCTCACACACCAACCAGCACATCAGCTTCACAGCAGAGAAGAATATAACAAGTATTCCAGTGGTAGTAAGGTTTCAGTCCAATCTTCATTAGGATTTGGATTGATTTTAGCTAATTACTAAATGTTGGACATAGGGCTGGGCGTATGGTTCAAACCACTGTCACAATATTAAGACATTCTTATATATTGTGTGCAGACGTATGCAAAATCACCTCTAACACAAAGTCATTATGAGACAACAGACATGCTAAAGGACCACAGCCCTCAAATAAAGCAGCAAGAGACCCAGATTAAAAAAGATGCAGCTTTTTAAGATGTTTTGGATCTTTTTGAAGTCATTGTGTGTCTCTTCATACTTGTTTTGCATCACTCTATAGTAGTTCTGCATCTTTTGCAGTCCTTCTTTGTCTCTTTTTAGTTGTTGAGCGTTTCTGCTGTTGTAATATGAAAACATGTTAACTGTTCCTAGCTGCTGCTGTAAAACACCTTCCATGTTGAATAAAAACAATGCTGCGAGACTGATAAGAACTTTGACAAAGTTATCTCAAAGTCACTGAACACCTTACAAGCTTGATTATTTAGGCATTTATGGACATGTTTATTAGGTCAGAGGTCAGAGGTCAATAGAGTTGAGGGAAGTCATATGAAAAAGTCCAAACTCGCAGTCTAATTGGTAAAAAGCAGAAATAAGAGTACAGCAGACTTTGCCATTTAAAACTCGGACCTGAAGGCTGATTCTTTTGAGGATCAGATTGACACAACTTTCATCTTTAATATCTGCGAAGGATTGTCGGCCTCAGGCTGGAGTCTTTGACAGATGAATTTCGAGCACTGAATAACGTATCAGAAGACAGACGCTGGCGAATGATGACAGAGTCAAAGATGCAGAGAGACTGAAACAGCAGAGAGCGGTGGAGCCACGGGACGGGTTCACGAGGGGGCTGAGGGCAGATTTGGACGCAGGGTTCAGTTTTCATGAAAGGGAGCCGTGCTGCGCTCGTGGTTGACGTGCTCACTCATAATGAGAGCTGATTTGGGACTTAATCACGCATTAAGCCTTATTGTTGCACCTCCGGCCAACTGATGACACAGTGGTCCGTCCATCACGCTGTCTCAACCCAAAGGCCCCGGGGCTCGACCTCACCGCGTGCAAATGGCATGACGTAAGGTCCAGCTCGCCGTGTCGCGTGTGTGTGTGTGTGTGTGTGTGTGTGTGTGTGTGTGTGTGTGTGTGTGTGTGTGTGTGTGTGGTGCAGGTCAGAAAGTCTGATCTGTAGATCTGTTTCACACTGTTGTACTTACAGGATATATCAGATATGCTTATTTTCATTATTATGCTTGTAAACATATAGAATTTAAACACACAGGAAATACAAAATTAAATTTGACCAAATCCTCCCTGTAAAATTATTACAAATTTTAGGTGTAAGCCTGGAGGGGCTCATGTCCACAGCTAAGCTCACATACTATTGGACCCGTCATATTTGTTGTGCACATTTCTGGCCACATGCTGAAGGACCTCTTGGTTGCGGCGAGTCTCAGTTGTCGACTTATTGACTGCTCTGTCTCAGCAGTATTCACCATTTTACATTTTGCATTTCCATATAGTAAAACTGAAAAAAGCCTCACCGAGTCTGTTGCTGCCCACATTTTTGGCGTTTGTGAAATTCACTGAGAAGTTTCGGAGCATCTGCAGACGGATTCCACACGAACTTTAATACATACATTACATTTCACAAAGAAAAGTTCAAAATAGTATAATTATATCAATAAATAATAGTGTTAATTCAAAATACATCCTACATATTTAATGCATGTATGTGCATGCACACTTGTGTAGCACACACTTTTACAAAAGTATAAATACAGATGTATACTGAATAGATTTTTATTATATTCTAAAGATAACGTACACATTTAAAATGTATTCAAATCTAAGTTATAATACATATATCATACTAGAATAGAAATTAGGAAAAATACATTTAAAAAATAATTAGAATTGTAATGTAAAAATGTGCTGTAAAATATTACATTGCTCTTGTGCTGTGATATAAATAACATGAAAATGAATTTTATATATATAAAATGCACAAGCTAGCAGGATAAAGATCTACTTATTCTTTTTCTACAGTTTCTACGTGCGCTCTGTAACAACTTAATTTCCCTGGTGTGGATCAATAAAGCTTTATCTGATCTCATCTTATGACACGAAAACACTCCCGCTTTAGTCCACAGGAGGCGCCAAAATCAACGGCAAATGATAGTAAGTGATTCAGAAGTTGGTGCGTGTCCGTGCGAGCGCAGAAACCGTTTTTATGAGCATCAACTGCAGCTGAACTTTTCCTTTCAGCTTCAGGCTGTTTTTGTTGCTTTATGAAACTTACACAGTCACGTCATTTGACAAATTAACAGTGTGCAGCACGCACAGCTATGTAAGCGTATCGAGATAATGCGTTTTACAGTAACACAAAGCGAAGCGCTTTCCCCTCCCTGCGTGTGTGTCTCCACGGCTTTCATTATGTGTGAGCAGTAAAACTCCAACATGAAACAGTCCATTTGTCGAGATGAATGGGTGGATGATATCGGCGTTCCTCTCTCAGTTCAGGCTTGTCTATAAAATATGTAGCCTTGGGTGGTGTGCATGTAAGCCAGGCGTGCCGCATCAAACTCTTCACGTTTCAAAAGGCGATGAAATTACTCAAACTGTCCCGCTGTCCTCTGACTGAACACCTTGTGTGTTTTAATTTATCACTTCTTCTCACTGCTTACTCAGACAAATGTTTTGAGCCCACCGTTTCGCTGTTTTGAGAAAATACAACAGACGGTTATCAAGGTGAAATCCAGCTTATTTGAAAACGGCTCCGGCTGGAAAACTGTTATCATCCTTTTAATCAGGCAGAGAGCAGACGTACACTTGTGGTTGTGCAGTGAATTAACTGGATTATTATTGCTCATTTTCCATTTAAAGCACATTCATACATCCACTCAATGCATTTCACGTGGGAATATTGCACTTTTCAGTGTACAAGTACTTTTACTTCAGCACCAATCTGAGGTAGTTGTACTCCACTTTCTGACAGCTTTGGTTACAAGTTACTTTTCAGATTACAGTAAACATGATGATTTTACAGAATATGATGCGTTGCTGTAGATTAAACTAGCCAACAGTATATAAAGTTAATTCTAAAATACTACAGCACTGACAGGGAGTTGTGCTTTCACTGTTAATACTTAGTAAAGTAATACTCAGCTTAAAAATACTTACATACTTTCACTGAAGTAAGGTTTTCAACACAGGACTTTTACTAGTAGTGGAGAATTTTCAAAGTGTGGTATTAAAACTTTTTCTTCTTGTACTTTTTACTCCACTACAACTACTTGACAGCTGTATCTTTAGTCACTTTGCTGATTAATATTTATAGAATATTGGATGTTTTTGTGGATTAAATTATCTGAACAGTATCTAGAGCTCATTTTCAACCTCGGATCGGCCCCAGCTGAAGGTCCGCTGACCCAATGACTTTTCAGAGCTTTCAGCTGAATTGCACAGTCTTCCTCGGCAGCTGGTGTTTGCTCAGTTGTCATGGAGACAGATTTGTTGACAGCTCAGTGGCTGCTGTGATTTCATCCACAACACTTCCAGGACTTCATGTTGACTGAAGTTTGGAATGAAATGAAACAGAAAGCAGTTTTTTTTTATTCTTTACCTGAGAATGTCAGATTTATGCTGCTTTTTACTTTTTTACTGTAAATTTATTTGACAGCTATAGTTACTGGTTAGAAATATTATCATAAATCATACAATCATGGAAAATATAAAACATTGTAATGGATGAAAATACCACCTCAGTACCAACTCCAGCAGCATGATAATATTTACCTCTACATGGGACCATGTTGCATTTCACTGTGGATACTTTAAGTACATTTTCCTGCAGATACTTTAAGTGAAATTTTGCAGACTGGACTTCTAATAAAGGATTGTTACTTTGAGGTATTCCTGCTTTCACTTCAAGGTTCACAGTTTCTAAAGTCAGTCTAAAAACAACAGTCAGGTGTGAACGCTGGAACAGGTTTTTCATGCAATAATCATTCGTCATGTTCATGCTGGCCTTTAACAGATCTCTTCCTGATCCACTTTAAACGTAAGTGAAGTGAGACAAAATCAACAGTCCTCATTCAAATGTATTGTGTTCATACAGGAGCAACGTTCGAACCGGAAAACACAGAAGAAGAGGAGTGAACTGTACAGCGCCCCCTACAGGTCGATGCATCAGAACACTTTGTACGATGTTAGACACGTTATCGGTAATAGACAACACACCTTCAGCTTGGCTACATTATGATCATATAAAGAGTCCCACCCTGCATGTTGGTGATTGGCTCTGCAGGTATGTGATGTATGAACGCTCAGCCATGGCGCTGATGGCTTATTTCCCTCCTGATATGTCTCATAGCATATAAAAAAAACACCTGTGCATGTTATACAAGGCTAAAGACTTGATTTTCTTTAATAGGAGATAGTTGTGTAATTACTCTTCAGGCCTTCGCACATCAGGACGTGACGAAAACATCACATGAAAATGTGAAAGACTCCAAATGCGAATATTTCACATCAAAACTATTCATTCTGGCACTTATTCAATAAAAAGGCTCGAATAGAATTGTGTCAGCTCATTCTTCAAAAAAAGAAAATGATGGATTCAACATCATCCTCTTCCTCCTCCATTGCCGTCTGTTGAGCCGCTCCACCCTCAGTCAAACAGACATCGAGAGGGGAGCGGCGGTCCTCATCATCTTCATCATGTTTGTCATGTTACAGAGCACCAACAATCAACAGGTCCGTCACGTGAAGCCCGTTCTCCACGACGTGATTGGTTGACGCCTTTATTTTCTGTGTAACGTTCGAAAACATTCACGACACAAACAGCAGTTTGAGAAAACCTGCTGCAGAGGGAGTTAACGGTGCGTGAGGCGTTCGCTGCTCACAGCGCTGTCACACTGTGAAGCTCTGCGTGTACCTACAGTACAGCTCGGATTAAAGCCTGAGCCAGAGGACGCAGGCGTGGGCTCAAAGTATTCCTCATACCCACAGGACAGGCATTAACGTCAGCTATCCTGATGAGGGGCCCAACCCACTTCTTACCCTCCTAAATCATTGATTCACTCACACACACTCTCACACACACTCTCACACACACAACACACACACACACACACTTTCACTCCTTCCCTCTCTGGAAGTCCTCATTGTTTTGAGTCCTCCTCCACACTTTGATGTGAAAGGGTCAAGCGGAGGCTCCCTCCTCGTCCCCGGGGAGAGGCGAAGAGCAGAATATTCAGCGTCGAGAACATCTGGGAGAGCGCCGCTAAGCAGGGCTTACTTGGCAGGCGGTTGGTATTGGCACAGACAACCTTCCTACCGGGGGCCTTTCATCTCCGTTTGAACATGTGGACTCGGCCCTAACCCTGGGAGGAGTCGGAGGGCTCACCGCCAGCTGAGAGGCTGAGGCGTGGTCGCTCCGAGGAGGAATCCGGCTCTCCTGCTGTCCTCAGGAGCTCCGCCGAGCATTCCTGCTTCCCTCCCCGGCTCCCTGTTCAAGTTTCCTTCACCTCCTCCAACCTCGCTGCTGAACCCTCAGCTGTTTCTGCTTCCAACACATCTGATTGGTACATTAGGGTTCAACTGACGAGGGGGTTTATCCCAAGGTTTTATTCCTGTCAGGGTCACAAATCATCTTCCAGCTCCAGAAACCTGAAGAGATTAAATTCTTTTTGGGGTCGGCAGCTCCTTAAGGCAGGGTGATAAATGTAGAACTGATAGACGTGAGGAGCCGCGAGGAGCCGCGAGGAGCCGCGAGGAGCCGCGAGGAGCCGCGAGGAGCCGCGAGGAGCCGCAAGGAGCCGCAAGGAGCCGCAAGGAGCCCAGCAGGGATCAGGTGTACAGAGGTTAATAATGTGAGTGAATAAAGCAGCAGCTTTCACGGACAGAGTAACAGAACAGAATGAGTTGTTCTGTAAAATGTCAGATGAAAATCGAACTGAACTGGACTGTCAACAGCTGATTTGGCTCCACATTACAAACACAGACGAAGCAACCGAAGTCAGCAAAGAGCAAACAGGAAGTACAAAAACTGTCTGAGGAAGAGTTTCAAGAGGACAGGCTTTTCCTGCTGTTACAATGACTGAGTGACTGTTTGAGGGAACAAAATCTGTAACGTAAAAGTACAAATTACTAGCTTAGTGCACAAATGATCAAAACTTTTGTCCAACAGGAAAGATCTCTGCTTTGTTTAGTTGATGTAAGTTGTAATGAAATTAAATGATTCATCTAAATGATATGCGAGCACTTAATAATTAAATAATCAGTTACTCTTTCACTTGTCTTTTTCTCACATATAAAGTTGAAACTAGAATCACCACCTCGCAGTCGTTTGCCTCCACCAGCCAATCAAGTGACAGTTTACATCCTCGACTCAGATGACTCAGATGACATACTGTATGAAGGGAAGACTTTAATAAAAGGTATTAAATGTCTTTTTTGGTGAAGTGGAAGTTCTCACTATATTAACATGAATGAGTCCAGTGAATAATGTCCAGACAGAAACACACTGTCTTCACGTAGAGACTGTTTGTCCAGAGGAGGACAGAGGACTGACGGAGAGCTTCATCACATGGAGCAACAACAATCAGCTGAAGATCAACGTCAGCAGAACCAATCAGCTCGAGGTGACTACGACGCTTCAGATATGGACGCTGCTGCAAAGAAGCTGTAAACTAAAACATGGACGGTGGGAACATGTGTTGAACCTGCAGCTCAGAGGATCCAAACAATCAGCTCAATGGCCAGAAAACAGACATCGTGATGTCACAGTGAAGCTGACCTTTGACCTTTTTGGATATAAAATGTCACCACTTCATAATTTTTACAGCACAGACAACCTGAAAACAAAACGCCTCCAGCCGCGGCTGTCGGCACGACAACTCACTTTTTCAATGCTTTTCTGAGGCCTACTGGAAAATATAAGACGCAAAAAAGGCTGTTAACAGATTTGTCAAACACACAGTGAAGGTGTTGGGGAATATCCTTCCTCCTTCATCACAGCTGAGAAAAACTCCCCAGAGTCAGAAACCACAAATTCATTCAGCAAAACAACCCAAATAGCATCTCAGGTGGGAAGCGTCAGTAAAACGCGTCGGTTAGTCCAGATATGAGCTCTTTAATGTATTCACCTAAAGGTCAAAGGATTTTTATTGTGTTAAAATTCTAGAAATCCACATAATGGATCCTGACACAGAGACTCTCAGGGACCTGGTCCTGCACCAGCGGCTGTGGCGGCATTTCATCAACGCTTGAGTGTGTGAGCTAAGGCACGCTGCCGGTGATCCGGTGAAAACAGGTGTGTGTGTGGGCTGAGGTTTGAGTGTGTGTGTGTGTGTGTGTGTGTGTGTGTGTGAGAAGCAGGAGGAGGCTGGGGGAAAGTCATTGAGTCTACCGCCTTCATTATATCTGGGTCATTGTGTTTCGAAGCCGAGTGGCGCCGCAGCAGCAGGTCAGGGATTTCAGGGAATACCTCAGATTTCACAATGAGACCCTTCACACACTCACTCGCATTTTCAATGCACATGCGAGGTGTGATATTTGGTATTAGGTTCACTCTGCAGCTGAAAGTGTGTAAAATTCTGTCCAGATACCAAAACAAATTCTGAGAGATATTTAAATTATTACATCTTTTCACCTTAAATTTAACTTTTCAGCTTCTGTTTTATTCCCACACAAAGAAGTAAACCCTAAATTCCAATGGGCACGTTTTTGATGGACAGGTGCAAGACTCTGGTGGAAAAATAAAAATAAAAGTAAAAGTAAAATAGTAAATATTTTGTTGTAGGTCGAAAGGTTGAAATAGTGGAGTTAGCCAGTAAAATACCAAAAACATGACCTCAGCACTTCAGTCTTGCTACAGATATAGTTTTATCCTAAAAAGGCATATCAGAGGAGCAGCTGAGGGCCTGAACACCTTCAGGTCCCCCTCTGGTTCAAGTCCAGCTTTGTGTGGTCCCTTACCATAACAGAGGGGCTCCCCAGGCATTATAGCAAAAATGGGAAAAGCTGAATTTTGACTACAGTTTCATTAGAAATCATCAGTTTGCAAATACAAATGAATAACTGCTGCTGTGGGTTTAACTGTTAGCCCCTTTCATCTCCAGGTAACACAACAAAGCTGTGTTACTTGGAGACAACTGTCCATCCATCCATTATAGCACCTCTGCTCCGGTGAACCCGACCACTCACCTGAGTCGAGGTGACTCCGCTGTTCTGCACGCCGGGTGATGGCGGCACGGCAGCCATCCGTCTTCTGGCCAGATTATCTGCCACGGTGAGTTGACTGTGTGGATGAAGATGATGTGAGACCTTCAGTTAAACATCAAGCCGAGCCTTCACCGGGTCACCGTGGAGACCGTTTTGTGGCGGTCGTTGAAATGACCCACGGGGATGAGCAGCCAGTGGAGCGTGGACCCGTGACGCTCTGTGGCCAAGCATGTGGTTGGATTCAGGATTGAAGCATGTTTGCCATCCAGAAACTTAATTAAACAGTTGCTAATGCTAAAGTTTGTCTATCTTGCTATGCTATCATGTAAACTGGTCCATTGTAAGAAGGTCTGCAACAAAATCTTTACATGTAGCTTCGGCTTATTGAATACATCTTTAGTGTGAAATTGGTGGATTTACCTTTATTAGCGATATTATGAGACAGAAATTACCAGAAATCTTTAATTACTGTCTGCTATCTAAGAAATAAATAAATATAATGAATGTACTCAATGAACCAGCTTCAACAAGCAGTATTTGTGTGTTTGCCTGGCTGTTTTAGAGGATTTTCTTAACCTGTGTACATCCCTTGTACACAGGTGGACATTGTGCAGAGCAAGTTGGCTAACCATAAGTCCTCAGACCAGAATCAATCCTGCTTAGTTTGAAATACTAGAAAAACTTCTTTCACACTACTTTCAAATTCCTCACAGACAAATAAAAATCCGAATTTAAACAACAAACTCCACCAAAAACTCACCAAAGTTCAAATTCAGCCTCTTCCCCATCTCGTGGATTCACCAAAACTCAGTTCCTCACGTTTATTCCATAAATATCGCTACAGGAGCGACTTCCTGAAACCTTCTCATGCGCGCCACCAGTTTGAGTGTTTTGCTGCTCATTGGTTCACCTGGTGTCATGTGGCCGAAGGATAGCCAATCAATGGGCACACATAGGTGCTGCCTTCAAATGCCACTGATGAGGTCGTATTTCTCACCGCCTTGTGTAGCTGAAGTCGTAAACAAATGGACGTCGCCTTGTTCCTATTTATAGGATAAAAAACTTCAGTCGACAACAAATGAGTAAAAAGAAACTTTGCCAAAAAATCTCAACTTCTGAGTAGCAGCTCATCGAAGAAGCTCTAACAATAGTAGAAAACATAAGTATTCTTTACAGTGCAAAATTTTACGGATAGGTTCACATTTTCACAATCTCATGCATAAATTTACATTAAAAGAGTAATTGAAAGAGTTATAGGCCGCTGAAATCAATATATAAAAGTAGATTCCTTCCTACCAGCAAGCACTCAAACACACTCAAATACAGCTGAAACCTCATATTAGCTGCAGCTGATTGAAGCCTGTGGGTTTGACACCCATCTCTTCCACTGGAATCACACACTGACACTGGACAGATGTCCAGATGTTTTCAGGACTTTCGGCCCATGTTGGCTTTAAAGTTGCGCTTAAAAGTTTGTTCTTGCTCATCAAAAAAAGAGCTGAGAAAGAACCTCATCACAAGCTCATTTTAGTAGCTGGCTTAAACTTTAATCACACGAGGGAAGGAAATTTCCCACTGCAATTTCCCAGCTTGGGATAAATAAAGTATATCTATCTATCTATCTATCTATCTATCTATCTATCTATAATTTTGTCAACTTTCACCTCAAAAGCTGAGCTAATGTGCAGCTGCTATTTAATCCAGGTGTGTTTCAGTGTAACTCTCCACATGCTCTGTGGCCCTGAACGCACCATGATGCCCAACATGCAGCAGGAAAAACTGAACCCGACAGGCTTCACTACAGCCGGCTGCTGTAGGAATCTGCTATCAGCTTACATGCAGCACTGTAGGATGACCTGTGATCCTAACGGCCTTCCACTGGCCTTCCTCCTTCTACTACATCATCCTTCTCATTGTTCTTCTCTCCAAGTAGGTCAGCAATCGTGAGCTGAACATGAATGTGACCCCAATGCCATGGCATCCAGGATTCCAGACACGTTTCCCATTCTTCCCAAAACAACTGCCGGGTTAATGAACACACAGCGCGGCACATAACGTCCCACCAAGCATTATGGATATCCAGCACAGCTGCTGGAAGGCTTCCACGCAGAGCCGGATAATGTTAATCATTTCCCGCAGTGTCATTAAAGGGGCAGATGGAGGCACATGAAGGACTCACCTCGTTGGCTCGGCGCTAAATGAGGCGGGAGGAAGAGCGATGGCTGATTGGCTACATGGATGCCGTATTAAGACTTCACTCTCAAGTTGACTATTGTTTATCTTAGAAACAACTTAAACGGCTCGTGGCCGTTTGCCTCCTCCAGCCAATCAAGTGACAGTTTACAGTCACGTCTGTATGTGCTTGTTTTTAGTTTGGCTGCTTTCATGATAACTGTGGGTTCTCTGAGATACGGTATTTTCACATGTTTTAAACAGCATGGTGAGTGAATATTTCCTCCATGTTATTGCTTTTTTCTCCTGGTTTTTCAGAGTGCGATGCTGCTCTTTGGTGCCTGTTTATTTAGCCTTTAGTAATTTTTTACATCAAAAACTGAGTCGCAGATAAAAAATGAGAAGCTGCTTTTGTTCTACCTCTTTTTGTCTGAAATCGTTTGTTTCAAAATTATCACTAATTTCAACCGATCAAATTGCAATCGTTATATGTCTGAGTTTATGGCAACTTGACAAGCATAGCAACAGTAACTAAGGAGGGCGGGGCTTAGTGATGGGCCAGTTATGAGGACAATTGCAACAGCCAATAAGAAATCTGTAATATCTTGAGATAAAAAAGACAAACTGAAGTAAACTTTGGTATAAAATACTTTAATAAATAATAGGATTGTTCTAAGAACAAACAAAAAAAAATTCCACTAACAAACCAAGACTTTTACCAAATTTTGTACAAAATAATTACAATGTTCTGCACATTCAGCCCCTCCTGTGGGACTTACACAATGGAAAATTTACTGACAGAGTATGAATTTGGGTTTTACATGATTTGCATCAGCATTATTAACAAAAACATAAAGAATTGAAAACATAATGTTCATCCACAAATAGTGACGATATTTGACTCCTTTTGTCTTTTCACTACAGCTGTGGAGGTAATGCTAAATGTTTCTCTTCTCCTGTGTTCTTAGTGCAGAAACAGACTCTTTACAAACACTGGACAACAACCACAACAGTCAACAACATCAACAACAACACAACTTGTTCCCTTCATTACACCAGATTAGATACACGAGGAGAGGCGGGCCGAGCGGGGAGAACACGCGACCACTGCGAGTCGATTCCCCTCCACACCCTCCTGAAGAAGGTTTCCATGCCGACTCTGCAGCAGCCTGAGCTGAGACTGGCAGCAGTGCTTGTCTGGACCCTGTGACCCGCAAGCGTGGACTGAAAACAGAAATCAGTGGATTTTATGGATAAGCCAACATGGAACGCTGGTATGCACCGTGCTGAATCACATGTTGGAATCACATCATCAATATTCTAAGATGTTTCTGTTCATCACTGGGGTCCATGTGGGGAGGGGAGGGCCAGAGGGGGGCGTGGTCGGCTCTGATTCAGGAGAACGACAACTGAGTGATCTCATTTTCTCTCGTGATGAGATTGTGAGCTCTATGATTTCAATTATAGCCACATTTCTGTGCTTTTTAAAAAAAGAAGACAGAAATCAGATGTGTCGGCGCTGGTTTAAGACTCAGCACAGGGCTGCTTTATTCTGTGCCATTTGGAGTCCCTGATCAAGAAGTCACGGATGAGGCGGCAAGCAGCAGAGCTTCCACCAAAAACAAGTCCCTAAATCTGAGAAGTGACAGAAAATGATTAAATAAAACAGATGCAGTGAAATCACATCGTCTACCTTTCTGACACTGATACTCGCTAACAGGGTTTTATTGTTGCATACGTGCACAGAGCCAGACGGATGTGAAACACCAGCATTAAATGTCTGTATTTGCCGTCAGTGGACTGAGTGAAATGTCATTTCGATCGCTTTTTGAAGGGTTGGCCCACGCTATTCTCTTCAGACATCATGTGCACGCTGCGTTCAAACTCAGAAGTGAACTGAATTCAAATGAAAGTGTTCTAGAAAGGTGCATCCTGCATGTGGCCCTCAGGATCAGGCTCTAGAGGATGAAAAGTCCCTCACACACATCAGATTCCTCCTACGAGGCACTGGAGGTTCCTGTAGCTCAGATCTGTCACAATGATGGACAGGCCTCACACACAGCTCTCCAAACAGCTGGAACAAATAATCGTAACACAGACAGACAAACAATCATCATCTGTTTTCTTTTTAAACCAACGCTCACGATTCAGAGGACGCAGCCCGAAAAATCAGTATAAAACCTGTCAAAGTGTCGGCAGACACTCAGAAACGGAATGACATCATTAAAAAACAACCACAAAAACCTTTTCTTTAGAATAACTATGATACAAAGCATCACTTAAGTTACTAAATTCAAATATACACAGCCATTTTTTTCATATTTACATATGTACATTGCAAAGAAAATAACCTTTACTGTCGTATGAAGAGTTGTTACTAGGACATCTTTCCCTTTATATGTATTTAAATTCTGCATAAACTCTATAGGAGGAGAGAGAAACTCAGGGCTGAAGGCACTTTTCTACCAAAGCAAATACTGAAAAATCATCATGGAGGCTTGCAGGAAGCAGCGACAGTTATTTTAAAAGGTTATACGTAAGAAGCCTTAACACCAAGTGGAAAAGATGTTTATGAATGTAAACAAAAAACGCTCATGCCGGGTATCAAACAGTGGATTCTCTGTGCCAACTGTCAACGACTCAAATGTAAAATCTTTTTTTTAGGCTTTTTTCTTTTTAATAAAAAGACATGATATGAAGACAGTGTAGAAAAGGCCCGCAGGTTTGGGCTAAGGCAGACAGGAACCGAATGCACCAAACAGTAGAAACATTGTTAACAGCTGCCAGCCAATCACGTTCAGTTAGACCTCCAGGTGAGACGAGAAAAAAGGGAAGCGTTAGTTCTGACGAGGCGACGTGGAAAACAGCAAATCAGGAGCCGCGAAAAGAAAATTCTTCTTGATTCCAACAGTTTGACGATTAAACCGAAATCCAGAAAATCCACAAGCTGTCACGTTTATTTTCCGCCACTTTTTTTGTTCTTTTTGAGTGTTTTTTTGGTGGTTTTTGGTAAAATGAGCCTCGGTGCTGCAGGCCAAGACCTTAAATAAGCTGTGACGAACAAAAAATAGAAAATTCGAGCGTCTGTAATCTTCACTTTTGGTGCTTTTAAGAGTTGACGTTGAAGACATTGCAGTTTTTGTCTTGACTCAGGAGGGTCCGTCCTCCTCTGAGTGTTCATACATAGTGGTCTTTAATGTCGTCGCTGAGCTTGGCGGCGTTCAGGTTTTTACACCGGTTGTCTTTGGGGCTGTACGCTGTCCGATGCGGCGCCTTGACCGGACCGCTGCGCGACGTGCAGATGACCCCTCCCTTACCCATCATCCCCCTGTCCTGCGCCCCCGCTATGGAGCACTTTTGTGGTGGACACTTGTCCCCCATGCCCAGCGCCCGCTCCTCGTCTTCCTCCTGCTCCCCCTCCTGCTCCCCTTCCTCCTCGCCCTCGGCCCCGTCGCACGTCCTGTCGGAGGGGCCCATCAGTTTCTTGCATTCGTAGTGAATGTCTTTGTCGCGGTTGTCCTTCGGGGCGTTGCTCCGCAGCGTCTCCAGCTGGTTGTTGACCGTCGTTTCCTCGGATTGGGCCGCTCTCTCGCGCTCTTTCTTCCTCTTGCGGGTCCACCAAACGCAAACCACAATGCAGAAGATCCAGAGGACGCTGAAGACGACGCACAGCACCGGGACCAGGTAACCTGGAGGAGGAAGTCGGAGGAGGCGTGAGAAGAAAATAAAGAGCACTTGACCCTGTTTTTGTTTCAATGTGCCTCCACCAGAACCTCCACCCAACACCATCACGTGATGTTCTGGAGGATGATCTACAGAATCTAGTTTATTTAGTGAATTCTGATTTTAAGGCAACAGACATTTGATCATTTGATCAGTTTCATCTCCTAGCTTAGCTTAGCACAAAGACTGGGAGCCACAGGAAACAGCTAGCTTCTGTCCAAAGCAAAGCCGGCAACTCCCAAAATGTATTTATACGATTCAGCAGTTTCGTTCAGAGTTTAAAACTGTGAACGCAGCAGCTTCAGATATGCAGCATGATGTCACTAGCTCCTGCTAGCTAGCTGCTGCTGGTTGGTCAGTAGCTCAACTGCATAAGCTAACGGCTAAACATCATCATCAGACTGGCTCTTTAAAATGCAGCAAATTTCTGCAAAATGTGAAATTAATTCCTTTAAAAAGGACAAAAAACAATTTCTGTGTTCTCATGACCAGCCGTTAGCCACCATCTTATTAGCCACACGCGACTCACCAACAGGCGGCGACTCCACCTGCGTCTCCACTTTGACCTCCACCACGGCCAGCATGACGGTGCTGTTGTGGCGTTTGGACAGCGCGCCGATGATGGCACTGGCCGCCTTCTGGATCTGTCCTCGATCGCTGTCCTTCGACCGGCCGTCCTGCTCGAAGGACTGAACACACGGGGAGACAAAAGGTGGAGGACGTGAGCACACACCTCATCAGCTCATCCAGTCTCATAGATTTAATACATACAATCATACTTATCAACCATAAAATGACCATTTTTCAAGCTTTGACTGTCATTTCCTATTTCCCAGGAAGATGTTTGTTGCAGTTAATTTAATTTATGGTGTAAAAAATCAACCTGTAGAAACTTTTCATTGGCTTTATCTTTTGGTTAAAGTTGTGTTATCATTGTGTGGTGATGTGTCCACAGGGGACCCTTCTGAAGGAGAAACCCGGAGGAAACAAAGGCAACCTGACAAGAGTAAAGTGAATTTAATGGTTTGATGCATTAAAGAGGTGGATTGTGCTCCCTGCTCTGAACTGTGCTGCTCGTTTTAATCATGTGAAAGATGAAAAGCTGACAGCACAGATTCAATCAGTACAGCAGAGAAAGAAAATAAAGCCCATTCGCCAAATGGTCAGAGTCTCGCTCGAGGCTACGCAGGACAACAAAAAGAGAGCGAGAAAAAACACATTCATCCGTCAGAATAAAAGATTCTCATCCTAACATCTGGCAGGCTGCAGACCCCCCCGCTGAGACCACAGAGGGTGGAGTTAATTGCCTAATAAGGTGGTGAGGGTGAGAGCGGGGAGGAGGAGGGGGATTATCTGAGGGCTGCGCAGTTCAATTAGGACAAACAATAGAGAACGGGCCAGCTGTGCTCCCTGCTCGGCCGGGGACAAACACTCCTCTTTTCTTCTCCGAGGAAATCAGCCGCTCATTCACACACCTCTAACCCCGCCCCCCGGGTGACTGACAGGCCACATCGCAGCCAATCCAGGCTGAGAGTCCAGCCTCGGTGCCGTGGACCGCGTCCCCTGACAGCTGATCCCTCGTTTCTGAGGTTAGTATTTGATGGAAAGCTGAGTGGAGCGTGAATGAGGAGTGACATCCTGTTCCTGTGTTTACATGGTGCACTCCTTCCTGCCTCAAACACACTGATTGGTTGATTCTTCACACAACTAATTCTGTCAGTCTAACAGAAAGACTGTCAGAAAGTCTGTTATTTGATTGGCTATCGCATGGTTCCCTCTCTATGACGAGTGTTTTTGCCTTGTTTTGGTTGGACGACACTAATTGGTTTCAGACACACTCCAGGCTTCAAACCTTTAGCCCACATGGACCCCCCAGTCTTCTTCATGTGTTCTTTAATCAGATTTTGACATATCTGAATAATAATTTGATTAATTTATTTTGCTGTTTTCTGTTTAACAGGTTTCTTGTTCAGCTTTTTTGTGTTAAGACGAAGTTTGATGTTCTTAAATGTTAAATGAAAACAAAAGCTAATCTATTGAGTTGTGAATTAGCTGTTGTTCCTGATAAACGTGCCATTTTTGAGGGTGCTCATCATAATTTAATTCACACCTCATTACAGTGC
Source organism: Chelmon rostratus (assembly GCF_017976325.1). Taxonomy (NCBI): domain Eukaryota; kingdom Metazoa; phylum Chordata; class Actinopteri; order Chaetodontiformes; family Chaetodontidae; genus Chelmon; species Chelmon rostratus. The sequence goes on from NC_055672.1 coordinate 2,495,047, forward strand.
TTGTCTTTGCACCCGGACAAGCACAAACAGCTGCTCACTGCATCAAACAAATAAGAGAAAAAGTGTGTTTGTTGGGGACTATTTTCAGCGGCGGATGAATCCACATTTGTTGCTCCGGTGAGTTTTTGCAGCAGCAGGACGGTGTGTGTGAGGCTGAGTCAGAATAAACTACAGTGTGGCTATCTGATGTGTTTTAATGGCTTCTGGACAAAGATGGAGCTCAATGGCACAGAGGAAGATGACACACGTCAGCAGGATTCATCCACTTTCATGGGATTTGTTGATATATTGAAATTTAAATTCAATCACTCACATTTTAAACTTACAGCTGAGTGAATGCTGAAGACTGTTTCTATCACCATAATTAAATCTGAATCAAGTCTCGTCCTGTCGAGAGGACGGTGCTGCCTCATCTAGCAGCACGTCTGAATGTTGCCTCCAAAGATCTCTTCACTTTCCTTCCAACGTGCTGAGATGAAGCGGACGCCTCACTCTCCCGAGCGCTCCTCATTCTTTCCCACGCACACGGCGAAACATATTGAACCACTTGTTTCCCGCTCAGGTTGGAGGCCCGCCGATCGCTTTCGGGGGTTTGCGAACACACCCAGAGCCTCTGGAAGAGAATGAATCCACACGACTCGGCGGCCGAGAGGCGAGCGCTCCACCGGGCGCTCTGACATTAGAAGGAATTCACCCACACTCCAAGATGAGCGCTGACATTTTGCTGCAACACGAGTCGGCGGCGAGTGGGAGCGAGGGTTTTTCCTTTATGAAAGCCTTGTTGTGGGGTTTGGGTGGATGTCAGGCTCGCCACTCCTTTTCCTGTATCTGTCGCTCAAAACAAGCGTGCAAACATCAGAGGAGCAAGAACTAATCCCCTCCATTAAGAGCTTAGAGCCCCGAGGTGACTGGTTTCCCCCGAGTCTGGGTGGCCGAGAGGGAAGGAAGAAGGGAAGAGAGAGAAAGGAGAAGAGAGGAGGAAGAGGGGTAGAGAAGACAAGAATAAAGAAAAGGGTAAGAGAAAGGAGAGGAAGACGAGGCGGGAGAGCAGAGATCAGCAAGGTGTTCCTGCAGAAAAGCTAAATCTCATCCAGATGTTGTTAAAAGCTTCAAACGCCGTCATCGCTTTTCTTTCCCGTCTCTTTTTTTTGCACTCAAAGAGGGAAGAAACTGAAAAAAGCTTCAGATTTTACTGGACTCCTCTGGAAATGATTTGCACTGACAAATTAAGTGTGATTTAATAAAGTGGGAGACGAAAAGAGGGAAAGTGAGGTGGAGGGAGGTGAGAGGGAGAGAAGGCAGCAGCTTCTACGTCCACAGGTGTCTTGTTTGGTCTTTGTACCTGATGTACCTGCAGGACTTCCTGTGCTCTCACCTTCAGTTTTATCTCTAAACTTAACAGAAGCCGATGGAAAAAACAGGGAACGAGACTATCAAAATAAGATTAAAGTTAGAAGAAGAACGTCATTTCCTGTAATAAGACGACGTGAGCGCTGACGTTAAAGTAGGGGGTTATGCTACCGTTGGAAGCTAGCATTAGCTGCTAGCTGCATGTTTGAACAGTTCTACAGCAGAACAGAATTTCCAACATTGTTTTTTTTAATGAAATTTTTTTCTGCTTTACAACTTTTTGAAAACTTTTTTTAAAGCTTATTTAGCTTGATGTACCTGACACACACTCGCTGAATTTTCATTCGAATGTTCCGCAAATTTTAGCCATTTTTGAGAAAATCGTCAGAAGAAAATGCGAGTTAACGCTTGTTTCCGCTCAACACCGTTATGCGATTATAAGGGGTTGGTTTATCAAGACAGGCAGGAGAAATCTAATGGACGACGCTGCTCCAGGTGTGTGTGTGTGTGTGTGTGTGTGTGTGTAATAATCACCATGGCGACCTCCACGGCGTCACTGTTGGAGTAGGACAGGTCACAGAGGATGAGCAGCGCTCGCTCCTCAGCCAGCGTCTGAGTCACGGGGAGGTACCTCAGCTCGGAGCAGATGTTCTCTACAGTGGTGCCCTGTGACACACACACACACACACACACACACACACACACAGATTAGTATCTGCACTGCTGGCGAGGAACAATCAGCTCCTAATTCTTCCTCAGTCTGTTTCAGATGCAGCCAATCAGAGAGCTTTGCCCAGCAGGGGAGCCTGTGGCTCAGATCTGAGATCAGTATCTGTGTCAGAGGAATGGATTCATTTCCATTCATAAAACTTTATTCAGGCCCGCCGCGGGGGGCCAGTTAAGGTTTCAGGAGACAGTAGTAAGCAACAAAAATACCATCTGGACTGACAGGAGAGAGAAGATTGAAGCCTCATTAAGAAAAGACCTCATCTGTCACTTTGACTGGACGTTTACTGGCTGCCTGTCAGCTTCTTCACACCACATATAAAAGATCTTCTGGATTTTGGAGATTTTATCTTTTAATAAAAAAGAGGAATCTCAAATCTGCTGAAAACTACAACTTTACTAACTTCTCTTCGCTCCATGATTTCTTATTTCTACACCCGGATTTGATATAGAACATTAAAACCTCTCATTACACCTCTTATTCTCTCGTTAAAACTAACTTTTAAACCAGAGCGTGACACCCGTCATTTTCTTTATTACTATTTTTTCCATTCCAACGTCAAAAAACAGTGAAAAATGCTCGACATGATTTCCAACTGTCCAAAGTTTCTTCGTTAAATTAATTGTTAAGTTGGACCAACAGTCTAAAACCCAAAAACATTTAAGCTACAATGATGTAAAACAGAAAATGCTTTGTATTCCTGCTTAATATATGACTTTAAGCTACTGATCGCTGTGTTTCAGCCTCTCACCTGTGGCACTTTGTCTTTTTTGAAGATGAGCGTGATGCGAGCGCAGCTGTTGTCAAGGTAACCGCTGTTGGGCTCACACTGGGTGTGTAGGGGTGTCGGGGGGTCCGGCGTTGAACACACACCCCACTGGTGGCAGGGCGGCGAGAAGCAGGTGAGGAACTGATGCTCCACGCACTCGTGACCTCCGGGGCAAGACGGAGGGTTTGTGTCCGCAGGAGGAGGCGGAGCTTTGGGGAGGAGGCACGGCCGACGCCCACACCTCACCTGGAAGAGCATTTAATGTGTTTGTCACTCAGAAACACTCAGATTAACAGGTGGTAGGTCGTCATTGTCCCACATTATTTCGGTGAAATGACAGTCGTCTGACCTTGGAGCAGCGAACGTATCCGTTGACACACTGGCAGGCGTTACACTCCTCCTCCCAGCGGCTGCCGTGAGGAAACTGCAAGCCAGCGTGACGGCACGACTTCCCAAGTCCAATGACTGAAGGAATGAAAAGGTTGAGAGCAAGAAGAAGTGGTTCAGTGGTCGATACTGCAGGAAGTCCACCACAGCTACAACATCACTGAAGTAAAGTCGAGTTATTGTGTTCACACCGACCCTTTGCTTTTACATATCAATGTTCAAATGCACAATTTCCAACAGGAAACTAACCAAAATCTGTTCATGCTGTATTGACAACAGTGTTCTCTCATAACTTCACCCAAAATATTCTGCTCTCACATTAACATGTTGAAAATACAACATTCACTTGAAGGCAGCATCGAGTGCAGACGTACAGAAAACACAAGCTGCCAACCAGCTGCCAACAAATAAGATTTACGTTTTCATTTTGCTCTCATACCAGCATCAATAAAGTGACACAAACATGGCAGCAGATCTGCATCCATAAAACTCTGCTGTGATGCAGATTTATTGTACTCACACTCCTGACAGCGAGGACCGGCATGTCCCGGGGGGCAAACACAGCGGTAGCCGTTGATTTCATCCATGCAGGTTGAACCTTCAGCGCAAGGAGACGACTGACACTCGTCTATGTCTGCAACAGAAAACCGCAGAGCTGTTACTGTAAACACACAGGTGATTCAAGGTAACAGCTATGAGCTCTCATTAAATTTGGGGAGAAAATATCTTGAAATAATATGCAGGAAAGACAAAACTGATCCACAGAGTGAAAGAAATCATAATAGGAAAAATGTGTTTCTGTCCATGTAGTAAGAAAAATGTTCTAAACAGCGTCTTATGCAGTGTATCTAAAGTCTTGAGCACCTTTTCAACAGCAGAACAATCTGCTCTTCATCTTAATTTATACATTTCAGTCTTGCATTGTTGACTTCGAGTCTTTCTGCAGCTTAACTTGAGCTGAGAAAAAACTGAGCTGTGAGAGGTTTGAATGTTATATTCAAATATCTTCAATGAGTGATGGAATCCAGAGAATCGTGCCTTGCACAAAGGGTTTATAGGAGTTTGGTCTGAAACGCTTTAATCGGATAACACTCTGGTGCTGAAAAGGCCTTTCTGAAGAGATTTCTCCCAGAAGGCCGCGGGAGAGCGCACTGACCCGTCTGACGAACCTCAGCTCTGACCTCGGATCAGCGCAGAGGGGAGAGGTTAAGACCGTCTTCCTAAAAGGCTTCCTAATCTGTCGCCTCGAAACAATCGGCTCACGCTCCCCCACCGCGGCCTTTCACCTCCGACCCCCCGCCCACCTGACCCCTCCACACGCCCCCTCTGGTTCCCAGGGACTTACTGATGCGGCAGTCCGGTCCGGCGAACCCCGGGGCGCATTCGCAGCGGAACCAGTTCACGCCGTCGACGCAGATGCCGCCGTTGTAGCTGCAGAAAGGCAACAGAAAGAAAGACGTGGATTCAGGGCTGCTGCAGAGCAGAAAGTGAACAGTTTCTTCCAATTCCTTCCCCGAGGGGATAAACAGTCAGCTTCTACTGGCAGGAGGGCCCATAGAAACTGTAAATCAATGATCTCGTTCTAAATCCTTCCACGAAAAAACTTTAGTCGCTGATATATTTGGTTCTGAGTGCTGACTTTGGTGTTCATGCCCCTGGCTGGAGGTTTAGGTACGTCAGTTCATGTCTGTGGAACCTTCATCACATGAGCTTCATCTGCAGTAAAATGTTTAAGAGTCGGACTGAACCTCATCTGCCTGCTGAGCTGCAAGATGCAAACTCCACTGTGGTGGTTTAAGGTTCGCTCATTTTCTAGGAGTTCACATGAGACCGGTGTGAAGACCAACATCACAAATTCACCAGCATAACTTCCTCTTTCTAATTTTACAACGTTTTCAGAGAAAGTCAAATATATCAGAGGTGAAAAAGACGGTACTCTCTCTCTTTCTCTTTCATTTCACACCAGCCTTTTCAGAGATGGCTGGTTAGATAAACGTCTTTGAAGGAAATCGTTCCAGTTCTGAGAGTCTCTGTTTGTCTCACGTTCTGTCCTCTGAGCTGCAGAGCGTCCACACACTCTGAGTGTCAGCAGGCTGAAGCTGATCCCTGATCAATGTCCAGACTTCATATGTAAATCCCCGCTGACCACATACTGAGCCCCCCCAACACCTCCACTTCTCACAGCCACCCCCAGGTCGAGGCCGGTGAATGGTGAGAGGAGCATCTCTTCACACTCTCCCTCCACCCCCTCCGCCCAAAACTAAAACAACCACTAATCCACCTGTCAGTCATTGGAGGGGAGGGTGGGGAGGAGAGAAAGGGGGGAGGCTTTTGTCCAGAGCAGCGTCTCTGATCAACAGAAGCTGTCAAGAGTCCCTCTTATTCTCCTACTTGTGTTTTTTTCTGCTGATTTTATGAATAAAATGTTAAGTTGATGCTTTTAAACCAAATCAAAAAATTATGAATTTATAATTAAATCAGTCCAAAATCAGACAAGCAGCAAATTCTCACGTCTGAGAAGCAAAAATCTGAGTTTCACAGATTTTCACACTCAAATTCATACAAACACACACAGAAAAAAAAAGTTTGTGCACAGAAACTCACTGATTCAAACACATTTACCCACACAAACACACATGGAGTCGCAATTTCAGACTCCTGCACTCGCACCTCCACGCACACAACCTTTCATGGAACATCAGGAGCATAAAACCAGATCCACAAGCTAAAAAGTGGGAGTCGCTGGGAAACTGTGTAGCTGCTTCAACGCTCTGTTTCATATTCTCAAGTGGAGACAATGCACCTCGGGTAGCTGGAGTTTATCCAGTGAAGGTGAGGATCAAAGGTGCCACACCTGGCAGCGATAAAGCTTCACTAGAATTTAGGGCTGCAGTCCAGAGCAGCTCAGGTGAGTCAATTCCCAAGATCGAGTGAGGTCAAGTTTAACTAACTATTAGATGACAGAGGAAGCAAATCATATTCAGCAGCAGAACAGGCAGCAAACGGTGTGAAAATGTTGAGGAAAAATGGTTAAAGAGGTGAAATCTGTCTGCAGGGCTTCTGCACTGAACGCCTTATGATGCAACTGGACAATAAAGCCAGTTTGACTCCACAAACAGGTTTCCACAGGTGAGATCCCAAATTCTGCTGTTTGTAGCAGCAGTCAAACACAATCCAATTAAAATGGCAGCACAGACTAAGAAGACTAAAAATCTTCAATTACCTAAAAATTAAGCTATTTTGAATCTAAGAGATGAAATACATGTATGGAAAGCCTGTTGAGAGATTTTTGAGACCATTTCACAAACCTGCAGCCGACAGCTTAACGAACTGTTCGCCAAACGTCTTTTCAACCAGAACTGGACCGTCTGCACAGCCATGAAAAACAATCAACAACCAGCAGTAGCAAAAAAAGGTGCACGCTAATGAAAAGAAGTCTTACCAGGGATGTGGATTGCAGTCATCAACATCTGCAAGAGAGAAAAAAGACTGAATGACAATCAGGAAGTTTCAGATTTCAATTCCCAACAAAACCTGAAATCTGTCCGGATCATTTTCCTCGTGTGTGGCAATGAGTGACTTTGAATCAACTCTATCAGAGATCATTAATAACTCCAAGTCATGATTAGGAAACTAGGATTTTTTTAACCCGCCGTGCTGTACCCATGATGCACCACGTGCCGAACCTCCTGCTCGCCACAGTAAATGAGCAGAATCTGTCGACTTGAGACCGATCCAACGGATCCAGTGTGTCTGCACCATAATGGACATTGTGACTGACTGAAATGACTTTATGACTTGAAGATGCGCCCTAACAGTGACCTACTCTGTGCACAGGTGGGTCCCTCCCAGCCGTCCTTGCAGATGCAGGTGAAGGCGTCTCCCCCTCCAACACACGTCCCTCCGTTCTCGCACGGACCCGAGTCACATGTGCTGTTCTTGGCTAAAAAACAAAAACCAAGACGTTTGGATTCTCTTTCATGGAAACGGTTTTGTTCTGACCAGCCCACAGAGGGAGAGCTGCTCCTCGGCCCGCGACCACGGTCTGACGGGTCGTAATATCCCATTGTATCGCTACACTGTCATTACCAGAGCCGTAACAGTGTAATTAGAGTGCAGTGACTGCCTGACCTGTGTTGCAGGTGCTGCCACCCCAGCCTGAGGGGCAGCTGCACAGGAAGGAGTCTCCGTGGTCGTAACACGTCCCTCCATTACTGCAGGTAGTGGAGTCGCACTGGCTCTCACCTGAACCAAGGAAACATGGGAAAAAGAGCTTTTCAAACAGTTGACTCTGTGCCAGTGTTCAGTGGCGATTAGTGGCTCCAAAGCACAGTTTAGAGACGCCGTCAGAGGGTAAAACAAGCCTGCACAACAGCCAGTGAGGACTGAAGAGTTAGTTAAATAAGACCTGACATGTGCGAGAACATGGAAACTGAAGACAAAGACGCCATTCATAAGAGCTTCACGGTGAAATTTCACGGTAAAACTGTGCTTATTAAAATTTGGCTTATAACAAGGCATTACCTCATTTTTTCTGTGACACTATTTACACACAACATACAGCCACAGATCTCTAACATACACTCCTATCAACTTACGTGAGTGGCAGGTCTTTCCTTTCCAGTTGTCCACACAGTTGCAATAGAAGTCGTTGAGCAGATCGACACATTGGCCTCCGTTCTGACAGGGGTTCCTGTTGCACTCGTTCACATCTGGAACAAGATGCCAAACAATGGGTCGGGGCACTTATTTTAGCCATTGATTCTATATTGATTTTATCATTCGATGACACAGAGCTACATTCTTCAAATAACTGTTCTAAACTTTAAGATTATGACTTTGCATAGTTTAATATGCAGAAGATTTTTTAGATTGCTATATTGATATTTATTTGCTATGACCAAATATATGAAATGCTTCATACAGATCGTCATTTGTGTGCAGAGTTTTACTCTCTTGATGTTCATTCAACCAATTATTATTATTACTTTCCTGCTTTTGTGTGACTTCTTCCTCTAAATATCAATATAAGTCATGGTGTCATCTGCAAATGTGCACATGGAGCAATGCAAATAACTGTACATGCAGGTTACAAAACAGATTTAGAATCAGTCAGCTGGTTACCACATTTTTCCATCTGCTTTCATCTCCAAAACAAATCCTCCATTGTTTTGTCTCCTGTAAGATTCTCAGACTGCTGATCACTCCTGTGTTGCTGTAGGCTAGTGATGGGTTCTCCCAGGATATGTGACTCACAGACAGCATGACTTAGCAAGGCTGTTCCCTGCAACTTGTGTACTTGTGCTGTTGCTCACGTTGACCCCAAAAACCCACTTCTGTCAGACAGACACTCACCAGCGTCGCACAGACTGCCCTCCCAGCCGTCTGGGCAGAAACACTGGAAAGTGTTGATCCCGTCGATGCAAGTGCCTCCGTTCTTACAGGGGGAGGACGCGCAGTCATTAATGTCTGCAGGAAGACGGAGGAAAGATTTTTACACATATCAACTTTCCTTCGTTCTTGTATACACATATGTTATTGTGTTCCTTCATTTTCTTGACAAAGTCAGTGTTTCAGCTCAGTTTTTTGTTACGGCGACACTGTTTGATTAGCTCTTTGTGTCTAAAATGTGAATATATCAAAAACAACCACTATGTTTTGATGGTTTTCGTATTTCAGCTGCTCATACCAGCTTCTGAGACTTAGAAAACATGGGTGGGTTTGTTGATTTTGAGAAACATCCTGTGAGAGCACAAAAGCAAAAACTTCAAAGTCATCGAATGTGAAAGAATTTTTTTGCACAGCTCTCTGGATGCATTTCCCTGCTCATGTTTTCCTCTGGATTTCCTTTTTGTGTTATTTTCCCGACTGCTGTAATCTAAACTAAGAGAGTGATGATTAGTGAAACTGGAGTCTGAATTACCGTAAGAATCGTGTGGTTCCCAGTGAGGGTAACTGATGATAAATATAGTCTGAGTGTTGTGTGCTGAGCTAATAATGACTCACTCTCGTGGCAGTAGGTGCCAGTGAATCCTGGCTCACAGGAGCAGCTGAAGTTCCCGGCAGGCAGGCTGATGCAGCGGCCGTGGGGTCCGCACACATTGGATGAGATGTGCCACACCCGCTTTTGGGTGTCATTGGTTGCCACGGCAACAGTGCAACTGTCAATCACTTGGGGTGAGAGAAGTGGGGGAAAAAAGATGATCAGCAAAGCTGGAATGGAAAGTATACGTCTGCTCCTTCTAGCTGGATAATTCAAATGCATCTTGAGTCAAAGATATGAAGATTCTCCAGGTGTGTTACCTTGACACTGGTTGGTCTTGCAGTGGTCCTTCAGCTCTGAACAGGTTTTGCCCTCGTAATCATCTGGGCAGCTGCAGTAGAAATCTCCCATCACGCTGTGGCACTGGGCCTTATTGTGACATGGGTTCGGGCTGCATGGGTCATTCTGCACCTACGGATGGAAACCGGGGAGGTAGAGGTGTGTCCTCATCAACAAGTGTAAGCAGCAAACTGTTATTACAGTGTGTTCTACCAGCTGGATCAAGTCCTCACCTCACAAGTTGTACCAGCAAAGCCCTGCGGGCATTCACACATGAACCCGTCCAGCAGGGCGTGGCAGCGGCCACCGTTCCTACATGGACTGCTGGCACAGCGGTTTCTCTGAACCTCACAGTGCCGACCCACGAATCCCACCTGGCAAACACACTGGTAGCCTCTGGCCACCTCCTGGAACAAGAACGAGAAGTGATCAACAACACTGCTCTCACATTTCACTCAGCTGAAGATGATCAAAGCGGCAGAGGTCCAGTTCATTTAATGAGAAGTGCCCTTTGTTCAAGCCGCCAACAACACATGCAAATTCAGAATAAGCAGATATTTACAAAATTCAATGAAGCTGTTGAGGTCAAACATTAAATATATTGACTTTGTGCTGTTTTCAGTTGAGTAGATGTCAACAAGGACTAGCAACTTATCACATTCTGTTTTGTGTATCTTATACACAGCGTCCAAACATTTCGGGAATCGTGGTTGTAGATAAAAACGAATTTTCACGTAGCTGAACTTGACAAACATGTAGTTGTACGTGAAGTTTAACCCACCTAGAGGACTCATTTTCAAATAAAACAAAACATTTGCACACTTTATTAAAATCTTACTGTCGGTACCTTTATTTTCTACTGATTCACTGATATTACAAACAGAATAAACCCTTACAGGCAGTACACAGTGTTGTACCAATATTCCAAAACCCTTGAGCAAACTCTTTTATGTTCTGACAGGTATTTTGATGCTCAGCAATCATCATGTTCCAACTTATTGTCTCATATTACGTTAAAAACACAAATAAATTCAGCAGAGAGCTTGGTGTTTTGACAGGTTCAAAAACTGTCTTACCTTGCAGGTCCCTCCATTGTGACACTGGCCATGGCAGCTGTTCACGTCTGAGAAGAAAACAGACGCAGAGAAAACATTAGCTCTGAGTTTGACAAACTGGGAAGCGGGTCATGCATCGGTGCTGGAACATGCAGTTGCTACAGAAAAGTGGTCAACGCATCCAAAGCGGAGGGATCCATGCCTACGTGAAATGTTAGATGCAGATTCAGACGTGCAGCAAGATCACGCAATGAAATCAAAGCTAGACTCAAGATCTTCTCTAAAAGATTTACAACAGCTGGGAAGAAGTCAATTTTAGTCTTATGTTTAAGAAGAATTAAGCCAAGGTGTGAAAGGTATAAAAAGCCATCTGAGAGGCACGAGAAAGGAAAATGAATAGAGAGCTGAAGTCCAGACAACTCAGCTAGCTAGCCTCTGCTCCACTAGCATCTTTAACAGAATAGATTTTCTCATACAGGGCTTTCATTTTGTCCACATCAAAGATAACTGAGTCTTTACAAGTGTTCCGGATAGTAAAATTTAAACAACTTGTTATTTTAAGCAAGGAAAAGCTGAGGTTATCTTGCTAGCGTTCAGCATCCCACAAGTCTTAACCATTAGCATGCTATCAAAACCGTATGAGAGCTGTTGGCTTTTAGTTCTTTTTCTAACATTGGCTATCTGTACCAGATAGTAAAATCTGAAAAACCTGCCATTTTAAACAAGAAAATGCTAAGGTTATTTTGCCATGAGTCTTAGCTATTAGCATGCTATCAAAGCCCTATGGGAGCTGCTCTAACAGCTGCTGTGGGAGCTGCTGCCATTTATTCCTTATTCTAGGCTTGACTATATATATATATATATATATGAGATAGTAAAATTTAAACCACTTGCCATTTTAAGCAAAATAAGCTTAGGTTATGTTGCTAGCATTCATCTATCTTACGACATATGCCTTAAGTGGCCATTAGCACAAAGACTCATGGGAACAATAACGAAACATGTTTTCAGTCTATACTCTAAACTAGCATGTACTGTTGTACATAAATAATATAAAATAAGGCTAGGATTATTTTGCTAGCATTGCCAGCAACAACTGGCCATTAGCACGCTGTCAGAGCCTAATTGAAGCTAAAGCTGCTCAATGCTAACAAAATAAGAATCGCTTTTCTTGGTTAAATTTATGAAAGATTAAAATTTTACTGTCCAGTACAAAAAACCTGAGAAACATATTTTAGCATTTAAAGCGAGTTACAGAAGCTAGTGGAACAGGCGTTAGCCAGCACAGAGGACTTTGGGTCTACAGACAGGCGGAAAGAGGCCAAAGACTGATGATTTGCTGGGTTGATACTAACTGATGTCACAGTTCTGGCCCACCCATCCACGAAAGCAGGCACAGTGATATCCACCAATCAAGTTTTTGCAAGAGTAAGCATTGAGGCAAGGCTTCTCCGCACATTCATTAACGTCTGCAAAATGGAGACACAGAGAGAATGAACAAGAGACCCAGGAAGCTGCTCAGAAGATCCCATCACCAAGCGTAGCTTCACATCGGACAACACAATGACATTAGGAACAAGACGGCTGGATGGCAGAATTCAAAGACGACCTCAGCCCCAGCTGTTTTCTGCTTCTGTTGACGACACAAATCCCTCTCTAACACCCGTAATGTTGTCTGCTTTATCCACCTGTTACAAAAATGCTGCTTGGGTCTCTATTTCAGAAATGTTCTCTAATGACTGAGCTGCTATTTGTGCACCATATTTGACTTCTGGTGCTCTGCAGGACGTTTTAAAGGGTGCACCAGTGAAGGAACTTATTGATTGACGACCACCATCAGTACAGTGGGGGTATTCACCCTAAATACAGCTTCAAGAACTGACAAGATGGTTAATTTCTGTATTTGCTCCCATATTTTTCTCTATTTTTGTCCTAACGAGGAAAAACAATGAAGAAAAAAAGGGCCATCTGACATCAGAAGAGCATCTCTACAAGTAAAAGGCTCATTCACTGTATTTCATTAAATGAATTTTACTTTCTTGTGCTTTAGAAATCATAATAAACTTAAACGTTAATTGCAGAGTAGAACATGTAAAGTCTGTGATATGTCTATTTAACCCAGTGTGGTTACTACCGCAGTGTTGCAGGTAAACAACTCAGATTTGTTTTCTAACGTGTAAAATTGCCAGAACATGCAGAGGGTGTAGTTCATGTCTGACAGGGTTTCATTTCTTGCACAGTTTCCATCACCCCACTGCTTTATCCTCACCCCCTCCCTCAGGGTTAATGTCTCTCTATTGCATTCCCTGAAGGCCAACCTGCGGCATTCCAAGTGGTCAGTTTCAGAGGCAGCCATCGCCGCCCCCGCCGCGCCGCCTCGCTCACTATAAACCGACACAGTGCATTAATACTACTCCCAGGAGGTAAGCGGCACCTGTTGGCCTGCTGAAACTAAACACTTCCAACCCCTTCCCAAAAACCCAACCCTCCCCTCATGACCCCCCCTCAGCTCGCTGTCTCCCAGGTACCACCCAGCTCCCTGAAAGGGGAAGCGCTCTGAGAATAACAGAATCCATAACCCTCCCCGCACATGTTTACAGGTTATAAAGTGTTTCCTGGCTGAAGGCGAAGGGGGTGAGGGCTCCGCTATGCCGGGGCGCCGCCTCACCGTAGCGTACATACTCCCCTGTTACGCCCAGTCTGGAGCCAAAGATAACCCCCCGGCGGAGTATATTTGGTCCCAAGGCTAGCAGTTGCCAGGCGGGAGGTTATTTTTAGCTTTACTCAAGTCACCTGGCTCGAGTTGCAGATGATGCCCAGCGAGTGTCTCCGTTATACAAAAACACACACACTCAGTTGAAATTAGTGGCCCTCCAGCAGAAACACTACTGGTTAAACGACGCCGCGGGATAAACAAACAGTCAGATATGCTGTAACTCTGCAAGCAAATGGGCTTCCTGGAATGAATCTGCACGCATGGCATTCACTGTAGGTGCAACACACACAGAAACACACCGGCTTCATCAAAGCACAACGTCCAACATGCAACGATGTTTTAGATTTTAGAAAATACATTTTAAAGTTGATCTATATATTCACAGCTTTCCCGCCAAGATGCTCCAAATCAGATTCTGACAAACCAAATAAAATCCATGAGCCAATTCTAAATCTGAAAGGTATCTTCTGTTATTATCTTTGACTCGGTGAGATGTACCTATCTGGCAGGTCTTGCCCGTCCACTGTGGAGGGCAGAGGCACTCGAAGCCGTTCTCCATGTCGATGCAGGTTCCACCCTGAGCACAGGGGCTGGAGGCGCATTCATCCGTGTCTGAAACATAAACGAGAAAAACTCAATCACTCATGTGCTCATCTCAAACCTTCGATACAGTGGACGGTAGCCTCTTTAAGTCTGAGCCTGTTTAGTTCTGGTCCCAACTTAACAGGACCGAGACAACCAGAACCGGTTGACAAATTTAAGTCATCTCACAGTGTGTATGGTCACATTAACGTGCAACTTAGAAACATTTGGTACCAAGAGCTGACACAAAAGAAAACAAAGCACCTAATCAACCAATGACTAGAGAGAAGAAAAGTAAACACTTGTTATAGAGCTCAGTGATTGGTCTGATCTGTGGGGGAGTTTATGGTCACCTTTAGCACAGGTCGGGCCGGACCAGCCCGCCGGACAGTGACACTCAAAGCCTGATGGGACCTCATGGCACGTCCCTCCGTTGGCACAGGGGTTGGAAACACAGGCGTGCTCGGCTGGAGAGGAACATTAAAAGAAAAGTAGCTTTAATAAACTTCCATCAGTTTTGTCAAGTTCGTCAATACTTTGCTCTGAATGTCACCTGGAACCACCTGGATTCTGAATCTGGTTTAAGGTGCGTTTGATTTAGAGACTCACCGATCTCGCAGTTCTTGCCAGAGTATCCGTCTGGACAGGCACAGTTATACTCGTCCGGCTCTGTGTTCATACACGTCCCCCCGTTCTTACAGGGTCGGTTGGTCCCACAGTAGTTCAGATCTGCACAGCAAAGAACACTGATGTGACCTGCGGTACTGTGTGTGTGTGTGTGTGTGTGTCCATGTTCACAAATGACACACAGCTCTATACACAATAACTTTCTTACGAAAGCATTGATTGTGGGTTACGGGGAGCACAATGTCATGTTTACTGAAAGCGTAATTTCTACTTTCGTTTCCTGCTTCCTGACCAATCACACGTCCTCATGCGGCTCATGTGGCGCAAGGCGGTCAAGCTTTAAAGGACCGTGACAGTGATTTTGCATGTTTTAGCCCATTTTACTGGAAATCTAAATAGTTCACAATAACTCTTGACTGTGTGGAAAATCACACTGTAGGTTTGAATGTACTTTCACTCACGGTCACCATTGGTTTCCATTCATTTCCACACAGCATGAAATCCATCACAGAGATGATCAAGACTGCTTTTAATCATAGTTATTGTGGGAAAACATCTTAGAGGTTTTGCACATCAATATGACTGTGCTCATTTTTAAGATTTTAAGACAATTTAAAGAAATGGCTCCCTGACAAGCTAAAAAGCTAAAAAGCAAAAGTTATGGAAAAGCGAATGTAAAATTGAATACAAATGGAGCTAAACAATCAATCATTTGCCTTTGGCTTTGCACTTCTAACTTGCCAAAAGCAGGATACCTCAGATGCTGTGTGTGTCTGTGCAGAGGAATAAGACATAAAAGCACCGTTTTGTAGATCTGACCTTTGTCACAGAGCAGACCTCCCCAGTTCTTCTCACAGGTGCACTGCCAGGGCTCGCTGCAGGTCCCGTGGACACAGCCGGGATACGGCAGGCACTTGTCACAGAGGGGGCCCTGCCAGCCGTAGTTACACCTGCAGCACACACGGGGAGGAGGGTTAGCGCTTTGCTTCAGTGCAGGGCTACGAGCTGCACACGCCGACAGGAGGTAGGGACACTGGCTCTTTAATGTGCTCTTTCTCTACTTCCTTCTTCCTTCCCACTCTGTGTCTTCTTCTTTCCTATCTTATTTCATTTCCTCTTTCCCTCTAATCGTTTGCCCATCTCTTCCTTTCTTCTGGTTTTATCTTTCCTTCTCGAAATGCTCTTAAACCCCAAACTAGAGACTGCTCTTCTTCACTGCCAGTACTTTCGCTTCCACTACTTTCAAGCACATTTCAGTTAAACATGCTTGATCACCTGTAATGGAGTCATTCTTTATAGATGTTTTAATTACAGTAAAATACTTGAGCAGCACTCAGGGACCAGAGTTCAGCGGGTGCAACAGAGGCTCAGTCGGTTTTTCGGGAAATTAAGTGCCTCTTATTTCACAAGCACACTGAGAATGTGTTCGTATTTACAGCTCCGGCCTGAGGGGATATCAGGCGCACAGATGCACTTAATAACGCAGGGGGGGGGTTGGCCATGAAAAACAGTGATAGTTACGTAGCGATAACAAACAAGCAATTTAATACTTTTACAATGTGTGAAAACACAGAGAAGCACTTGATGTCTGGCAGCGAGCCAGTTAGATGTCCCCCCGTAAACACGAGGAAAACAGGGTTCAGCTACAAGAGGAAGATAATTCACGCGGGACACGTTGAGTAGGAAGCTTCAGAAAACACAGCAGAGCGTTGATTGAGTCGCAACAGCAGTAATCTGCCAGAGAGAACGTCTTCATCAAGGTGAATGACACGTTTGCTAATCTTAGGACACACAGCGCCAGGGGACATTCCTCAGCAAAGACAGTGTGTTTGTGTTGTGCGTGTGTGTGTGTGTGTGTGCGTGTGTGTGTGTGTTATCATGCTGCGTACAACACATGCAAGCACTCAAGCTCATTTATCTTTTCTCGGATTGTTTGCTGTCAAGTCATTTCTGTCTTTGTGATTCTTTTTTTTTTCAGTAAAATTGATCAAATCTTCCAGAATATTTCAACACGTTTTCACAAGGAATCAACTCGTCTCAAGAATTTTCTGGAAATAAAACTCAAGCTTTCAGAAAACACTTGAAGCAAACTGATCTGCAATCTTTTTACATGTAACTGAGCTGCAGGTAAACATTATTGCCATTATTGATGAGCAATAATCTTTCTATTATTTCCATTCATTTTTTTCCCTCTTTTCTTTTAAAAATGTCAGAAAGTATGTCAAATATGTCCATCAGAAGTTTTGCTCAACAAACTACTTAAGTGAAATCCACCAGTTGTGTCAACACCTTCCAGACAGCGCACTCGATCAGAGAGGAAAACGACTCTTTGCGAAGGCGTTTTTTTGCTGTTGGATGTTGCTGTCGTCTCAGCCGTCTTCCTGAGTCGTGAGCTCGGCCGAGGTCAAACTTGGAATGAGCGGCGGGTTTGTGGAACGAGGGTTAGTCGTCTCGAAGGGGAGGCCAGTGAAGGGTTAGCTAATCTGTTGGTTTATGGCAGCACTCTGTTATTCCAAGGCCAGCGGTAACCTTGCCCCACCTGTCCTGTCATTTCTCCCGTCGCGGCTATTTTAGGGAGCAACCCACCCCCCCCTCCACCACTCCACCACCACCACCCTCCACTCCGGCTCACGAACACTTCAAAATGGATGCCGACCAAACACTTCTCTGACCAGCAGTGATACACTGCTGTGCAGCCGGCCGGGTGGCCGAGGACAGTGACAGGCAGGAGGCACCGCAGCGCAGGAGCCGAGCATTGAACCACAGACGACCGAAATCTGCCAAATACCAAAAGTGTCTGATCAGATGAGAAATGACCAGTTTTAGACTTTAAACATTTAACAGTTTATAATGAATTAGGTTTCAGCATTGGTACAAGAGTCTGCAGCCACGCTGGCAGCTCTGTGAGGCTACATGCTAACATCTGCACGCTAGCATGCTCACAGTGACCATGCAGTGATGGCACTAGATTTAACATGAAGGAGGAATCGTTGATCCTCCGGAGTCCTTAAATATCTGCAGCAAATTTCACGACAATCCAACAGCTGTCCAACGCTAACGTCCAACAGCAGTGTCAGTTCAGATATTTTCTATGCAACTGGTGTGCAGAGCGTGTTTTCAGTGATCTCTGTTTGGTTGTAATAGTGTTCAGATATTTTTCTCTGAGGTTTCTGCCTGAAATCATAATGATGCAGAGGATTGAGTCTGTGCCTCTAATCCATTTATGTTTTTTGGATTTGGCACCTTTAAAGCACCCATCATGAGCTTGAAATCTTGGTCACTTATCAGATACAGATCACCAAAGATTCACGTAATAAAACGCAGCCAGGAACGTGTTTCATGCACAGTTTGTAAGCTGAAACGCTTTTAACTGCAGGCGCGACCACAATAACTTTAATCTGATATCGTTCAGTGAGTGAAGCCCAGTTATTTGCATGTGCGTGTGTGTGTGTGTGTGAGAGGCAGCGCTGTGTACTGTTTACTACAGTATGTGGTGTTGACCGTCGCTGCGGTCGGCGGCGGTGCCCTGCACACTGTCAGCCGTGCAGCGGCGGCGGCAGCGTGGACAGTCTGTCTGGCTGCAGTGTGGGAGACAAGGGGAAATGGTTTCGAGCAGCCACAGGCCAAGGGTGGCATTACCCACAAGCCCCGTCGTCGGGCCGCTGCCGTCCCATCAATGGAAGGGGCCGCAGGGGCCAGCCGGAGCCGAAAATATCCCGCCTGCCCACAACCCCCGCTCGGCTGCTGCCCCTCAGACAAACCACACCCAGAGGACGGGACGGTGGGCAGAGGTGGAGGTAGAGGGGGGTGTGTGTGTGTGTGTGTGTGTGTGTGTGTGTGTGTGTGTGTGTGTGTGTGTGTGTGTGGGACCGTTGAATTATTTACAGGCGAGCCTCGCGCCCAAATCCAGCGGACGGACTTAGCCCGCTGTTGCCTAGCTACATGTTTAGTAGTGTCACATGAGGGAGCGTAGGTTGTGAATGCGCTGTGTGTAAGAAACAAGATACCAAACACACATTTTTAGTTTTCCTGTGCCAGCCTGAGACGCTTTTTTCCCCGATTCTCTCGCTCCTCTGTGCTTTTCTCTGTTTTAACCCTTCACTCTCGCCTCTTTTCTCTCTCTTCTTCTCAGTTTATGTCTCTCTTTCACTTTTTCCCTCGTTTGTTTGTTTTGCATCAGAACTGATTGATTCATAGTTTACCCAAATGTTATATCAGGGTTAATATAACTTCTGTTTTATTATAAATAATCTTAACTTAAGGTCCATGTTCAAGCTTCTTCTGAAGCTTCCAACCAATCCACATCCGACACCACTGACCAGGTGTCACAATCCCGCTCTCATATCTCACTAACTGTTAGAAGTTTGATCCTT
The DNA here is from genome assembly GCF_017976325.1 of Chelmon rostratus. Classification (NCBI taxonomy): domain Eukaryota; kingdom Metazoa; phylum Chordata; class Actinopteri; order Chaetodontiformes; family Chaetodontidae; genus Chelmon; species Chelmon rostratus. The sequence goes on from NC_055672.1 coordinate 2,513,955, forward strand.
AGGTCACATGTTTACAGCTTAGCCGTCTCCATGACAACAGAGGAAACTCCATCTGTTGATGATGACTGTGAAATGCAATTAAAAGCTCCATAAAGACAGTAAGTGGAATAAGGATTATTTTCTCAACGGTTTTGATTTTGCTTCTCTCTGTGACCTTTCAAAATAATGCAGAAATGATTTAATGATCTTAAGCTTTTTTATTTTGCCATCATAAAGGAGCATCACGTAACAAGATGACCCACTGGATCATCAGGAATATTGATTCTGACAAACTTTCCTCGTTTGTGTTGTTTATTTTCTCCTGCGATGCCTTTATTGTGATGTTTCATTGTGTCTGGGCGCTAACTAGCACTAAAGCTAACAGTTTACACTGATGATTTTAATGTGTCAGTTAGGATTAATGCGGACCGGAGCCTTTAAATCAAGAACAAAAAAGGTTTTATTCCCTCCCACTGGATGAATGTTATCCATCGTCTTCTCAGCCTCTTTCTCAGCACTGTGTGTGTGTGTGTGTGTGTGTGTGTGTGTGTGTGTGTGTGTGCGCGCCCCTGATTGCGATGAAGCTCCAAATCACATGTTGAGGCACATTCCAGGGTGTTCTTCTCTTCGAATCCTCCGGCCATTTCCAATGAGAAACGTCAGCTTCATTTTCTTCTTTATGAGATCTTAACTAAATCAAACCTGCCTCAGTTTAAAACCCTCACCTCCCTCCCCTCTGCCACCTCCCCTCCCTTCTCCTCCTGTTTCCAAATACTTGCCACAGTGTGTGTGTGTGTATGTGTGTGTGTGTGTGCAGTTTGGCTTTTTAAAGCTCTCGTGCTCCACTGTGTCTAAATGTACAGTTTAGTTCCACATGTAATCAAATCTAAATTTCTCTCCGCTGCCTCCTCTCCTCTTCACATAACTGCTACAACAATCGCCTGGTCAGCCCTTTTTAAAACGCTCGTAGTCGACTGTGCAGCCGTCCTGCAGAACGTGCATAGCTGCCCTCTTCACAGCATGAACTCAGGGTGCACACGAGTCAGGAAATAACCATTACCTCCAATAGAATTCAAAGGCTGCCGCAACATTTAAGCTTCCACTCCGCCGACGTGGAAACGGCGTTTGTTAAAGGACGCTAATTAACCACCACCGCGGCATTTCCTTTGTGGTGCTCAAAGTTTTCACAGGAGCTACTTCTCCTCTACAAAGCAAACAGTTTAGAGGGAGGTCAGAGTGAAGCAGGACTCTGTTATAAGAAATAAAAAATTACTGTCAAAATTTTCCAGAAGTAATTTATCAATGCCCGCAAATACTGACTTCAGCTCCGCTGCCCTGATGTGGCGGCGCAAGTTTTATAGGCGAAAGCCTCCAAACCGCTGCACATAAAACCTGAACCATCTGCAAAGCCAGAGGTGAAATCTGAGCGAAGATCAGGAGTTGAATCAGAGTTGCTTTGTGCTCGTTGTCCTACGTCAGGAGTTTTGGCAGCTTCTCTTCAGAAAGCGAGTGAAACATCGTGGCAGCGTGATGTAAGACGCCACTGTTTCATCCTGTTTAGCATTAGTTTTGCAATCTTGACTAAAAATGCTAATAATCTGTTATTTCCTCGTGAGCTCGGTGTAACACCAGAGAAGACACATGAACACACAGTGAAGAGCCACATGACTCGCTGTCTGACACCAGAGCAAACTTGGTTTTGATTGGACTTCATGGATTAATGCTGATGATGCAGGATGACAGTCACCAGAACTGTCCAATGAATGAGCTACCTGTCAGTCTGTACCACCAAAAGGCCACTTGGTTCAGACCTACAGGTGTGAAAGTGGCCTTAACGTCAGCTGGATTTCTTAGCTGATGTGTTTAATGGTTCGATCCCCCAGACCTCCCACCCCTGTCTCCCTGCACCCCCCCTGCCTGCTGTCTGCAGCTCATTGGATGGAGTCCACACTTCCCAGCAGGCGAGTGGCAGCCATAACAAGGCCCGGGATAGGAAGAGGTGATGTGGGCTGCAGACATCAGAGGGGGGCACAGTGCCTCTCTGCTGCTGGAGGAGGAAACAAATAGCAAAAAAACAGGCCTCGCTATCTGTGTGTGTGTGTGTGTGTGTGTGTGTGTGTGTGCGTGCGTGTGTGTGTGTATGTGTGTGTGCAGGCAGGAGCAGGCCAGCTTTAGAACAGGAAGCAGAACAATGGCTTCTGGATCAGAGTAGAGCTGAGGGCTGGAGGTGGAGGAATGGGGGGCACTTCACAGAACTAGGATGGGGGAGGTAAGGGGTTAGGCTGCTTGGTATGTTATCAACAACCCCCCTCACCCGCCCACCACCACCACCGCCGCCCCTTCGCTCTGTTGTGTCACCGCTGTTATCCTCATTAAACTCTTACGGGGGTTTCCATCCAAACAGAAGCATATTTTACATCAGCTGACAGGCGCGCCGAAAGGTGAAAACAGCCGTGCAAACAAATAAAAAGTGAAAAACGGGGGGAGGGGACTCACTTGCATTCCCCCGGCACGCTGCACGTCCCGTGTTCGAGGCTGCATCCTTGTTTGCAGATGGCTTTGGGGAGAGAAAGGAGACAAGTTTCAGATTCATCGTTTCATCAGCGTTTTCAAAACTATAACATCAAATCGTTCAGAGTTCACGTCTGGCACCTCGTTTTGCAGATGGCGAAATCGTTAAAATCTAATTTCCTGTGTTTCCTTGTTTGTGAAAAGCCAGAGAATCTGGCGTGTTCTAACAATGGATGGCAAAGTCACTGTCGGAAAATTGAAGGTGTCTCCAGCAGCGACGAGTTTCCAAACATTCTTTGGATTCTTGCAAAGTGACACTTGACATGAACTTCAATGAACTTCCAAACTTTTTCCGAAAAGGGCGGCGAGGAGGTAAAAACTGAGAAAGCTGCAGTGCGTCCATGGCAGCACAGACATTTTAATGGCGTTCAGTTTGTGGCTGATTAGTTTGGGCGTAACATAAAAGTGAAAATGAGATACAGTAAATAAAAAATACAAATATGAGTGGAATTCATGTTAAAAGTGGTTTAACTCTTGATAGCTTTCCTACTTAATTACAGAATAAAGGGCTATCAGGCAACTTAACATTAACTAGTAAGACAATAATCAGTATCATTAGTTACCTTAGCAACTGATAGTAAGTAAACTGAGCTATTAAAAGAGTACAGGAGTAAAATAATCATAACTCTGATTTATTTTATCAATGTACTGGAACGTTTTTGACTAATCTGACGACACTTTGCTGTTTTTTGTCAGTTAATGTGAAAATGAGGAGCCTTATGAGCACCGTCACGCGCTGGCCTGTGTATCACTGCATGTGTCTACTGTATGATCGACGCTTCCTCTGTACCTGCTTTGCAGCTGAGCGTCAGATTCGTCCAGCCCTCCATACACTCTCTGTTCCCAAACTGGTCACACACGTAGTGGCCGAAGTAGTCGTCGCGGGGGCGGCACACTTTGTTGCACTTGCTGCCGTAATAGTGTTCGTCACAGCGTACGCGGATGGCGTACTCGAGGCTGGCGATCAGGCTTTTATACTCCACCGTCTGCTTCTCCTCTCCGGGGTTGATCATCCCTTTGTGGATGCTGCGTTCAATGAGCAGCTCGTCATCTGGACAAAAGACAAACGAGACAGCACCGTTGAGTTTCTCACTGGCAGATTACTGTAAGCTGTGGATCATATTTTCAGTTCCATCATCAGTATAAAAGCAAACACTGCATGTGACTAAAGGTTATCTTTGACGGCTAATCAGTGAAACATCTTCAAACGACTTGCTTTGTGTGTGGACTCTTCGTCAATTGCAGCGATGACGAGAGCTGACACAGGAGGAAGACAAACGCAGCACCTTGTTTCTAACTGATCACCATCGATTCTGCTGCAGCTAGCTAGCTAATTTAGCTCCAGTAGCTCCATGAGTAACTTGTAAACACTGTCCACGGTTGACTTTTTGATGTTTTCAGCTGGCTTGGTTTAGAATAGCTAGCTTGCCCAACCAATAAGGAACGTTAACTTAACAAAATTTGATAACGAGCAAGACAGAACCGCTAACATCTAAGTTATGATAAATTAGCATCCAGGACCATTAGGGTAACACCGCACGGTGGCTTGAATGGGAAATTTTGTAATGCAATCTGTAACACTGCAAAATAAAGTAGCTGGCTAATTAATCCTTGGAAACATCAATACAACAGTGTTACTACCGAGGTATTATGCTAGTTAGCTGGATATGCTAATGTTTGAGAAGAAAAACACACTGTTTAATCAGTTTCTTGCATTTTTGCTGTTTTTGTTGTGGAAAGATTAAAAAAAACGAACTCCTTCGATGTCCAGTATCGCTCTTACAACAGAAATCCCAAGCTCGACAGACCCGAGCTAGTGCAGTGCTAGCTACGGTGGCTAAGCTGTGATTGGACAGCCAACAGTCCACTGACAGCAAAAACTCGACAGGTTAAGTATTCGGGTCAGTTAGATAGGAAGGTCTAAACAAGAAAAACTGTGAATGACATTCCAAGGAGGGGGCAGATTCTGGGATTTGACCCGACAACCCGGTGTTCGGCGAGATAAGACAGTCCGCGAGGCTTCCAAGAACGCCTGCTGCTGACACACATCAGAGGGAAGGCGTAACCTCCGGTCAAACCTCGCTCCGTCCCACCAAGAATGTGGAGGAAGAAAAAAGAGAAGAGGAAAACGGGGAAGAATAGGAAAATTAAGCAAGCACAAACAGGGGGTGTAGGAGCGAGGTCTGCGAAGGCTTGATAACCAAAATGCTTTTTCAGTTTTCCTGCTTGGTGAAATGCTTTTCTGCCCCCGCTCCCCCGCCCACCCTGCCCCCCCTCAGGATATCCAGCCCCAACTCCATCGGAGCCAGCCCGGAAATAATAAGAGACGGGAACAGACGAGGAAGGGCGACATAGGAAAGGCCCTTTAGCTTGTTCTCAAGGAACAGAAGAACCGTGACCCAGCAGGCTTTGCTGCTCGCAGAGCTCAGCGTGACCTGGACAAGACAGAGCTGGAAGGAAGAACTCATCCTCGCTGCTCGCAGAGCGCCAACACAGCCAGAGCTAACGGCTTAAATCCCTTAAAATAACACGAGACCAGTGCAGTGGCAATTATCCAGGTTTGACTATAAATGCTATATGTCACGTATCATTGATGTCCTCTGTAACCACGTCAGGTTGTCATGAACCAAGATAAATGGCCTAGAAGTTTCCCAACCCACTAACAAATTGGAGATACGTGGTTTACACTCAACAACAACCATGTCTGAAATTCACCTGGTAGAAAGATTAATCAGTTCATCTTGATTTTTGTTTTGTTAAACTTTAAAAAAGGCACTTTTTTAACATTTTGTAACTACTTTATAACAGCAGCCTGAACGTAGCATGAAAAGTCGTTACATTAGCGAACCAACTCGCTGTGACATCGATCAAAAGTTCGCTCACATTAGCGAACATTTGGCGCCATTAGCTACCGAAAAGCAGTGAACCAAGTCGGTTGGAAGAATGTCTCATTTCAACCAGTCCTCACCAGAAAAACATCCGTACAACTGGTCTTCTGTGGAAGCAGGTTATTTTGTCCCATATTTTATTGCTAGGTGGCAAAATTATGATGGGAGCAAAGGAGGAAGTCAAGTGACGTAGCATAAAGAGCAAGAAAGTCAGTGTATGTCACGTAGGTAACAGCAAACCCAAACAATGAAACACCTAATTAAAGTTTCACTTCAGCTTCACATACAGGTGAATTCTAATTCTGAACATCTGCTTCGACCTTTAAATCATGTTTCAGATTCAGATTCACTTTCATTAATAACTCTATAATAAAAGCACAAACTGCTGAAGTTTGACACGGTAGAAAAAGAGTGAAAACCCACCAAGAATCCATTTTCACGCTGCCCTGATTTACTGAGTCTCTCTGCGAGCTAACACACTGCCACAGATTTCAGTCCCACACCCACCACCTGAAACACCCAGGCAGGCACTCACTCACTGCTGTTCATCTCCAGCAATTAGATATAAAAATATAGACCAATCATGAGCTCTCTCTGTACTGGAGGAGACGCGCTAAGAGAGGCCGTTGTTACTAGGGAGAGCAGCAGAGAGTGGGCCATATAAAACCGGCTTATATAAACAACGAGGGGCTTCAGATCCGAGCAGCTGATCGTGTCAAGAGCAACATGATTGTGCGTGTGAAGATTCATCTTATAAACAAAGCGTGACTGGTTTTGAGCTTTCAGTTACAGGCAACAAGCTACTTGTCACTGAGAGCTTTGTTGGGGGGCTGCAGCACTTTTGCTTTGACCTTTGACCTCCTTACAGCTTGTGGCTTCTAACAGTGGTGACCTTTGAACTGCAGTCAAAGAACTGGATGCTAAATGTCTGAACACGAGCAGTCGTGCAAGAGCTTCACCAAATAAACTGATGCCTGGCACCATTTTCACTTAAATCAGGAACAACCTGATCACAAATTAACTAAACACGAGTACAAATCCAGTCAGACTTTCGATGGCAGCTTTCGCCACTCGCCAGTTGCCAAAATCTTGTCTGCACCAGAAAAATATTGAGCTGTAACTCCCAGTTCAGGCTGCAACTTTTTTCAATCCATCTGTTTTCAGTAAATCAAACCTATAAAATGACAAAAGTGGTGATAAATGTCCATCAGTCAAAAGCCAGCAGCTAAATAAAGCAGGATAGGACTCATTTTGATGTGACACACAGATTAAAAACATGCATAATGTGCATAATAATATAGACATTGAAGGGTTGTCCATCTCCTGAACACTGTCCAGTTCTTTCTTGTGACCCCTTGAAATCAAATAAGCGCTACTTGTGACCCCTCTTTAGAGGTTATGGCCTCAATGTGAACATGAACTATGAGCAGTTAAACTAAAAGGGGATTTTTCCTTCTCAGGTTGTTTCCTCGAAGGTGTTTTAGAGGTATGAGGAGGTTTTCACTTAATCATTTCGCGACCCCTCTGACCGATCTTAGACAATTTGTTTGTTTGAAGCAGCCTGACGCTCCAGCCGGGTGGAGTTAAACGCATCAAGACACTTCAGATAGCGTAATGGAAATTATACGGCACAGAAATTGCAGTTACTCAACTTTCAAATGTTGTGCTCTGACTGCCAAAACTTCATAATGAATCTTTTTAGAGCTGCATACAGCACACACTTGCACGTCAGTAAAGATGCAAATTATCTCATTTTCATTGCTCACATCAATCTTTGTCATTATGCTGCATGAGCAGGCTACCACTTTACTTTTCCAACACTGTAAAGATTTAAGTTGTTAGTTTGTGGTAACGAGATGTGAATCAATATCTGCCATAGGGCCGGGCGGTAACACTTTTCCTGGTATCTTCATTTAACCAAATAAACTGCTTATTTTACCTTTAATTACTGTCATCCAAAAAAAAGTATTAGTTCATCTCTGAATCTGCTCTGACTTCCCCACCCTGTCGATGGCTCTCATCCACAAGCCCACTGGTTCCTCGAGAAGACCAGATCTTTAAAAGCAGCCCATAAATATATTTAATTTCAGTTTTAAAAGAGGCTAAATAATTTGGTAGAACAGCTGGTCACTGTAGATTTTAGCTAACGTTGCTCAAACAGGAGGAAATGGTGCATTTGTGAGGGACTATTTTCAGCGGAGGATTAATCCACGTTTGGTGGTCTATTGCGTATTTGGGGCAGCAGGAACTCATTTAACCCCTGGTTTCGTCAGTGGAAGCTTCTCCGGTCCAGATGTTCCACTGCTATCAGCACAATATCTGACAGAATATCTCGACCCTCCAGTGAAGCTCCACAGCCAACAATCCACCAGTCCACAGAGCCAACAACAGCTCCGTCCTTTTTTCTCCTGCCATTTCTGTTTTGTTTTTAAACAGGCGGTGGCTTCCTGAAGCATAAACAGTCTTCACAAAGCCTTCTTTTTCCTGGGGCCTCTCCAACCTGCTGCCCAGACCTGTTCGCACAAGGCCCCGGCAGCACAGACTGCAACGCAGGGCAGGAAGCTCGCTTCATGTCCGCACCTTCAGCCACCTCTCTGTAATCCCAGTATTATTATAATCACTATCATGACGCCATCGTGTTTGTTGCTTGGCAGACTACAGTCCTCATTACGATGTCCCGAGCTAATCTGCCAGATTGGTTCTGGGGCCATCGAGGCACCTTGAAATGGATCGGCATTCAGAATCCAAAGCTTGATTAATTTCTTTTCTAACCCGCTGCACTCCGAAAGTACAAGAACGCTAACGAGGGCGCAGGTCGATTCATTTTCTAATTTATTTACTTATCGTTTTTGTCCCATCGAGAGTCCAAACCCCCCGAAATATCTGAGTTACAGAGCTGAAATGATTAGTTGATTAATTGATTTGTTGGATGAGATGCTTAACACTCTGGGTTCCTGCTTCTCAAATGTAAATTCTTGCTGATTTTCTTAGTCCTAAATTTTTGTGTGTTTTGATTTTCGGCAAAGAAACGTGTGTGAATGTGTGATACTCTGATTTACTGTCAGAACATTTTAGTTTAACTGAGTCAACTGAGGATTTGTGCTGGCAGACAGTCAGAGGACCTCTCAGGCAAAACAGAAATCTGGGACATCCCTAGATTCTTATTCCTGCGCACACCTGGCCTGGAACAGTCTCTAATCATGCTGCAGTATCACTAATGCTCGCTCCACCTGCATGTAACGCCCACCATGCAACAGGTTCATGCCTGCTCTCTGACATTTGTCCAAAGTAATTCCCGAAAGTGTAGGAAATTCCAAACCGTGGCCGAAACAGACGAGTGAAAGTAGATACACCAAGAAGCAGATAATAACACCGAAACTCAAAATTTCTCCTGAATCTTACTGACCATCAATGATTAACCGGAGGAATTTTGCTCAGCGTAAAATTACATTTCTATTTTTAGCTATGAAGCAGGTGAGGTTTCACTTTGACAGGACAGATCCCAGGATCAAACTCACTCAATGAGAAAATAATCAGCCCGAGTCACATCTACAGGTGGTCGAGCAAGCAAAGACTGAAGCGTCCCACCAGCAGAGCTGCCGTCCAGGCCGCCGCGCCTCAGCCTGGAGGCCGGCCTGTCACAGTGCTGCTGGATAATGAAGTGGCGTGCGGTAGCCGGACAGCTGTCGAGATGCTAATGAGGAGACAGACATCAGAGGAAAGAGAGCCGTGGTCCATAATTAATGGCTTAACGATGCAATGCTCTCGCAGGCTTAATATAGAGGAGAGCCGAAAACAGTCTGAGTGACCCTGAAGGGGGTGAGAAAAGGGGAGACGTTGGGGGAGGAGCACAAATGAGCTACCTGTCAATCAGCAGTCTCTGCTGTGCATCGCCTAAGACGTCAGTGTGAATGTGACGCGCTCCCAGGGCCTTAGGCTCCCACGGTAAGATGGTCCCAGGGTTCGGGTTCGGGTTCGGGTTTAGGTTTGATCGGAACTCAACAGGAGGGACCTTGGGAACGTAGATACTGTCGCACAAGAGGAACAACCACCAGAAACACGGTGCACATCTCTCACGCCTTTCATTTTAGTCTGATTGTGGGTGTTTCGTATTGCTGGCTGTCCGGCTTCCTTTCCACTGGGGTCTCTTGTTGCTCTTTAAGCTAAAGCCTGCTCACCTGATCAGCTGCAGATGTACAGGTGAACCATGTACAAACTAACCCAAACGTCTGGGAGCAGAAAGGTTTAAAGCAATGACGACATGGGAGACACGATGAGCTGTTCTGCTTTACGTTAAAACCTGTGTTCTGCCTCACCGCAGGGAAAAGATCTCAGGTGTGTCTACAACCCGTCATCAGTCTGTCATTCCCCAGCCACATTGATCCCGAACAAATCTGCAGGTATTCATGTGAAAAGGAAACTTAGACCCAAGAGGAGGCTGATCATGAAAGAAACAGCCCATGAAGTGTTATCATCAGAAACATGCATTACTTCGTTAGAGGTGGGAGGAGCATCAGCAGGTGAGGACACAGCTGGAAGCCCCTTAACGATCTGAGCCCTAAATCACCAGCAAACGCCAAACAGCGAAGCCAATCCTGTGTTTCTTATCACATAGATTACATCCCTTTATTAACCCCTCTTCCTCCCAGCGGCGTTAAGGAACGTAACCAAACAGGGTCAGGATGAGAGGAGCATGAGCACACAAACAGGAAACAGCTGTTTACAAAAGAATTCAGTGTGCAGGCAGGTTAGAAGCAGACTCATTGGCTTCGCCAGTCGAGCTAACGCTACACTGGACTGACGGCAGACAGACACCTTCAGGACGCCACGGGAAAAACAAGCAAACCCTTAGCGACCAACCACTTTAGCATTTGCTAGCTGGGTTTTGTTAATACGTCAATGCAACATGAATATGGTGAATAAATGAAACCAGCACATCGTCCTGCACTGAGCTGGATTCCTGATGACCTGATCACTATAACAGGGCTGACACGTGAAAGACAAAGAGGGATTTAAAGCAGGACGAGAGAAAAGAGTGAGGAAGAGTACTGTGTGTGTGTGTGTGTGTGAGGCAGAGCAGAGGAGTGTTCTTACCGCTGCTGTGTGTGCCGTTGTCTCTGTCCCACACCTCCACGATCACAGTGTACGCTCGCTGAAACACAGCAAGAAAGAGGGCAGAGGTTATCGCAGTGCACGCCAATACACACACACACACACACACACACAGAAACTCAGATACGCCCACTTCAAGATGTGGACGTGCACATGATGCGAAGCTTACACAGAAACTCAGATATGAACTGCTGTCACTCATAAACAGACACACATGAGTGCTTTCAAATACACACACACACATATTTTGCATAAAATGTGACTAACGATGGGAAAATAAGTCCTGTTCCCACCCTGCTGTCACTGATTAGCTTCCATCTGCCTGAGGCTGGTTAACGAGTGCAGCCGCTGTTCTGCCGGAGAACGAATCGTTCACCTGGAAACCGGCAGAACCCGAGTTCAGAGCCAAAACACTAAACTTCTGGATCACTTCTCTTTTCTGTGACACGGTCCCGATCCCAGAGGGCGGACGCTCCCCTGGAACTACCGGCGTTTGATGACTTGCTCAATGGGGAAATTCATTTTTCCTGCCTCGTCTGCCGGGACCTGGTGAGGTGTGCATTTTACCCCAGACTCAGAGGAGACACTGATGATGGAATCAAGACCGTTCAGGGTGTCCCGCTCCGTCCTGTAGCACCAGATAAAGACTGATGACGGGAGAAAAAACGAGCCTCTGTGGATATATGCGCGTCTCTGAAGCTCCGGCTGAACGTTCAGGAGATGAAAGCACGTCAGAATGAAGCAAAGTCAGCAAAAGGCTGAACTAATGAAACCAACTCAAGTTTTAAAGAGTTAAATATGGCGGGAAAAGGCCACAGATCAAACATGTGAGGCTCTAACCCACCACAAAGGAAGAGGAGGTGCACCATTTACAGACTTTTAAGGATCGTCTCTCGTTTTACTTTATGAATCCTTTGTATTGATTCTTTGCATCTCTGATCAAATGAGCGATCTCTTTTGGATAATGCAGTTAAATCTGAATTATTTTAAGGAACATAAGTATGTTTTAACCCGTTTTTCCTCATTTTAAGTCATAAGATTTTCATTTAAACAAATGTTAAGTCGCTATCGATCACTGAATGAGGTAACACAATGAAACGATGATGGTGAAAGTATTGCAATATTTATATATTTGCAGCATTACAAGGAAAAGTGCTGGACTAAAAACAAGTTTGTCAGTGAGCTTCGCTGCTGTCGTTCATCAGAAATGTGTTATTTTTTCAGCATTTTTTTAAGAGTCTGCAGGTGGTTTAAAGTCAGGGAACCAGAAGGAGCAGAAACACTCAGCTGTTTAGATTAAAGAGTTCTGAGTTAAATAAAACCAACAGTATCTTAATTACTACACACATTTTAGAGCTATGATAGCGCATTCTGTGGACATGAAGCGCGAAAGCCCAGCATGCCGGCACACTATGCCCTACTTTCCAGAGGAGACGGACTCCGCCATCCCACAGCAACAAACTCACTCTCTGGATTGTTTCAGGTGCAGAGCTATTTTTTTCCTTTTTTTTTCACGGGCATCAGCAAACAAACCGAAACGGAGCTCGCTGTCCGTCAACTGCATGGGGCCGGACGAGCAGCTGTGAGTTCCCATGACCCAAGTCTGACTCAGAGAGACCGAGGGCTGCGGGGAAGATTACAGGGGAGGTCACAGAGATTAGAGGCAGAGAGAAGACAGACGTGCTGGAGTGCTTTACGACACTTTTTAAGGTGATTTTATGGCACTCAGATCTGGGGGGGGGGGGGGGGGGGGTAAGTTCACAGAAAAGATGCAAATCAGAGAAAATCATGAGTCAGACATGAGTCCGTGTTGTTACAAGTATCTGGTAGCTGCTTCGGGGTGTGTTCAAAACCAGCAGGTTTGGAGCTGTTTCTTTTTTTTTTTGCTTCTTTGAATTTTAGCTTCGATCAGGTGAGAAACTGCAAAAACAAAAAAGTGCCTGAAAAAGCAGGACTCGATGATTGACATCACGAACAAGAGACGACCTCACAGTTTTACAATCATTCGGGCTGCAACTGATGATCATTCTTTAAGCTATAAAATGACAGAAACCTGTGTGTTTCCAAGGTGACATCTTAAAATTTCTTGATTCAAATGTTTGTCAGTCACCTAATTAATCCATCAGCTAACTGTTTCAGCACAAACGAACATCTGAAGTTGCTCGATTTCATTCCACTCTTCTCTCGCCAACGCGCTGCACACGGGCGCCGGCGCTGTGAAGCTCTCAGCGAGCTCGCCCGTGGCTCTCGAGTTAAGACTGTTTTGTCAAATTGCGAGCGAGGGACAAACAGCAGAGCTCGGAGCTCTGCTGCTGACGTTCATCACTCCGGCGACTGCGCCCACACTATTGTCTGCTCCCTCAGCGAGCGGCACATGAACCTGATCTGAGAGCACGTTTGGCGAAATGTCAAAGCTGCAAAAAGGAACGAGAAGAACAAAGGAGGGCGAACAAATCGGTGCATGAAAGTGACAAATCGTGTTTGTGCAACTGTTGTGAAAACTGACCTGAGGAAGCGAAGGAGATAAAGCAGCAGATCATTTACAGAAGAGGAGAGAGGAAGGCCGAGGTCTGCGTTCACCTGCGACACTCGCTGATCCAGCTTTACAAAGACCCTGACATGGAGCCCATCAAGCCCCCACTGCTGCTAGCTTAAGAGTCTGTCCTGGATCCTGTTCCTTTAATTCTTTATCGACACTCTTACTGTCGATAATTTGCCAATTTTACTGTTGAGATAGAGAGCAGCAGCAGAATCGCACACACACTGTGAACTAACAGTGAAACCAAATGTGGGAAAATGCATCCAGCACATATTTCAGACAGGTTCTGCGAGCCCGGAGGCGATACGTAATGTCATGTAGCTTCCAGAGAGAGTCAGATGCATTCACAGCGGCAGGTTTTTTCATGCTGTGAATGCTATCAGCCTTAACGAGGAGCGTTGTGATGTATTCGTTTAGCACAAGCTTTGAGCCGGGCTGGTTTCCAGTCTGGTAAACCCAGTTTTTGGGTACTTTAGACGGAGCTGATCACTGCCATTCTGGACAATGTGTGTAATTCACCCGAGCTATGAGGCCGACTGACCCACGGTCGAAGCACAAACGGGAAAGAAAAATGAGCAAAATCTGATCGAGTCAACAAAATCAAGCAGGCAAAAAGCTTGCCCGTTGGGGTTCGCGGCGGCGTTGCATACGTGACGTCACAGAGACGCGCCCGGTGGAACCTCCGGATCATTAGTGACCCGAATGTGTCACCATCTTCCTCACAGAAACACTGCAGCTCATCTGCATTTTCAGTATAAAGCACGACACATCAGAGCAACATCAACTAGCTCCTGTATCACCACTTGGCATCTTTACTGGACTTTAGTGCAAGACAGGTGGTTCTCAAACAGGATGGAAGCTGGTTCTCTGCTCTGCAGTGTGCTTCCTCTGTTCTACCTGACAGCTCAGAGTCCGTCAGGTGTGGGTCAGGGTCTCTAAACCGGTCGAGTATTTCCTCCTGCCACTAAAACCAGGAGCTCAGCCCGAGGGCGACCTGGCCTCAGCACAGACGATGATTTATGAGCCCAGTGAGCAGCCATAACTCCGCGATGAGTGAAAATAAGTGAACATTATCATAATCAATCTTTCCCTTTGTAATCCATTTTAAATGTCACAGCCACTGGCAGACAGATGGGGCTGTCCCACGGCCTCTGCAGAGCCTCACATGAGCGTGTGTGTGTGTGTGTGTGTGTGTTGCAGTATGTGTGTCCTTGAAGGACAGGAGCTGCAGGATCAAAGTGTCACGTCGCTGCTGTCTGCAGTGAAACGACCTTATGAGTCGACGACTCTGTGTGTGTGTGTGTGTGTGTGTGTGTTCTTTAAGTGTGTGTGATGGGGGGGGGGCGCTTGAGGGGGTGGGGGGGGGGGGGGGGGTGGGGGGGGGGGTGTTGGGGAGACACTTGACACCTCCTAACCAATTTACAGGAGTCAGAGGGATTTGAGTTTTCATTAGGCGAGGAGAAACCAGCCCACTCCTCGCCGCCTTCACCTGTTCAATGAATAAATTACTGCCTCAGCGCAGCAGGAACAGCCGCCAGCAACTCCACAACTCTACTGAGAATATCCTGCACAGTCTGGAGCTGCTCCACACACGACGCTTTATGTTTCTACACATGCTGAATAGACTTATTTATGATAAATGAGACTCATTCTTCAGTTCAGCTCCTTTCTTGATTGACTCTCTGTAAAATAACTCTTTATATCTGAGTTTGGAGGTTTCTGGTCTCTTATCTTCTTCACTCAGGCTGTAATAGGACCTTTGTTTGCCTCTACAATGGGTGTTCATGATGTGTGTGTGTGTGTTATGAATATTTCACCATTGTCAGCTGTGACAGCAAACTGGCAAACAAAGCTTTATGATTTGGAAGGGATGCACGACCACAATGAAAAGTCATGAGGAAACATTAATATACGAGTTAAAGAGGCGCTATAGCACTAAATCACACACCATGCAAGAACAGCAGCACAGACGTACTGACAGAGGTGAGCGCAACAGAGTGTTTGCTCTCTTTTAGCTCTGGTTTGGTCTCCTCCACCTCCTGAGAAAGATATCTGTCTCTTTAGCTGCTAAATGCTGCGCTATGTTCACCAGCTAACCGTGTTCGCCTGCGGAGGCTTTTTGCAGCTTTTTCTCCAAAAACAGCTTCCTGCTGCAGCCGAGAACGACGCTACGAGAGCAGAAGAGAGCTGAAACAGTCAAGGTGTGGTCCAGACAGGTGAACAACTCAGCGTAAAGCTCCGTAAAGCCGAGCTGAGCTGCAGATTCAGCTGATCGTTCTCTGGAGGTGCATCACATACATGTCACATTGTTCGAGTGCTGCAGTAAAAACACTGATTACAGCTGGAAAGTACACAGTTACCACCACAGAAGAAAAACACACTCTTAAAGTCTCAGCCTGGAGGCTGTGCAGAGACATCTGACGATCATTTAATTGATCATTTCAACTTCAATCTGAGTCTGCCAATATCAGTTTCCAGTCACAGATGTTTGGAGGCTCTTTTAATGGAAACTGGGCGGCTAACACGAGCAACAAGAGGGACGAGCATCACCTGATCACCAGACACTCATTAACACGCTGCTTGATACGCAATCATCACATTAAACTTTAGATTTTAAGGTGGACTAAAATCAAGCGGAATGTTCCTTTAATTGAAAATTCACTGTTGAGAAAGAAAAGAAAAAGCCTGAGACCCAATTAACAACTTTTCTGGAGTTGTGATCAGAGACGAAATGTAAAAAAAAAAAAAAAAAAGCAGCAGCAACACCTGTCACGTCACACCTGTTAGTCTGTTGACATGAATAAAACATGTCCCTCCCGGCAGCGAGGAGCTGGGATGGTTAATTTAGCACATTATTAACAGAACGAGCCCACCGCCCCTCCACCCACCGCCACCTCTTCTCTCTAAGGAGGCCTCGCCGCACCAACCCTCCCCCAGGGGGCCTCGTTCAGACAGCAAATCTAATCAAAGCTAATCTAATCAGGTCTTTATCCTGAGCTGCAGAATGGAAAAATGACCCACTTCACTTTTCCCACACCAAACGCGTGAAAAGCTATTTCTGTCGCTGCAGGTTACGCCGGCTCCTCCAGCGACGGAGAGGAATTCTGTGAATTTCTCTTCTGCGGCACATCGATGCTGCAAAGGCAGCAGAAAATACCGCCTTAAATCCATTAGTTAATCCTCTGATTCAGTGACATTCTTCAAAAGGAAATATGACTTTTTCCAGTCATACAAGTACTTGTGCTGCATGTTGGACTTGTTTACACAATTTCTGTTTGTTCTTGATCAAATTAAAGTTCCAGAGACTTCAAACAAAGCCCGATGATGAGATAAAAATCTGAGTAAAACACTGTGCCGGGGTTTTTATTACCTCCTCGTCAAATCGTTGGTAATCAGACGCTGCCGCTGGGAATCTGGCTGCTCCGACTTAACCTGCGCTCCCACTGTTACGCTCTGCAGTGTGCATGCACAGGACAGCAGGCTGTGCAAGCACAAGGCAGGAGCAGAGACGTCTCATCCTTTATTACTTCTATCACAACCACAAACACTCATCTGCTCGTATTCTCAGACTCTGAGGCGATGCTTCGTCGTACGTACGGAACAGCAGGTAACGCGCTTTCATGCATTTGATTCTGGCATCTGCTAAACAAGAAGGCGACAGTGCACTGAAGTTACCAAAGGAAGGCTACGAGTTTGTCTGGGAAGGAGAAAGATAAACAAAATAGAGACAGATAATAGAGAAAATAGATGATATCTACAGTATGAGCAAATCTGAACCACCGAAATCATTAAAAACTGAATCTCTAATTGAAACATGGCCTCAGTAGAGCATTCATTCTCAGAAAATCCCCTTAATCCCTGTGAAAAATGGCTTCTAAATATTTCAGGCTTTTATACAACAGTTGTCAAAATGTGGCCCGTCTGACAGACGTGTAATACTGGGAATGTGTCTGTGACCAGTTCCAGTGCTTGGAGGAGGCTACTGATTCAATAACAGCCTGTAAACACAGAGAAGTGGAAGAAAAGACCAGAGAGTGGAGAGAGAGAGAAAGTCCACAATGACTCACTGAGGAAATTCAGCAGGTTTTCACAAGCTGGTGGAGACCGAGTCCAAAAGTCGGACATTTCGTGATAGAGACGACGTGGACGACGAATGTGGGTTCAGACGAAGCAGCAGCGTCACAGGTGTGAAGATGCTGAACGGAGACGATCGCCGCGAGACGACGGCAGGCCGGAGGCGTCATCGGTTAAACTACACTCGCCACTAAGCTGAGGCAGCAGAGGCATCAGATCCACATTATGGTTGAGGATTCGGGTAATATTTACTGGTTCAAGGTTTACAATTTAATTTTATGAAGAGTTAAAGTTGGTGGATTTCTTTCAACCACGTTTTTAGCTGCCTGATCTTAACTAGGCTCCAATCACAGGCAGCAGAGAGCTCTCACATGAGTTGTTAATTGGTCATATATGTCGTTTCACCAGCAAATGACAAACCGGTCAGTCAATCTTCATGCAAACGTCCGACAGAGTGTGGAAGCATCAGCAAATACCCAGAAGAGCCTGATGAATATCTGAAAAACACTTGCAGGTTTCAGCTTCTCCAGTGTGACGATACGCAGCTTCATCAAATGAACTAAATCCCTTTAGGATCTTTAACTCATACAAAAAGATGATTGGAAGATGACACATTGGGTTCAGTGAAGAGATCTGAAAAGTCACCACAAAGCGACTCACATCTGATCCCTGGCGCCGGGAGTTATATCCCACGTTGCCCTGTGTTCGGACGCGTGGACGAGACTCTCCCCGGAAGGCGCAAGAAAACCATCAGTTTCTTCCTCGCCCGCTAACGGCTGGATGCAGCTCTACGCTCGGAGCTGCGTGTCGAGCGAGATGCCGACACCTGAAGCAGGCGTGAATACCAGATCCAGCATGTTGCACTGCAGAGAGCAGCACAAGAGAGGCCTTATGTAAACGCTCTCAGATCCACTGCTGACATTTACCCCCCCTCTATCTCCGTTTCTCTCTGATAACTCAATATGTGGCCACAAAAGCCCGAGTATAAAGTCATTGTTCCCGCTGAAAGGTGCGGTGACAAAGAGGTTAAGGCGGCCCTCGTTTCCCCAGCGCCGGCAGGAAAGTGATATTCACGCCGTGGGAAAACCCCGACCGGCTCCTTCATCGCTGATCCAACCTGAGCACAGACGTGACGAACCAACCGCCGTCCAAACAGCGAACACCAATAAAACTTCCCGTGGCGTGCCGAGCTGTGCGGCCGTCACGCAGTCGAGCACACGTAGGCTTCGTTTCAGAGGAGAAAGCTCAGGGTGCGTCTACTGCAGCTGGAAAGAACACTGAGGCAGGTTTGTTCAGCTAGTTACTGAACAGCGACAACTCAAGGTCGACTTACTCGCTTGTTCTGGAGCTCTTGAGCGTGTCAGACTGCCTTCATCAACAGCAGAGGTGTCAGCTGCTAAAGCTAACAATTGTTTTAATTACTGATTAATCTGCAGACTAACTAATTCTAAACTCACAGGCTCTAAACGCAGCTCAGAGGTTTACCGTGTCATTAACGTCAGTAACGTCATGTTGGAAGGAAAACCAGGAAGTGTTGTGAAGTTGATTGGCGCTCAGAGCCTCCATCAAGCTTTTTCTTCAAGTTTAATGATAATTCTGGTCACTTTAAACTCATTTCAACCCGTTGTCAAAGCTTTTTTTGGAGATTTACTGTCAGTGTCATGTGGCAGGTGATAGGAAACAAGGGGCCAAACTGAAAGCAGGGCACTCAAACCAGTATTCAAACCACTTGATCAGGAGGTTAACCTGGAGCTGTCTGCACACAGTGAACACAGTGTTATCATAACTGATAGAAATGCTGGATAAAACCCTTTGTTCCACAGCACACATATAACACATCTAACCAGCAGAGTAGATGTCATTTTGGACACGTTGTGGATTCAGAAGTGTGTGAGAGTGTTACTGGGCTTTCTCCATGAACAGGGAGGTTGGCTAACTGAGGTTACTGACAGCGATTTTGGCCCCAGATGTGTTGAGAAAGGCTGCTGAACCTTCACCCAATCCCTCTGGAGGGGACGGTTACAACAGGCCGCCTGACAGCCGTGTTGCAGCAGCGCACAGAAGAAGAAGAAGAACATTGTAGTCACACTTGTCAGGGATCGTTTCCATCAGTCCGTTTGATTTCTTCAGCATATTTGCGGAAAGCCAATGATGAGTCACGTTCATGCCGAGCGTGTTTGCAGCGGTTTACTTGAACTCGCAGCATTTGTCCCTTTAACTTGATTTATTAGTCCGTGAAAGGAATGACAGTCACGTTCGTTTTCGGCGATCGCTTCATGCGCTCGTTACCGGGATAAACACCAGAGAAGAAGAACTACCGTGAAATCTGTCAAGCTTAGCTCGAAGCACACTGCAAGAAATCCCTCTCAGAGGAAAAGCTCGACCCTGGTGCACGATGGGACTCGATTCTGACTCATGTAACTGTGGTTCTGGTTCACAATGTGGGCCTGGAAGAGCCAAATACAAAAGTACAGCACGATGATCTTTTCCCACTCTGTTGCAGACCAAAGAAAGCAAACTGTAGGTGTGATCACACCCTCAAAGCTAGCAAAACAAGCTAACAAAAGTGGAAGACAGGAGCCAAATGATTTCTAACGCACAAAGTATGTAGTCTTCTCCTGGTAGGTCCTCCAGAGAGAGAAGACAAGATGGACAAGATCAACAAAGGATACTGGAGATATTAGGAGATAAACAAATACAGCAACAATGGAGGGTTTGGTCATCTATAACATCCACCTCCCTCCTTCTGCTTCCCACCCTGCCCTCCTTCTCTCTCTCTCAGTGAGGTCCAGCTGAGCTCCATTAGCCCTGTGAGCAACTACTGGGAGTCAAGTGGGAAATTAAGCTGTGTGTGTGTGTGTGTCTGATGCTTTAATCACCTCAGTGCTCACAACGCATGTATTTCATTACCGCTGGCCTGCCTAAACATACACACACACACACACACACACACTATGTTTATACACACATAGTGCTTTTGCACCTGGTACTAACATGTAATCTGAAAGTGGATATCTTATCTGGATGAGGAGAAAAAAACAGATTAATACCAGCAGTAAATACACACAGAAAGTAGCGCTAATGGATCGGATCAGTGGGACCAAGTCTGGAGGTGGACTGATTGTGTGATGGGGTAAAATGCACCAAACGGGCTGAAAGGTCACCTGACTCCATGGCGCCGTACAGCAGCCTCACTTCTTTCGAGCTCAGCCTCCCTAATTTGTACACAGCGATCTCTGACATGACATGAAACAGCGCCAAAACCGCAATGTGGACGGAATCCAGACTGCAGGACGCAGAGCGCTCATTAATACCAGGTGTGAACAGGGTCCCGAGGACAAAAAAAAAAAAGGTCATACAGAAGCTTACACACACTTTCATGTGCATGAAATTGATCTGTACATACTGTTGTACACACACACACACACACACACACACACACACACACACACACCAACCGGTGATAATTAAATAATACACCATGCTTGTTTCCAATTGGCTGGAGGGTTTCCATTATAACATATATCGGGACATGCCAAACATAGTGCAAGTTTAATCGCAGCCCTTAATCAGTGCTCAGTATAGAATAAACAACAGGTGACCATAGCAACAATACTGACGCTTCAAGCTAAGTTAAGTGCTCATGATAGAAGCCTGACAGCTGAGTCTGAGGCGATCAGACAGAAGTAATGGATTCAGCGAAGGCAGCGACTGTTCTTTGACTCTTTTTATGAACATGAGAACACTATCGCAGATTTAATTTCTCTGTATGATCATAATGACAATATTCTCATACTGGCTGAAAGTGAACAACCTTTTAACCCTGAAGTTTGGTCTACCTTGCGGGGAAGTACTTTTTGTCCCCATTACATAACCGTGAGAACAGATTTATGTCCCTACAGTGTGATTAATACAAGTACACAAAGCCGCCCCTGTACACACATCAGTCACACATAAAACCAGAGCCAGCAGCAGCATCAACAATCAATCAGCTGCACAGACCGAGCAGCTAATCTCACATTTATACACCTCTGAACCAGGTCAGCTGACATGGACCCAGTGGCAGCGTGGGAAAGATGAGCAGGCCCGTCCTGACCACAGTTAACCGAGCAGTGAGCTCTCGACCGCCTGGCCTCGCCACACGCCACGAAACAGAGCCCTGCTGTGGCCACGCTGCAGGCTTTTAGGCTTATTAAAGACTCAGAGAACAGAGAGGACGCAGAGGGAGCCGGGGACACGCTGTGGTCTGAATCTGTCATTTTACAAAGAGACGCATGTTTGCAGGTTAACCAATACCTGCAGAGTTCTGATGCAGGCTGTTCAAACTAGAAGCCGTCACACACAAAGTGCAGTGAACAGGACGTCGCCGTGTAATTCATTATCAAACATGGCCGCAACCAGAGCTCAGAAATGAATCAAATCAATAAAGTTAATACAAAATGCACAACAGAAGGTTATATTTAGTCAAGCATAGATGGTAGCTGATGATGGTTGGCTTCTTTAGCTCCTGTAAACTGTGGCGTGAATAGTTCCACTATAGCAACACCTGCTACGTGGCTAGCCGGCTAGCTCAACCTTGTTGCAAAACAAGCGATCGCATCCACAAAGAATAGAATGAAATAAGAGGTTATGCATTCATTTGTACCCTCGTTTTGTGTGCAATATAGCCATGTAGCTAATGCTAACTAGCACATTGTGTGCAAGCAATAGACTCATGTGAAGTAGCACCAACATCAGGAGCAGCTAGAGTTGTGTATGTCTTTTATTTTTGTTGCGTGTGTCGACATTTTAGCCTTTAGATGATCATAGACCTCACACCCACCCTCCACCTCCATTCACGTGAGCCTCGCACCCTCCTCCTCTGTTCCCAGAACTAATCAGCCATGAAAGCATCACCAAACCGAGAAGAGCTCCTGATGGAAGAGCGGGCGAGCGTGCCAGGGACGCACTCGGCAAATGAGCCAAACGAGCCAACCGCCGGCAGTGACAGCATCGAGGAAACAACCGAAGAAGACGGCGACGACAACGACTCGCCGTCATCCAGCTTTGCACTTTGTGATTGCTCACTGATACTCCTCCGGGTGAGGCGATCTTACGCTCGGCGACTGTAATCATAGCCGGTTTTCCTAATGCTATTTCACTAAAACATTTATTCTAGGGGGAGGACGAGGTCTCTAAACAACAGCTGTTCCACCTCTGTCCTCTCAGATCTGCCGGGCCGAGGGGGAAGAAGAACGGGCCATGAAACTGAAGGAGTACGCACCCTTGATCCTTGATTTACTCACAGAGGGGTGAGGGGAGGACAGCAGCTCTAAAAATACCCCATAAGGAGAGGGAGATGGAGCGAGGATGGAGGGAGGTTTGGGTGAGAGGGGTGTGAGCAGGGGAGGAAGAGGAGAAGAAGTAAATGCTTCTTTTTCCTCCACTCACTACTGTAAGAAAAATAAAACATAGCAACATCTGAAGTTCCTGCATCCTAAAAATACACCACCCTCGTGACAAAAACCTCACGAGCAAGCTGGGTGGAGGGTTTTTTTTTTTTTCCATTTTGAAGGGGGCTTCTTCTTCTCTCTTCCCCATCATCCCTCCTTCCCTCGCTCCATCGGTCAATCCCTCCCCCGTCCCTTACAAAAGATGCCACTAAAGACCCAAACAGCCAGAGGGGCTGACATGAAGGGGGAGCGATCGGCAAAGGAGACGCCGGAACAATGTCCTTCTTTTTTACTTTCTTCATCGGCTCATTCATGTCAGGACCAGTGGCCCAGATACCGGGGCCGACCGAAGGAGTCCACTATAGCAGCACCAGAGGCTACAGGCCACGGCCTCCTACAAACACTCTGTCAGTGCTGTCTGAGGCCGACAGCACGGCAGGAGAGACGTCACGTGGTCCAGAGTGAAGCTTATAGACTCAAAGTTGATTCTTCACTTATCCATCAAAACAAACGCTGTCTAAAGAGCATCACTGTTCGACTCTGATGATTGGTAGTTTGACACAAAATGGAGTGGAGTGGAGCTCAGTTCAGACTTTTTGTCAAATATAGTTGACCGCTGTGCAAACAGAGCAGGAAAAAAACAGCACAACTAACCTGAACTCATTAATGAGAGTCTAAGGTTGTTTTTCAGCTTTCAGAAAGTCTAACATTCAGAGCTGAGACCACCTGGTCCCTTCAGCAAGGATCCATGAGACGGAGTAACAGAGGAGGAATCCCTCTTTCAGGACCGACAGACATGCATTACATGTCACATTTACACAGCAGACACAACTTTGGTAAATTACAATATGTTTCAATCGACTAATTAAAATCACTCATCGAGTAAAAATGTCAAAAATGACAAATATTCTCATCTTCAAGCTTCTCAAATGTGAGAATTTGCTGCTTTTCTCTGTTTTATATCACAGTTAATTAAATAACTCTTGTTTTGAGACGTTATCTTCAATTCCTGAAAGCAATGAGCAATTTTCACTGCAGACAAATCAACTGACCCAATAATAATCAACAGATCTCGAGTCGCCGCCCTCAGCAGCTGGACTTTTGGACTTTAACGGTTGCATCACAGAGATGAAACCAGACGACTGCAGAGCTGATGAGTCTGGATACAGATCATAAAAACATGAAGTGTGGTGACATTTCTGAGATGCCTTCAACTGCTTCGACCTTGACGGCCTCCTCAGAAGAGGCTGCTGAACACTGATACCCTCCTTCCTTTGTGCCCCCTCACACACACACACTCACACACACACACACTCCTCCACCCCCTCCCGGGCGGATAGTGGAAAATACTGACCCCACACACGCCGAGTGAGACAATGACCCAATAACGGATAGAGCGTGAACCTGAGAGGCGGCGAGGTAAAGGCATCCCCCGGCCCAGATTGACCGAGGATCTTCACTTGTTTGAGTCATTGGTGACACTGATATCCACCGCCTGTGTCACACACAACTTAGTGGTAACCGTATCCGCCCGCAGGGCCCCAACTTACTACTTCCATCTTCCCCTCTGCTGACAGCTGACCATGGCGAGTGATGAATGGAGAGGTCACGTAGCCACAAAGCACCCGATATGTCCGATATGTATGTATCTGACATGAACACACACACAGGGTTCGAAACACAGGGAGCATCGAAACCGAATGACTTTCAGTTGTTTAGAGCACCTTGCATCCACATGTTCACTGATCACAAACATGGGGTTTAAATTTCTTCACTAGTGTGAGGATGGAAAAATCAGCGTTGCAACTATTAATCAAATCAATTTTTTGTTTGTAAAATATCAAAACTTTTTAGACAAATGTCCATCAAACGCTCCGAGAGCCTAATTCATGTCTTCATACTGCTAAACTAAGGAGGAGAGAAAAAGATCAAATTGTTAAACTGGAGAAAGTCCAAACGTTTGCACTGCTTGATGCGTTGCATTAAAAAAAAAAAAAACTCTAAAGAAGCTTTTTTAATCTGAAAAACTTTCAAATCTCACTTAAAACATTGACTTTTATGACTCAATAAAAGCTCAAAATCACTTGTCAATTACTTTTCTCTTGACTGATTAGTTGGTTAAAACCCCAACAATTGAGCAAAAGCTAATGTTCTGTGATTATTGATGGTATTTATGGACATGCAATCAATTCTAACGTTAAGCTTCTCCGCTAACTCTCTTCCTGTTTGGCACGCACTGACTGAGGACTCCACTTTGACAGCTCACTCAGCTGTTGTGGGAATCAAACCTGTGACATTTCCTCTGTCACTCTCACCATCAAACCTCCCTGATACACATCTCTGAGTGTAAGAGCAGCTCCTTCAGCCTCGCAGAGGCTTTCATAAAGCTCTGATTGCCAGCACTGTTCCTGTTTCCCACGCTGGCTCTCCAAATAAGGAGCTGGAGCAGGTTTTGATTGGCTCCACTTCTCTGTTTAGATTAGATAATAAGTTACCTGCCACTTCTTAATCAACACTAGCTTGGAAATCCTTATTTCCCCCCCTTCAAACACTGGCACCACACCCCCTCCTCTCCCCTCGACACACTGAAACCGAAGCCACACAAACAGCAGCTTGTTTGGTAACTCATCAAACCGAGACACAACTGCACCGCGGCTGTGCGTAAAAGTCATGCGTCATGCGCGCACGGGGCTTTGGCTTGATCAGAAACACACAGACATTCATTCAAACGCTCCAAGAGAGGAATGTGAGGTCCCTCCAGAGATGTTTGATGATGTAGAAACGCCAAAAGTTGCCAAATGGACACGCGGAGGGGGGAATGTGCGGCACACAGAGTCCGCAGCGAGAGACTGGTTACAGAAGACTGTGCCAAAATGTGCCAAGATGGAAAAAACGATTTCAGGCTGCGTCATGATTCACCACCCAAACTCCCTAAAAATAATTCTACATTTTGGACACAACATAGAAGATTATGAACACGAACTCATGGCTAATAATCTGATGAAATGATGAGCAAGAAAGAAACTAATGACTTCTGATGCTTCCAGGTGAACATTTTATAACATTTACGCAATCTTTCCTTGAAATCCAATGTTTAACAAGATGAAATTCGGACTTTTTTTTCCACATAAAACTGGCGACTCTCCACAAATCATGATCCACTTACCGGCCACGCGAACTGGAAGGGAATGGTGATCTTCCCGGCATCGTTGTTCCGGTTCTGGACGGTTTTCTGGCCGCCCCTGAACTGAAAAGTATTCCCACCGATAACCTTAGTAGTTTCCGAGCCGTAGGTGCACTGTCCATTGGTCGTGACCTCCGTTTGGTATTCCTTTAAACACACTCTCAAGTATGTGTCGCACTCGTCCGCGCCGCAGTGGCCCTCGGCCGCGCTCTTCTCCGCGTCGCAGCATTCGCCGTTCAGGAGCTGACCTTTAGGGTTTTCCACCGAAATCAGCTGCAGCTCGAAGTACCCCGTGGACTGAGACACCTGCGGGGAACACAGGAGAGTCACAGCGGCTGGAAAGGTTCGTTAAAGGCTCATTCAGTGTCCATTCAGAGCTGCTTTTCATCTACAGCGTCTGAGAGGTTATTTATTTCTATTAATGCAGGTTACCCAGGTATATTAAGGGTTAGGTGTCAAATTGCAACATCAACGCGTAGAAGAAAATCCTTTTGATTAAATAAATGTCTCCATAAATTGCACATGCCTGTGAAAACAAGTCAGATTATGTGGCACTGTGAGCAGATTTCAGGGAAAAGCTCAACTCGAAGGTATTTTTTGCAGTGTACAGTCACTCTGCAGCCCACACTACTGTACATGCTGGCACGGCTGAACTACAGGGCTGAATAACGAGACCTGGTACTCCAATTTAGCTCACTCTGCATTTCAGGCTGCAGCCGAACGCTAGAAGAAGTCCACCTTAACAAGACCTGCAGTCTAACGTGAGCCAGAATCAGATTCTTTTCTGCAAAAACGAGGAAACAAATCGACCAAAGAGCTGAAATGTGAAGATTTGGTTGCGACCTGACTAAATTTGCTATGCAAGTGAAGCTGCAGAGCAAACATGTGACGCGGTTTCATCAAACTATTCTGCGCAACAGAGCTAAAGACTCGCGTAAAACACCAATTAACGCAGCGAGTCTGCGGCCAGACTTCCCTGATGGAGCCTTACAGACAGAAAAGTTGAAGCAAACTCTCTCATGACTTTGTGGTTTACATCGCTGAGAAGCAGCTGACTGCAGATGTCTAATAAATGACTGTACACTGAAAAGTTTTATTTATATACCATTTATCTCCACGAAGGAAGCGCAAATTTAAAAATTCCGACATCACATGATTCAACCGTCGTGCAGGCAATTAAATTAGGGCTGGAATTTAAGCACTTAAGCCCCCCCAAAAAACAACAGCAAAAAATAAAGCCCGACGTCCAGTCGACCGATAAGTCAAAGCACCTTTAAAACATCACCTGCTCTGAGATCAGTGGCAGAAAGTTCTCACCTCAGCCCGCAGCGTCAGGAGAAGACACACTAGAGAGAAGCGCTGCAGTTTCTCCAGATTATTCCACATGTCTCCGGCCGCTCAGTGTTGGTTCGCATTAGGGAAATGAAAAATATGTAAGTCTCAATCAGTCAAAATGATAACGAAGACGAACAGAGCAGTATCCTCCTCCGCCGGCCGTCCGCGGCATGCACGGCGCGACTGCTCCCCGGGATGCCTGCAGCTCTGGAGGAGGAAAAGCGCACCGCTGCTGCTGCTGTTTGGTCCACGGACGCACAACAAGACGCGCGAACTCCGCTTCCCTTCGCCGCTCGACGCACTAAACGCCAGAGAAGAGGAGCAGCGGCGCGTCTCTGCTGCCCAGAGCCGGAGCCGGGCGCTCCCCCGATGACAGGCACCTGCCGGGACCAATCACAGGTCGTCTGGGTGGACCGTTTGTCAACTGGGAGCCAATCCGGGAGAGGGGCGGGAGAAGGAGTAAGGGGAGGCTCGCTGATGGATTTATTTTTTAAGTTTTCTCCCACAGGAGCTTGAATTTGTATTTTTCGTGCACTCACAAAAGAAAATGACATCTGATTGGAAATATGTGTTTGAAAACACTGAAATAAATGAGTTCTTCCCGAATAAATCCAAATCAAAATGTTTGTATTGCAAGTTTCATGCAGAATTGTAATTCATATGAAGACAACGACGCAAAAACAGAGTTTCTGCTGTAAATCTGAGCCATGAATACTCAGTGAAAACACGCAGAGTCTTGCAGTACATGTTGTGTTCAGTGGCGGACAGCTGACCTGCAGGCAGAGGAAACACGGCTGTTAGCGCCCTCTACTGACCGCTCAGCAACACCCACAGACTGAACGGGAGGAAGAGTGTGTGTGTGTGTGTGTGTGTGTGCGTGTGTGTGCGTGTGTGTGTGGTCAGGGGAGGAAATCCACTGCATTTAATCAAATACTGCAGTTTCTGAGGTATACTGGTGTATTTCAGTTTAATTAGGACGTTCTACTTTAATGCACTTCAGAGGAAATATTCTGTATTTTTTATTAACATTCATGAATCTATGTATTTATATATACTTGAGTGCTTTTTAATAAGAATACTTAACTGTTATTGAGGTTAAAATCTGCATGGACTTTACTTGACTTGAAGTATTTGTTCAGTATTTGTTCACTGTGTTTGTACTAGTCTTAATTAAGGATTTAGATGCTACTACAACTGAACTGAATGTTATCTGCTGGACATTTTGATCAAAAGTACTCCCACACACCTTTGAGTTGAGTAAAATTAAAGTTTAAAACAACTGTATTTATTTCAATGAGGGCGACTGTTGGTGGGCTCGTACGTCACAGACTGCACACATGCAGTCAGAGGAAAAAGAAAAGACAAGATGTAAAATCTGTAAACATATAAAACTGTATGTGGACACTCAAACAGGAACATCCACATAACGACTATAAAGCATTCACAAAGCTGTAAAGCATTTAGCAGCTGGACAGCAGAAACTTTTCTCACTGCAGGTGTGTTGACAGGTAATGACAAGAAAAAGTCAGGTGGAACCAATGACATGAATAATGGCCCTGCTCCATTTAGGCGTCTGAGTGAGTTAAAGCTTGTCACAGTACCAGGAACCTCGTCCTGGAACAGCCAAATGGAATGCGGCCTTTATGAACATGATGAATGACACCTGCGTTTGATGTCCTCCATAAGAAAAAGATTTATAATGAGTACAAGCAGTCAAAGACACTGTACACCAGCGTTTACTCAGCAGTTCATAGTAACGCTCCCTCTGGTCACTGTTAATGTTTGTGATGTCTGAAATCAATGATCAGCACATTGGTTTGACGAACATTTACTTCCATAACAACTGCCATCGAGCCACGTAAAGAAATGCTGAGGACACAACAAGAACTATAAAAACCGAACAAGTCACCTGCTTTTGAGTTATTGCTCTCCTCTACAATGACATCCTGATAACAACACAATTAAAATCCATCAAAAAATGACAATAAATACAATCCAAAGTAAATCACAATGCACATAGAGGTACATGAGGGATGCAGAAATCTGGTACACGTGTAGAGAGACGACATGAATTCATCAGAACATTTACATTCACACCGCTCTGGCTATCAAACGATATCTGAGCTGATTCAAAGGGATCAGCTTGTTCAGAGTTTCCGCAGGTTGTTCAGTTTTATGTGGCGCAGAGTGTTTTACAGCCAGTTTCCAGCTTCTGTTCTGATCCTCCAGGACAACCCGGTGCAGAGCAAACATGATTTACAGTTAAGATATGAGAGATAGTGTTTTTCAAGAGCGTCATTCTCCTCTGAACGTGAACAGCTGCCACACAGCTCTCACACACAGCAAACGTCGATGTGTTCGAAAAAGCTACGAAGCAAAGGGCAGAAAGAGAGGCTGCATGTAGGGGTTTAAGAGTGGAGGCATATAGATGACATCACCATGGTGCATAATGGGTGAAAAGGTTGACTGGACAATCTGCAGCTGATGGAAAAAAGAAGCTTGACAGCATCGTCCTGGGACTCACGCAGGGGGACAGCGTCTCTTCTCATCTTTTCAAGCAGGGATGGATCCGCTGTATCAGGGTGTATGACCTCCACCTGCTCACCGGTGGACTCAGGATACTGCAGCGAGGTTAGGTGAGACCCGTCTGCAGCTGGAGAAGGACTGAGACGAGCTGCTCGATGGACGCCAACTCTAAATCTACCACACTTGAAGACAAAACCTCAGTTCTTCCAGTGTTGACGCCAGCGAGGACGTAAGCATCCAGGGAAAGAGAAGAGTGACATAAAAGTGCTATAAGCTTAAATGCCTTAACAAAAGCGCTCAGCTAGCCTAGCGGGTAGGCTAAAAACAAGCACAACCAGGCTAGCAGCATGCAAGGCAGCCCAGTAAGCTGTAACCAGCTGACAGCCAAATTAATATAATTAATATTATAAATAACTTAAGATCAAGACGTCCAATGACTAAAATCCTTTTCCTCATTAAAACACAGACGTGGTGTAAAACTGTGGCTTAAATACTGGAAAAAATCCATCCAGGTGTCTCTGTCTCAAACCTCTCAGAGAACAGTGTTTTAATTAAAAGTAAAGGTGGAAACATAACTGTTCTAGTGTTTTGAGGTGGTTTCACTGTCACAAAGACGAGCTGCTGGCTTCCCACGTTCCTCTGAGCAGCAACGACACCCAACACACCACACTCTGCATCCGTTTCCACAACGATCGACATCAGTTTGGAAATAAGACAGAAGAAAGACGCATGTTCACTGAAGATGTGAAGGGGAACTGTGAGAATTTTATATGCAGGAAGAACAGGGGGGAGTATTGCGTCACGCGAACGAGTAACTACAGCAGGGGTTGGTGTCGGGGTGGAGGTGGAGCAGAAGTTCATTCATTCATTTCATTCATCATTGAGACATGACAGCAGAGAGAAACGCTGCCGGGATCACCTGCCAGCCTTCACGTTCCCCAACGATCATTCCAGGTGGAAGTGAAGCTGACAGAGGACCAATCCAAACGCAGATGGTGCCATTATTCTACAGCTGCTACACTGCGCAATCAACGTTTACTTCAAAATGAGACGCAAGAAACGTGTCCATTGCCAGTTTCCGGGTTTTGTGCAGAGAGGGGGCCTTGGCTTTGACAGGGGAGCTGAGATCAGTGCTTTTAATAATCTCTTTTTTATGAAGTCATGTTGTTGGAATTGTTGCCACGTTGGGAAATCCAAGTTATTGCAGCTTTTCCTGGACAACTGACAGAAATTTGGAAACTATGTTGGAAGACACCTGTGAGCTGCTCAGCACAATGGTGCTCTGTCCGCCCACGACCTGGAGCCTCGCTTTCATTTACTTTCTTTGGGATAATGTGATACACGCCTACATTTCACAATAATATCACAATCCCAAAGAACTCGGTCATTTTCCGCTTCTGAGGAATTAAAATGATGCGCTGGTCAATTTCAGGGTGTGAAAAGCAGATTTGTGCTTTGACCCAACCAACCACGGTGATCTCTTCCTCCACACAGAAACAGAGCTGTCGAACACCTGCAGGTTTGAAAGGTGAAACATTTGCATCTTGTTCCTTATTGGAGGACAGAAGCTGTGGAACTGCCCACCAACAAAACAACACCAAAATTGGCAAAAAGAAGTACAAAACGACTCACGCCGCAGTGTAATGCACGTCTGCTCTGTCCATTCATACGCTTCCTTTATTCCAAACACATATTTTCAACAAAAACAGCACAAAATATGGCTAAACTTCAGTTTGTGGCTAGCTCAGTTAGCGTATGCAAATGTTCTTACTCACCCTGGACAAGAAAATCCAAACTTAACCAACAAAAAGTGCGTATTTAGCCACAGTTTGGAGAAAATGAACACTTAGGTGGACAGCAATAAAGTGATTTTTACCGTCTGGCTCGATGCTGGAACCAGTTTAACTGCTGTGAATCGACGACCTACAAAGGATAAGAGTGTGACACTCAAAATATATGAGAGAAGTGCTTCACTTCATCATCGACTAACCTTTAACATGCCTTCACCACAGTGCAGCTCCCTCATGAGTCTGCTGATTGTCAGTGTCAAGTGGAGGACCTGCAGACTGATATTTCTTATAAGAGTGACGCTAGCATGGCTGAAATAGAGCTGAATGTTCACTTAGTTGTTATTAATCAGAAATGTTTTTGCATAATTGTCCACTATCAGTCTTCTTCCTGTCAAGCGAGCTGTGTTTTTCAGGAAATTTCTGCCAATTTTGCCATATTTCACACCATTTCATTTCATGCCTTCCAGCACGCATGAAAGCCCCGTCAATCTGTTCCCTCCAGCACTCAGAGAAGATTTCCTGTTTCTTCCATATTCGACACGCCAGGCTTTCATTTGGGAAAACAGGGCGAACCCACGCTGTCTCGGATGGCGGGCCATGGGACGGTCTAATAAGACAGCTGTTTCTCTCCATTCAGATCCTCCTGCTGCAGCTTTGGCTGGCGCAGACAGTAGGTCGGTTCTGCAGG
This sequence comes from Chelmon rostratus, assembly GCF_017976325.1. NCBI lineage: Eukaryota > Metazoa > Chordata > Actinopteri > Chaetodontiformes > Chaetodontidae > Chelmon > Chelmon rostratus. The sequence goes on from NC_055672.1 coordinate 2,546,073, forward strand.
CTGGCGGGTCAGCGGCTGCAGGACGGAGTCCGACAGGTGGCCTCTGACACCCTGCAGCAGATGTTTCCTCCCGGGGAAGCAGGTGCAGACACACACACACATTTTGTCATTTGCACATACTTGTGCACATATGACTCATTCACAGACACAAACGTCTTGTGTTCATCTCTTTACGACGGCTCTTATCAGCCGCGATAAGGAAGTGTGGGAAACACTGCTCGGACGGATAAACTGGGGAAGTAGTGAGGTTAATTAGCTGCATAAAACTTACTGGACTGATTGTAGCGGAGGATCAGGACAAACAGTTCAGTTAAACCGACCTGCACGCTTCATACGGAGGCAGGTCTAACCTCATGACTGCTGCACTGACATCAGACAGGACAAACGTCGGCTCTGCAGACTTAATGTTCTCTATTCAAAATAAGATGAATAAAATAACAATAATACCATCAGTCTCACCTTTCTTTTCGTTTGTTCCTAATTTCTTTCAAATATATGTCTGACAACACCTGCATCGAGCAGTCAGCCAAACTGACAAGCCAAACTCGAGACAGTCGGAGATAACATTGTTGTTGAGATGTTGCACAAATCAAAGCACTGGACCGACCAACCAGTTACCATCCATAGAGTCCCACCGCTAGCACGGCTAACAGCAGCAGCGGAGTGTAGCTGAAGATAAAGGAAAAAAGTGTGAACATATGGTAGCTTGAGATAAACTGTCTACAGCCACGCTAACAGATCTGTGAAGCTAGGCTCTATGAGCTAAATGCTAACATGCTGATGTTAAGCAGGAACACCAGGTTAGCATGTTCATCATTTTAGTTTATCTTGCTTTACAAATTAGCATGAAACACAAAATACAACTGAGGCCGACGTGAATGTCACTAGCTTTGCACACACTTGATCATGAACCAAATTATTGGACAAACTGAAATTTTGGCCTGAAGGTGGCGCTACTTAAAAAAATAAATATGAATAAACTAAGTTACTGCAATTCATCCTGAGGGGAACGTGAATGTGTGAACCAAATTTCATGCTCAACATAAATTTGAGCCTCATGGTGGCGCTTTAGGAAAAGTTGGTAGGATTCATCACCAGGGGACCAAGACTGGACAAAATATTGTTCTAGTGCACCCAGTTTGAGAATAAGTTGATTAGTTGTCAACTATTAAATTAATCACCAACTATTTTGAAATCGATTGATCAGTTTGTGTAGTTTTTTAAGAAACAAAGTAAATGCGAATCTTTTCTGGTTTGTGTATAACCGGTTTCTCTCTCCAGTGAACTGAACGTCTTCGGATTGTGGACAAAAAAAGACATCTGAGGATGTCATCTTGGTCTTTAGGAAATATTGATGAACATTTTTTACCATTTTCTGACAATTTATAAGCCAAAAAACTAAACAATTAATATAGAAATCATTGATAGATTAATCAACAATGAAAATAATCGTACGTTGCAGCCGGGCTTTCAGTCGAGCGGTGAGATACTCCACAGGATAACTGAACACTTTGTCGTGCTGATGGTGCGACAGGAAAAGTCAGGGGATCAATAAAAACAGCAGAATTGATCCAAGGGGGTTCATTAAAAAGGTTCTGGTTTAGTTTTAGGATGACACGCTCTTAATGATGTGGTTGAATTTAAAAAGTTGTACACTGGCACATTTGGTCTGTACATGTTGAGTTTTGGTTTAAAGATGAAGAGCACAACTTTAAAAAAAAACAAAACACAACTACCCTGTTTTCCTATCCAGCAGCTGACTGTTTGAAGGATTAAGAAATTCAGGAGATAAAGTCCCCTCTCACATTGCTGGGGCCTCTAATGCGGAACAGAGACTAAACAAGAGCCCCGCTGAAGTCTCCACGCTCTCATCTGATATGTCCAGCAGTGCAGATACGGCGCTGCTGTTTACAAGCACTTGCAAATAACTCTCCAGCTGCCATCCAAAGAATCTCCACCAAGAATATCACATAAAAATGTGGATTCAGACCAAAACTGTGTCTCATTTAGATCTGAAACATGCTGGTTTCTGTTTGCTCCCTCTCTACAGTTGGGCACCATATATTTACTGATTCAAACTGTCTTCATGTGTCCCGTTATGTTTATGTCCTGCACTACTTTTCAAGCTCAGGTCTGTCTCTGTACCGATCCCACTGATAGAAATTCCAGCACATTAATCACACCTGGTGATTACAGTAATTATGCCTCTGATGACTCTAATTCACTATCTGAGTGGACATGAAGTATTCACACTTATCCCTGTGTCATTGTTGGAAGTCCTGAGTCAGCCCTGCAGGTGAGTACAGCGTGTGCCTACCTGTGCAGGCATTTCTGACTCCCTTTCACTTTTTATTGCTGCATTGTGTTGATCTGATGGCTCCACTTGCATACAGAACCAGCTCACTCGGCTCAAACTCCTTCTACCTTTTCTGAATTCTGACGTACGTCATCTCCGTTTGCAGAGAATAAAACGCGTCGTTGTTTCGCTCTTTGGCATGAAAGAGCACACGGAGGACATCAGTTGAGTGGGCGGTCCTTTAATGTGACACATTCACGTACGCACTGCTACAAGAACGTGGCCACGTGTGGCCCAGACCACCTCTGAATGTGGTCTGAGCGATCGCATCTACCCTTAAGTTTCACTGTGTCTTGGGTGCGTTCACACCTGTACTTGGAGCTGTCCACTTGTGATTGGCTCACCCAGGACAGGTTAACGCCAGGTGTGAACAGGGCCTCAGTTTCAGTTCTTCTCACCCCTGATTTCCCTCTCTGACTACTGTTTTTCAAGAGTCGCGTTGAACATCAAACACTAACGTGTTTTCAGGAAGGGACACAATCGCTTTCACCTTCGCTCGCAGCTCCTGCACACAAACAGGCTGAGGGCTGAGAGGGCTGCCATAGAAACGTTTACAAGTCCCGTCCTGAAGAATGCAAACAGAACTGAGTGGAGCTCTTATCTGACAAAAGAGTAAACTTTAGACAGTCCTGTTGTGGCTTGCCTGTGTGGTCCTTCCACTACAATGCGGCGCACTGGAGGATCATTTTCTCAGAATAGGTGATTGTCTTCGTTTTTCAATCCTTGTATAACCCAGCAACTCTGATGAGAGCGCGCTCTTGTTTACAGGAACAGCTCTGGAGGGGGTAGTTACAGGAGGAAAAAGAAAGGACTGCACACTCAGTGCCTTGCTCAGGGGCATGTGAAGCTGGTGATGATGTAGTTCAGGGAGTGGAGAGAGTCACTGATTCACCCTCAAGTTCCCAGCAGGCTTTTAAATGTGTGATGCTCAATTCCCACAGCGTTGACTAACCGTCGGACAGATCACTGTTGCTCATCACAGGGCGGGGTGAAGGTCTGGGTCGTATAGGAGCTGTTTGGGGAAGCGGGAGTTCACTCTTCAGGTTGCGTCAGGTCAGCTATCAGGTGGTATCAGACGTCTGGAAGCGAAGCTCCAGTAAACGTGAATGTTGTCGGAGGACGATGAGAACGAATAAAAGGAATGTCCTGTCCTACTCGGTCTGTGGTGCATTTAGGTGCTGGTGAAAACCTCTGAAAAGTTGAGCTTCGGCTTCTGCTCAGTAGCCCGAAAATCAGACTAGGAAAATAAATAGTGAGTCAGCTTTAAATAAGGTGAATTCTGTAGCATGAGCTCATCGGCAGCCTGTTGAACATTGTTTTAACAGCTTGATGCTTGATGGATGAGAAGGAAATCATGAATTCACTGTTTCTTAACCGAGACTTTGGCAGCACGAACACGCCATGAAGCAGCGGACGTGCATACATACAGCATCTGCAGAGTATTCTGCCTCTATCACACGACACTGACCAGTAAACCTCTCCTTCTTTACGCTTCAGTGGAACAGAATAAATGACACCTGTGATCTTTAATTTAAACTGAACTGATCCGACTACATGAAACCACAAATGAATAAAAGGCAGCAACTTCTAGCTGCAACTCAGTCAACAGACAAGCTAGAACGTCAGTTTTAGACAATGCTGCAGAAACGATTCTGCCCTGAAGCCGTTCAATGACAAACATTTTCCTGTTTTATGCCAAATGCAAACAATTTCAAAGTTATTGCTGTTGGCATATCTGTACCTGGCAACTACAGCAATTCAGTAAAGACCACGGTTATTAAAGTTAATAAGTTAATAAAAAGGCAAATGTTATCTGCAGGTCTGTGAGCTGAATCATCCAATTTGGCAATACTTCCATGGGATACTGGGCTGCCAGTTAAGAATTTCTCATCATCATCATCGTCGCTGTCAGCATCAAGTAGCATCATGTCGTTCTTCGCCTGCAGCACACGGTGAAGGTGCTGCACAGTAGTCGAGATCTGACAAAATGTGAAATCCGTCGTCAACTCGGCCTGTTTTCTCTGGACTGCCAAGAGGTAATGTTTCATGTACGTGTATCCCGACGGGGTTCGAGCCTCCATGACAGCGACGTGCATCAACCCTCCACCCGCCGCGCTCCACACTCTGCAGCTTCCCGAGCGGCGTGACCTCCTGCAGGCAGACGAGGTCAGAGAGCAGAAGCCCTGTTTGACCCCAGTCTGCACCTCCTCTCACCTCCTGCTTTAAAGGCTCACACCTTCAGAGGAAAGACTGTTTGATCACCTGACAGCTCGCTGACAGGCTGGAGGCCCACTCTCCACCTCTGCACACACACACACACACACACACACACACTTATCTCTACCTTCTGAGTGAACTGTTTGAACAGGCAGTCCAAGCGAAGCATTATTCACCGCTTGCAACCCCTGCTGTTGCTCGGTGTGTCTGAATCACACACCCACATCTCTCCCGGTTTACCTAGTCCTCATGCAGCCTGCAGAAACCTTCGTTATCGTGCAATAAACTGGGAATATGTGTCACTTTTCTCATCTCATCAGGTCCTGTTTCATACCAGGCCACATTCAGACTGCAGGTGGATCAAATCAGAGTTTTCCCAATCAAACCTGACAGACATAAATCACGCTGAAAACGACATATGCTGGAAAATGTGGCCTCAGTCTGAATAACCGTAAAAGCATTTTATGTGTCACAGTTCCATGGTGGAATTGGAAGGATTTGCAGTGATGGTTCAATGTCAGCACAGAAGCAGCAACACATTAACCGTCTGGCTTGTCGAGCTGAAAAAATGAGGACCACAGGAGGAGGTGGAGAGAAGGTCACAGCGTAACCAGCCTTAAAGCTTCTTTCACCCCCAGCTAGCAGATGCTAATCAGACAGAACTGAAGAGCATCAGCTTCATAAAACAACGCCAGCGCTTCATCCGCTGCGATGGATTTAACATGAAGTATTTCGAGATGTTTGAAGTAAAGAGCCTTGAATGGAATCTCAGCATTTTACAGTTGCTATGCTAAATAGCTTCATGATTGGCCGCCGGTGGCCAGTAAGAGAAAAAATTTAGCCATGGTAACAAGGAGCCTTCATGTATGAGCCAAAGTCTGCAGACAGACCACACAGACGTCTGCTGAGACGTTCGTCATGCTGCTGCTGTGTTTTCTATATTAGAGCCTCAGACTGTTGTTTTACAGTAACGTCACGACTGACAAAAAGAGAAAATGCACTTTTAAAATGTGTTTTTATTCACTTCAGGCTTTGATGAGGGGTTTCTCGTAACAGATTTAACTTAGCACAAACCATAAATACTGTGTTGCTATGGCTACCTGCAGTTTAATACAATTAATCTGTTGATGTGATGTGATAACTCAGTCTGAAACCTGTCAGCCAATCAGAATGTGCTCCATGTCTGTAGTGCTAGTTTCTGATACACTGACAGGAAATGAACGATTTATGGCCGGTCGCTGTTGTGGTTTTCAGATTTTCAATCACGGCCTCGATTGTTAAAATCCAAACTGAATTCACGTCGGTCTCTGTGTGACATGGAAAGTGAATCGTTGTGGTTTTTCCGGTGAACAGCATCACTGACAGCCCTCCTGAAAACCACAAATATTTAACCTCAAAGGCACACACACACCATCATAAGACACTTGTTCACACACACTCCGGCATTGCTTCACACAGAAAATCTGACGCTGCCACTCCGACCAGCGCACACCCACCTACGCCCACACAGGGCAGGTGGCAGGTGAGCAGGTGTTTGTTGGCGGGCGGATTCAGTTCCTCTGAGCTGAGGTCAGTGTGTGAGCAGCAGCAGCAGGTGCAGCCGCTCTAATCCGAAGGTGTGCGTCTGATAACGGTGGAGACATGATGGTTTACTGCCTCTATCACCTGCAGCAAGCAGGACTGAAGCCTTCACACCTGTCTGTCTGTCTGTCCTTCTACCTGTCTGCCTGTCAGTCCGTCTGTCAGTCAGTTTGTCCAAGTCTCTTGATCTGAATGGTGTCCAATGCAGGCTCGTTAGAGACATTAACGAGTGTTGTTCTTATCATGCAAAGCCTGGACCAGTAGAGGAAGCCAGGAAACACAAAAGGACCATCAATTTCTGTAACCCTCCAAAACCATCAAGCCGACACTCACACCTGCTTCACGCTGTGATTGGCCAGCTGTGCACAGGTGAGAACTAGACTAAGCAGGGCTCAAACTCCTCCCTCAAGCTCTCTTTTTTAACTTCTTAAAAAGTTTCTATTTCAAAAGAGACCGTTAGAAAACGAGCGTGTTATCACTGTGTTTAAACGACATATTTTAAAAATTCATAAATCAAACGATGTGCGGATTTAAACCGGTCACCTGCGGATTGCCTCAGGGCTCCGTCATTGGCCCCAAATAGTTTATTCTTTTTATTAATGACACTTCATGTCATGTTTCTAACAAGTTAAAATGTATCATGTTTGCTCATGACACAAGTTTGTACTCCTCCGGGGAAAATTTAGAAGAACTTCTGCACACTGTTTTTTTTTTTCACTTATATATTTATTCAGTTTTGCAAAAAGGAAATCACACCATACATATAAACAAAACAAAAAAACAAACAAAAACAACTTCTGCACACTGTTGAACAAGAACTTCGAGTGTTGGTTTAATGTCAATCAATTATCTGTTAATACAAAGAAAACTAAATTTATGATATTTGGAAGCCAATCTGAAAGTAATATTAAATTAAAAATCTCTAACATTGAAATAAGGAAGAGTTTGGGAGGTCAAATTTCTCGGGGTTGTGATCGATCAGAAACTAAACTGGAAAAAACATGTTGAGTATGAAAAAGGGAAAATCTCAAAATCAAATGCAATCATGAACGAAACCAAAGACATGCTAAATCACAAAGGTTTATATTTTATTTACTCTTCTCTGATACTTCATTTAACTTATTGCGTGGAATTATGGGGATCTACGTTTAAAACCACAACTGATAAAATTTGTGTTACAACAAAAACGAGCCATAAACAAAGCTGCTTATTATGATCATACAAATCTGTTATTTTTAAATTTTCTGTTTTGAAGTTTAGAGACTTGGTTTATTATAGAACAATGCAAATCATGTTTAAAGTAAAAAATAAAACACAACCAGACAGTGTGCTTAAGTTTATCATAGTGTCTGAGAGTAAATATGAGTTGAGAGATGGAAGCAAATTTGTGTTACCAAAAGCTAAAAAAGAAGTTAAAAGATGTATTTCTTTTAAAGGGGTTCAGCTGTGGAACAGTGCTGATCTCAAACTTAAGCAATGTACTTCAAAAAATCATGTGGATTTATATTTAGGAGTTAAGGCTGTAATTGAAAAAAAGGGGAAAGAGACATGTATGTGCATGAGCATGTATGTATATATATATGTGTGTATATTTTTTGTGTTCAAATTGTTTTTTTTTTCTTTTGTTGCTTTGAGGTGTATTTATGACTGAAATAAACTAACTAACATATTTTATGACAGTCGGCTTTCACTCCACCTTCCTGTACGGCAGTTCTGAGCAGATTTAAACACGTCTGCGTCGTGTTGTTCGAGCTAGTGTGTCCTGATCATTTACAAATCGGAAACTTTGCTGAGTTTATAATGTATTTCATTTCAGCGAAGTTCGTATTGGGCTGCTGAGGAGTTTGAAAAGCCAAGTTTAAATTCCTCAAAGTAATGACTGAAAAAGGTGTCGTGTTGCCGTTGGTGCAAAGTGACGTCCTGTATTGACGCTAGAATGGAAAGAAGACGATACCCAGCTCCAGTTAGCAGGAACAGAGGAACCTGCAGCTCTAAAATTCATTAAAAAAAGTGTTTATCTGTTAAACTGAGGAAACTACAAGCGAGGAGCCAGATCCAAATCCATCTGCCACACTGCCTCTAACTGGATTTCCATACAGAAAGAGCTTTTCTTCCATTATGCTTCAGCATGTTGACAGATAGCAGATGTCACGCCCAGCGTCTCTCACCTCGCTGCAGGTCGGTGGAGGCCGCAGGCTCTGATTTCAGCACTAAAACCTCTTAACAACACCGAAAACACAAAGCAGGTCCCTGTCATCTTACACAGCAGCATATGGGCCCCGGTTCCCACACCCAGCTCCATGTAAACATCTCATTAAGCTCTGCAGGGTGGGGAACCCTCAGCTCTAAAAAGGAAGGAACAAAACGACGGCAAGCCCCCACCCCCCCCTCCCCACAGACAGTGTCAATTAGGCCCCCGTCTGAGATTGCTGGCTGGAGGTGCTGCTGGTCCTGTGAAGCTACAGGTAATCACCACAAATTAATACCTGCGTGGGCTCCGGGGGCTTTCTGCGAGCTCTGTGAAAGCTTTCAGAAAGGTCTGCATGAAGCCCCCGCCATCCTGCACACCTGAGAACTCAGATCAGCGAGCAAGCGGATCAAATATTTCTGTGTTTAGTAGCAAACTTCTAATCAGTGTGACACGCTGAAGACGAAGACGAGTACAAACAAGGCGAGGAAGGAAAGTGAACGGCTGCCGTCCCTTTTCAAAGCAGGTTTAGGTGTCGTGATGGGTCAAAAGGTCAACAGAGGCGGCGGACGGATCGGGACTTTGGTCTCTGTGACCCGTTGAGAGTCTCTCAGCTGGGATTTCAGAGGAGACACTGAACACAAAGACCTGGAGGTCTGAGGACACGTCCGCTCTAACCGTCCTCTAACTTCTGCTACGTTTACGCCAAACTGTGGGACGTTTGGACCCACGCTGGCTCACGATGTGTCCGTCCTGATTCGTCACATGACCCGTTTCTGCCAGGACTTCTAATTTTAACAATAAAAATATTGTCACAGTCATCTAAAAGGCGGAATGAGAAGGATCTGTCCGCTTGGAAACGACAGCTAAAGTTTTTTTGCTTTTTTTTTTGACATATTTTTATTGAGATTTTCACATTGATTTAAACATGGATAATTTAACTAATAACATAGAAAGACATTATTCCCCAATCTGGCAAAACAACAACAACAAACAAACAAAAAAACAACAGATAATAATAATAATAATAATAATAATAGTAATAATAATAATAATAATAACAACAATAATTGTATTATTACAATTCAAGGTCATGAGTTTCCAAAAAGTCCAGGCCTCCACAAATGAGCAAAGTTCTTTTCCTTCTTTTTTACAATATATGTTAGTCTCTCCTAAGCTAGACAGTTCATCAGTTCCTTTGTCCACATTACGATAGAAGGTGTATCCATATTTCTCCACAATAATGCTATTACCCTTCTGGCTTGTAAAAGCCCAAAGTCAATAACTGCTGTTGAGACACAACAAAGTTCTTAGTATATTCCCAATAAACATATTTTGGCGTGCAAAGGAACTTCCCATAAACAATGAATTCATGTGCCTTTTGCTTCTCTGCATTTCACACAAATATCAGGTACATTAGGGTAAATGTGGTTCAACCTGCAAGGTGTTAGATAGGTGCGCATCAACCATTTATATTGTAGCAGCTTAAATTTGGTATTAACAGGCTGGGTCTGAGCCTTAAAACAAGCCCCTTCCCAGTCAGCTTCCTGAATGTCCTCCTTTATATCAATTATCCATGCCTCCATCTTTCTGTAAGATGACTCTCTTGAGTGTGTTAACATAAACTTATAGAACAGTGAACGACAGCTAAAGTTAGTCCGCCATTATGTCGTAGCTTCCTCTTGCTTACGATCTGGCGCCTGCTCATTAGTCCCGCCCTCACACACTGCGCACTGTCATTGGCCGGGGGCTTCACTCCCAACGCTTAAAGGTTGACACCCAGAAACGTCCCGAACACGCCACAATAGGACGGTGCCTGCTGGACATATCAAGCCTCAATGACAGTGAAAGGAATAAAATAAAACAAGTGATCTCTCTCTACTGAAGGGGGCCAAAACTCCAGAAAAATAAATACGATTCATTAATAAATCAAATTAAAAACAGTAAAATGCGCCTGATGAAGCAGAGTGAGGGTGACTCAGTCAGTCTAAAAAGCAGTCTCCTCTTCTCGGGAATGAAGCTCTGGTTGGTATCTCTCTCAGATCTGACTTTTATCTGCCCGTGTTGTTCGTCTGTGGGCTGCGGCAGAAGAATCATCACTTTCTCTGTGTGTTATCCACTCGCCGCTACGGAGGCTGACTGTGAATGAACGCATCGCATTCTTTGATTCCGTCTGTGGGTCACCTGACAGGTGAGCGATGATCTCTGATCTTGTTTTTAAACGGGACTGAGACTCGCTTAACTTTGGTCGATTATCTGTTTCCAGTTCAAATTTAATTTAATCAGTTAATTATAACTGATGTGAACATCAGTTATCATTCAAGGCCTGTTTATTTTCTGTTTTTATCGGTTTTCACAGAAAAAACTGCCACAGAAATAAGTTTAAACTTGATTTTACGTGGGACAAAAGTTCCCACAAAAAGACGCTGTTCACTTCATTATGAATGAAATACTGTTGTTCTGGGATTTAACACGCAGAGACAAGAGGGTAGAAAAGTCAAGTAGGCTCTTCAAGTTTAAGTTTTCTGGTTTAAGTTAGTGTTGTTTGTGCTACAGATGCATTCATGAAGTCAGACTTCCACCTGATTTTTCTATTACTGATTTTTTAAATCAGATTTTATGTGTTTGTTTGTTTTCTGAAACTCAAATCTCAAAGGTCGAGATAATGATCAGAAACTTTGCTCCTATGAGCTGAGAACTTTTTCTAGTTTTTATCCATTGCTGAAACTTTTTACAAGAGCCACTTTGTCATAGAGCTAAAATGAGACAAAACAAAAATATTTAACCAGCTTATCTTAATGTCAATGCAAAAATCTGAATGTGCAAACTATCAAATACAGCCGAGACATAAACGGAAAAACAGAAAATACCCAAACTTCCACACTGGTGCTGGAGGAAACGAGTTACTGTCCTCTCCATCTGAACGCTGTCAGGCAGCAGCAGCAACATGTTGGAGCCTAATAAAGGCCGACTTCCTGACCTGAAGAATGCCAGTCGGTCTAAACATGTTAGTTTTTCTGACAAAGTCTTGCACTGGCTTACGCTGTGCTTTGATTTCTTTTTCTTCTCTCTTTTGTATAACATCCTCGGTGGGAGGCGAGCCGGGATGCGGGAGAGGCTTCATTCTCGCTACCATCACCACAACCGCAACCAGGAGCGACAAGTGTGTGCTTGACTGCATATTTGTGGAGGTGGGCATGTTTGCTTTGGCTCACACGAATATTTCTGGTTAAGTACAGTAGGTGATACCCCACACCGGCTGAATTCACAGGAAATAAGCCCTTTTTATAGACGGGCTGTTTTGTAACAGCAGAAGAAGACATAAATCTTCTCTTCTCACTGGAAATATGCCTGAATTATCTAGAACAAAATCTTTTTCAGCTTTTTCTGTTCTTTATCAACAGCAATGGGAGGAGTTTGGAGGCTTGGCGCCCTGCTGCTCGATGGGGAACACTGTGAAAGCCTGTTGCACTTCATTGTATTGTATTTTTAAAAAAAATCCGGGCTATGCTCATATCTAAATTATGATTCATTACGTCGACTGTCGGCTCAGGCTGCATTCAAGTGACAGCACAGAGGGAAAAATACATATTGTCTCAGAGCAACAGCGCTGTATGCGTCTGCGTTTACGGCCTAGTGGTAAATGATTGAGGTGTCCTTTCAAGGAGAAACACACCATTGTTTTCGCTAACAATCCACAATCTGACGCAGGAAGTGACACACAGGACACAAATACAATGAGCAGCGCGGCTGCGGCTTCGCGACAACAGAACGGCGGCTCCACGGCGCAGTGGGAAAATGTTCCTGTGCGCTCTCTGGAGCACCCGAACGCGCACCAACACACAAACACACGATGTGGAGGCAGGCGCTCAGACGCAGGTACCGCACAGAGAGACAGCACACATCAAGCATGCAGCATTTAGGATTAAAAACTGAAGCGTGCGCAGTATTCCTCTCCTGAGTCATGCCGGTAGCACGTAGGCTTCATGACAAAAGCGCTCCAGCAAGAAGTCAAAGATGATTTAAGGCTGCAGTGATAAACATCACAGGTACTGCAGGAGAACTTGAGACCTGAGGCTTTGGAGCCGATCCAATCGGAGGCCTTCTTCTCAAAACAACAAGTTTCCCTCGGTCCAACCTTCCTCCAGAACTTGGACCTGATCCGGCTCCCGTCTTAAAAGACAGAAACGTTTCTCCTGCCAGCTTTTTTATTTCTTTATTTAGCTTTTCTCTATCATTCATGAAGGATGTGGGAACAATCAGGTGGAAATCTAGGAGCTGCACTGCTTTACTAGAAGTACCTGTGGCTGCAGGATGATGTACCAGAACTCACTGCTCAACCAGCTGATGAAGGTCAAAACTGGGAGAAAAATGACAAAATTACTATTTTAATCTAGAAACATTTGAACTTACAACAGCTTAAAACTCCCTGAATCACACCTGTTGACTTCTTGCTCCCTGCTCTGAGAGTCTGACTGACTCATGATGATGAAAGGGAATTTTAAAAAGTTGTTCTTAGCTAACAAATGTTTGTTGCAAACAGTTCTGCTTTGTTGTGTGAGTCTCTGTGTTTGCAGCTTCTTTGTGTTGCATGTGTCAGACTCATTTCATTTGCTCGTTCTGTTTAGATGCAGCACTGTTTTCTGAATGTCGTCTACCTGCTGCACCAGTTTGTTGCTCACACTTCAGGAAGAAGTTTGAATGCGGCACTAATTTGTATTGAAGTGTTTTTAAACTGTGTTTTTGCTGCTTCAGTAAGAGTTCAGAGCACTTTGTGCACTCCTCTCTGTGACTGATGAGCTGGTAAAAGGGTGGATGGATGATCAGAGAGCAGCGGCAGAGAGGTGAATCTGGCTTTGAGGCTTTGGAGTCAAACCAAGCGGCACCGGGGTGAACACCTCCACCCGCTCGGAGCTGCTCCATCATCAGACCGACAGCACTCAGACTGACCCTCCATCACCGTTCCTCTCTCACTGCACACCCTCTGTTCTCCGTTTACTACCAACACAGATAAGAAGCCTTTTCAAACTCTGATGATGTTTGTCTTTCTTCTTTTGGCTCTTTTCTTCTCTGGAGGATTCTTGGTCTGATTGCTCTGAAACCTGACGTAGCAGGTCCTCTCACAGCTGCATCATACCTTCAGTGGGAAAGAACTGCTCCTGTGCCTGTGGTGGTACTTTAATTGTGCAATTTAATTCTGAATCAATTAACGAAAATGCGCCTCTAGACTTACATAATTACCCTCCTTTTAAATGAAACCGCTTTAGGAATTTTCTTGAATCAAACATCATCTTCATGCTTTAATTTGTTTTGCCCTCCTTGCAGATTTATTCATTCATTCATATTTTGATGCTCATCAAGCTGCAAGTTGTTGTTAATGTGTGTGTCGAGCACAGAGCTCTGACTTGGCCTTGACACCGCAGAGCTGCACTGATTATGCTGAAAGAAAAAAGAGCGAGGAAGGCAATCTGATAGGAATGCTGCTGGAATTCCCCGGAATCTCCCCCCTTCCCTCCCTCCACTTTCCCCCATCACTGTTCACGAATCCATAAGGAGTTTTAACGTGCAGGACAATGGACAAGGGGAGCTATTCTGCAACCATAATGCAAGGAAACGTTACCTCAGTGCAAAAAATGTCAGGACTATAGAGGCCCCCGGTCCTGGAAACAATCAGCGAGGAAGCTGAGGCAGGTGCCCACCTCCTGTGAAAATATCCTACTGCGACGTGCGGAGGGAAGGGCTGGGCGTGTCGCTGTCGACAGCGGCAGCGGCAGCAGGGGCCGACGACCAATTAAACCATAAAAGTCGTAACTGTGCCACACCACAAATCACTGTACAAAACACTACCGTGTGTATCCCAAAGTACAGGCACTCACATGCCAGGAAGCACAACTGCATGCAAGAGCACTGTTTACAGTGACAGCAGGGACTCATCACTATATGCAAATTAATGCACTATAACACTGACAGGTGCTGAAGAAAGAAAGAGAAAGAGAGACAGAATTCATGCAAGATGCTCAGTGTGTCTGCAGCCCTGATCCAGACCCACGTGTTGCAGTCACAGAAAGATATCTGATGGAATAAAATCTGTTGTCGGACCAGAAACTATTCAAGGAAAACTACGTTTTAATACAGCTTGAGTTTTAACAGTCAGACGATCAGGTTGGAATCAAACCTCCAGGTGAATCAAACAAATAGAAGGCATAGAAAAAGGAGTAAAATTATTATTCTAGTTGTCCATCAGTTTAAACTCTGACTTCCTGGCTCAAATTTGACCTACTGTGCTTGCCGTAGTTGTGCACACTCCCATTTCCAACGTATGCAATGAGTGGTTATTAGCAGGGGTGCACATTACTGATCTGCATGACAAAAATAAAAAATGTGGAACGTCCAGTTGTGTCAAAACGCACCTTTATGAACCAACCAACTGAATCAGGTCTGGAGTATAGGCTGGGCAACGCTTTGGATGCACACTGTAAGTAGTTACAATCCAGCAGGTGGCAGTAATGCAACACTTGTGGATACAAACCGTCATAACTCAACAGAAGAAGAAGAAGAAGTCAACACCTTCGATCCGGTGAAGCAACCCACGGTGACGGATATTAAGAAGCTAACTGTTGCGGTGAGAGATTTGTCGTTCACGTCCACGTCGAGCAGACGGGTGTGTTCACACAGACTGACAGAACTTCAGCCACCTGCTGTGTGTAACGTTTGTCCTTGATCACACACATCCTACGTCTTCATATGCTGAGGATGTTGCTTTATTGAAGGTGGAGGAGGAGGTGCATGCTGGCATGATTGACGATAATGCAGATAATCACACAAATTATTAGCGTGGGGATGAGAGCAAAGCTGCAGTTAATGAATTCTGGGTGCAGCTCTTTTGATGGACTAAACCTGCTCCACCCTGACAGAGAATGGATGCACTTAAACCCAGCAGGAAACCGCCTCCGAGGACGACCTGGTCCAAATAATAAACACAAGCAGTCCAGACTGTTACTCCAACATTACCAAGGTGGTCAAACTGTCTCTTCCGCCGCCTTTGAGCAGAGCAGCATGTGAGAGGACAAACCAGAGTGTCGTCTCTCAGTCCTGATGCTCATTCACCTGTCAGAGACGACCACAGAGACATGTGACCCAAAGCCAGCGGCTGACCTGTGGATGGAGACAGCTGATCTGAGGCTCAACAGGGACTGACAGGAGCATCTTCATCATGCATGGTGCAGGAAGCTGAAGAGGAGGACAGTGAGGGTGTTCACTGTTGAGGTTCCTGTGGTGGGAACAGTGTCATCATAACGTGTAAAAATCAAAGATGGTGCATGATTTTCTCCCCTCCCCACCAACCGAGTGTCGGAACGCCGTCTTACAGCTCGACTACTGATTAAAACAGAACCTCATTTGTACGACTCAGTAGCACCGAGCCCTCTGCTGCTGGGAAGCGGGAAACTGCCATTTTTTAAATTTTACATGTTGTGACGCATCATACAGCAAGCTGAATGTAATAAACTTCATCGAGAAATTAAGCCTTTAATCATAGTTGTAGCACCTCAGGGTCATCTCTGTTTTTATACCAGCATAAAAAGATATATTCTGCCAATCAAAGCGCTCGTAAAATGCCGCATCTTATTACCTGAAGATTTAGCGTGAATTCTTGTGTGTGACAGATCCGGGCCAGTTCACGGTCCCTCGGATGAAAACGCTCCACAGCTGTGAGGTGCAGGCGGCGGCGTGCGGAGGCCTGCGGTCCTCGCTGATTTACAGTCCGCTCGAATCAGCTGAAAGCAGGTGTTTGGAATGAAGATGGCGATACTCTAACTGCAGAGCATCTGATGATGGATGACGGCCTACGGATTTTACACTTTGTTTTCAGCCAACAGCACTTAACCTCGTTCGAGAAGTGTCATCAACTGTCAGTTCACACACATCACAAACACACATATTTTCCCGCTAACCGCTCGCGGTATCCAGCCGCGCGCTGCAGGTGGTTTTGGACCTCAACACAATGGAGGTAAATGGAATTTCATATTGTCTCAGTATCTTCGCACATTTCATCGAGGACACTTTGGGGGTAGAAAAGTATCCCAGCATGCATTAAGCATCATGAAGACTCACAATCGTTGGCATTTTTACACTGCAACTGTCAGTGTGACCAAATTTCATTTTGAGATTTATTCATGTGAGAAATTATCTGTCTATTTTTTGAATAGTTTATCAGAATAAGGGGGCCTGGGCGAGAGCGGCGGATCACCTCAGGATCTGGCCCTGGTCATGCCGGGGAGGATAGTCACCATATCTGTGCACCTTTTTCCCTCATATGTGCTGATCTCTTCAGTAAACACAGAGAATATTAAATACATTACACTCTGTTTTATTGTGAATACACAGTGAGGGTCAGGTATATCTGTTGACCAAAACTCAAGGTCAACATGAAATCTGAGAAAACCTTTGAATTCAGTTTGCTGCACAAAAAGCTGTTTGACAAAAAATGAAAAACCACCACAAAACCACCAGCAAAACGAGCACAATACAAGATGCTTCATGCAGAAACAGCAAAATGTTTGATTTTTTTGCCAATGTTCCAAATTTGTTGGACAAAATCAGTAAAGTAAAAACACTGTAAATGAGTTTAGACTCCTGATTGAAGTTTTTTAGCTTGAAGTTTGGTGAACACAAACTCAAACACATCAACCAGCTTGTTGTGAACAGGTGAAAAAGTTTTGTGATGATGTGATGTGAACTAACCCTTCAAACTAACACTTATTTACAGTTACAGATGAAACTGCACTATAAAACAAGCTGCACATCATGGATTGTTCAACATTAACAACCAGTAATAATAATGAGCAGCTCGTAGAAGCTAAGCTAACTGCTGAGTTGTGTTTGGTAAATGTGAACGAGTTGCACTGTAAATGGGAAATATGGTCAATATGATACCTGACTGATTTCTCTGTTTGAGGGCTTTAATGCATCACGCACACACACACACACACACACACACACACACACACACACATTTCCAGTCTGACACTCGATGACGATCGAGACTCCAAAGATTGAGTATCGCTCGATAAACTACAGCGGCATTAAAAGCACAGCATACTGTAATTTCTTTGTCTTTTCCTTCTTTGTCCTGGTTTTTATCCGACATAATGAACGGGGAGGCGTCCCGTGGGGGGGGGGGGGGGGGCGGCAGGGATCAAAACTCTGCGGCCTCCCGGAGGACTTCCTTTAATGTCTTTGTGCACGCGTGGATTTGATACCCTCCCTCCTTTAAATTAGATCCCACTACATCCATTAGTCACAGAAGCCCGTTAATATGTCTCTTCAGAGGGAGGGGACCCCCACATAAAGGTCTATACCAACCTATTGTATATCCTCTGAATCCCCATCAGGTTGAGATATAGAGGACCTGCATGTGTGCATGTAGCATCTTACTTTTTTCTTAACGTCTCCTCTCGTGTTGTCTAGACGCTGTTGAGATGTTTTCCAATCAGGGGCCGGGGGGAAGAAATCAACCGCCATCTCTGATTTTACATGACAGTACACGTGGTATGATGGCCCTGGATCGGGACGACAAAATAAAAAAGTATAAATCGTGAAAAACAGTCAGAAAAATAACCAAATAATAAGACAGCATGAAAACTGCACGCTGAAGGTTTTCAAATGTTGTTGAATGTAGACAAACAATTCAAGAAGGAACAGAAAAGATTGAAACGTCCTCACTGCAATCACCCTGCTTCTGTCCAACAGGAAGTCCCCCCCCAAAAAAGACAAAAGGTAAAAATAACTTCTGCTTTGCACAACCACTCAGATGCAACACTCAGAGAAACGTGTGGGAGCTGAAGGTCAAAAAGCCAAAGCTGTGTGACTACATGTGTTCACGGGTGTGTGCATGCGTGTTTATCGGCGGTCAGAATCTGAAAGAGGGCGCGGCAGCATTGTTACCACGCCGTCATTTTGTGCCGCACTGACAGACGGGCTGGAAATGTGCGCTCCCTGCTTTCTTAGGAAGGTGGCAGCGGGCCGCGCTCGGGCGGGTTTAGCTTGAGGAAATGACACGTTCTCCCGCGAGATCTCAATCTGGCGGAGTGCGCTGCCAGGCACAACAATGCGGCGTTGAAAATGGGAGCGGACCGCGTTACCCACCCCCCCCAGCTGGGCCCGGTTCTGAGCTGAAGGAGTGGTGCGGCTGGCGGCCCCGATAAGCACCTGCTGTGGCGAGAAGAAGGGAGCGCCACGGGATGGAGTGTTCTGACTAACACCCCGACCACCAAATCCTCCAGGGAGGTAAAAAGGGACTTTCTTTGGAGAAAAGCCTAAAAGGTGACTCATTCCAGGTGTGGCATGTGAGCGCATCCAGGAAGATAACAGGTAAGAACGGGTCGACACCGCACCACTTCATCATTTCCATTTTTAGAGCTACAAGTGTTTACATTCTCTCCAGAAATAAGTCAAGACTCATCAGCCAGAAACAGGCCACAGGTGTGCTGCCTCGTTAAGCACACAGACGTTCTGACACGTTCTGAGGATGCCAACGTTTGCCAGCAAGCACCGCACAGCAATGTTCAGTCGTCCTCCGTCCACGGGGAGGTCAGAGGTCGGGATTTGGTATTTTGCTGAAGATCTGATCGGCAGGTTGGAGGCTTGAAGGAAAAAACTTCCTTTTCTTTGAGAAAACAACCTGCTGCTCATTTAAAGGATAACTTTGGTTTTTTACAACCTGGACCTTATTTGTAGCATTAAATACGACCATTTACTCACCCAGACAACTTTGGTGGCATTTGGAGTCGTTTTGAAGAAATTAGCCCCAGAGGAGCGGCGCGTATATCCGTATAATGCGAGTACTCGGGGCATCCATGCGCAGCCTCTATAAACGCATAATCTTCAGAAACTCGTTCATATTCCAATATTTTGTTGTGATATGCTGGTGCTATTCCCCTCTGAGCCGGCGGTCGGCTAGTTTAGCTGTAGTTTGGCACAGCTATGGTTCGTTATTGCGTATTTGTAGCCGACCGTCTCAGAGTCAGCCGTGTTGTGGCTGGCTGCTCGCAGCAATGACATCATCCACGTCAGAGGTAGTTGCCTGGAGACGCTGGATGTTGATAACATGCCACCACGGGCTCAGAGGGGAATAGCACCAGCATATCAGAACAAAATATTGGAATATGAACGAGTTTCGCCGCAGATTATGCGTTATATAGAGGCTGCGCATGGATGCCCCGAGTACTCGCATTATACGGATATACGCGCCGCTCCTCTGGGGCTAATTTCTTCAAAATGACTCCAAATGCCACCAAAGTTGTCTGGGTGAGTAAATGGTCGTATTTAATGCTACAAATAAAGTCCAGGTTGTAAAAAACGAAAGTTATCCTTTGAGTGAACTGACGTGCTGCACTGCGTTCAGTTCAAAGCGACTGTGGTCAGTATTTTATAGTAATGGATCAAATGCGCGTGTAAAAACATTGTTTTTACATCTTTTCTTTACGGAGCTTTATAGTGAGTTTTAGCTCATTGTTCACCTTCATTTCCTGATGTTTTGGTTCACTCTCTCCGCTCTCTTAGCCTCATGTTTAGCATGAACGCTGACCTAAACACAGTAATACAACCTCATTTAAAGGAACTGTTGGTAACATCCTGATGTTGTTTTCCTTTATGTCACATGATGTCACCAAAACAAGACATGAAACTTGAAGATCCTGATGTTCTGAACTCCATCAGCATCTGGAGGCAACTTTATCCTCCTCCTGTCAGAGAGGTGGCGGGGGTGCTGGGTGGTGGAGCACAGGGCTATAACCGTCTCAGGCCCTAATTACAGAGGCCAGCCGTGGGACACGGGGAGCAGGAGACATGCCCGGACATGTGGACCTCGTCCGACACTTGGACTCCGGCAGACACACACACACACACCTGTACCTGGGCCTCGGTCACCACAGTTCATCAACCAGTCCGTCAGTCACTCTGTCTTTGAGAACGAGAAACTTTTTCTGGTTTATTTAAGGCTTCTGAAATGCTAGATGGGTGTGGTCCACCACATGAGGGAATACAATGAGCAGCGAAGTGTTGAATCACAGGAAAATATTGTTTCACTTCGTTCAGTTTACCTTCCTGCGAGTGACAAGTTGCTTTAACGCTGTATGTTCCCACCCATCTGAGAGCCGGGTCACACAGCAGTTATTGCAGACTGACGGGACTCTGAGTGGAGCACAAGGAGGTTTTCTTTTTTTGTGTGAAACCGCTGAGAGTTATGAGGAGCGGAGCGAGGATGGAAAGTTGAGAGCAGCTTGATGCAGCGTGGCTGCAGGGATGGACAGACTGAATATCTCAGCAAGTGCTGGATGGATGCTTTGACATTTTACACAGATGTTAATGATCCGCTGACTTCTCCTTGGCCGCCATCAGCAGGTCAAAGTTCTCACGTATCCAAACACGACAATAATGCAGACGTTTAGTCAGAAATCATCATCACCATCATGAGTGTTGCAAATTTGAACGATCTGTCCGATAGCTGTCGATGCATTTCAGTAAAAACCAGAAATATCAACCTCATGGTGGCGCAACAGGAGAAGCAGCAGGAGCCATCCTCTGGGGACCGTTTATTAAGAATGAACATGTGTACAGATACAGGCAGAACATGTTGGGCCAACAAATCCATTACTGTCCAAACTATTATATTCCAACCATGTTGAATTAAAACATCAGTTCCTTTTCTTGAAAGACAGACGTCTGTGTTAAGATAAATAATCTAATTATGATGAGCCTCAGAAGCTGAAGTCGCCTGAATGTGCTTACGACTGATGCAGGTCGTGAGCGGTCAAAAGGTGCGTTGCTTTAAACGCTGCTGCCACAAAGAAATGTGTTGATGGAGATAAAAAGGCAGCACTGTGGCGTCTTTCCGCAGCACGTAGAGAACTGGAACAGCTCTTATCACGGCTGCCACTTCGATATTTCCAGGTCATTTCACTCGGTAAAGAGCCTTCCTGAGAATAAAAGACTATTTGACCGGAACTGAACCTGAACAATGAAGTTTCAGCCCATCAGACCAAAGTGGTGGACCGACTGAGCGCTGCCATCTCTTGAGCCGTGCTGCAATCATGATCGATAGATTAAAAAACTGATGAGACTAATCATTAAATGCAACCTCGCTCTAGACCAGGGGTCATCAACCTCTACCTCTCAAAGAGCCATTTGGACCCGTTTCCCACAGTAAAGAAAACACAAAACCCTTCTGACATGTAAATAAAATAACCTGCATATAAGGTTTTTTTGCCTTTATGCCATGTATTAATAAACTATAATGTGCTACATTTATGAAATCACTGAACGACTGCAGAGAAAACGAAACAACGTTTCTGCGTGCAACAAAAACATTTTGACGACCGACAAAAAGACGTCGGGTTGAAGGTTCTTTCAAGGAAATTTCTCAATGTCTGTTGGAGTCCTTCAAACTTAAAGGCTCCACCGGCAGCAAGGTAAAAACGCGTCCACTCTCTGCGTGCCGTCATCCTTTTACTGGTGCGTGCAGTCAGCCGTCAACCTGAATGATGAAAGAACTATTTCACTGAACAATAAAAAAAGATGAATATATGCTAAATAATAGGCAATTAAAATATTAATCAAACTTGGTGGATGTGATTTCTGCTCCTGAACCTCAGCACACAGCGTCTGCACATCAGCGCTGTGCGCCATCACCTGCATCTTTACGCAGGATTGTAAGCTGTCATCTGAGAGGCGCGAGTGATTTGTTTAAAAACGAACTAAAATAAATTAATTTTAATTAAATACTCATTAATTATTTTCAGGAGCCGCATCAGAGGGATGAAAGAGGGGAATGAACATCCTCACCACTACACTCCTAATAAACTAAACTTTACACTCTACTATAAAGTGTGACTACTCTGCATGTGTGTTTGTTTGTGTGTTTGTCTGCCTGTGTGTGTGTGTGTGTGTGTGTGTGTGTGTGTGTGTGTGCGTGCCTCACATGGACCACGGAGGCCGGACACAGACGAGCGGCTTCTGACAGGCGTTTCAAACCCTCCTGCTCTCTCCACCGTGTGGCCTCGCCGATAATGGGAACCTGATCGGAGGGAGAGGGGAGTGCGCGGCGGAGGTGGGGTGGTGCGGTGGTGGTGGTGGTGGGGGGGGAGTGTGTGGTCCGTCTTTTGTGAGAAACTCTTCAAAGCGCTGGCCCTCCTATTTGTCCACTGGAGCTCTTTGTAACGGTATCCTCCACTGTCATTTCGCCCCTTTTATTTTTAGGCAGGGCTATTATTGCTCCCATACCCTTCACATACCCCGAGGCTTTGTGTGCAGGGACAGGGTCAGGTTTTAACTCTTTTTTTTTCACCCTGTTCAGAACCATCTTTTCTCCCCCTCCCCCACGCGTTGTGCATACACGGTAATGGATCACACCGGCAACGGGCGCTCTGCTAATTCCAGGTCTCAGAGGGAACACAGCAGGGCGTCTGGACCGAGTCCTGAGGCCCCCGTCCCACTGCTACAAGCCCTGACACCAAACCAGTGATCGTGATAATCTCTCTGCTGTGGGAATAGTCGCCCAATCAGAAAGCAAGGACAGCACTGCGTGGAAATGATCTGTATCGGTTTAAAGAACTGAATGAACAACCAGCTGTTAGCAAGCAAATTTAAAATGATGCAAAAAACAAAGAACATGTAAATTCTGCGTGTTTCCATGAACCGGTTTGGAGGATATGCAAAGTGTAGTTTCATCAGAAGTTGGTGGGCGACGTGGGAAAACCGGAAACAACCTGAGTCACTTTCAGCACCTGAGAGGAAAACGGAGAGAGGTCTGCAGGAATTCGTTTGGTTTGGACACGTTATAACTGTTCTTTCACGTCAGCTGGTATCAGGCGTGTTTCGCGCCGTCCGCACACGAAGATTATGAAGATGAGGAGCCTCGTGGGAACATCCGGGAAGATGACGACAGCGGAAACAACTGATCATCCTGCAAAGCCGTCTCCATCTCCCACTCAGCGCTTTAAAACCACCACGAGCGAGCGCAAAAGCTTTTTAGTGAAACTGAGCAAGTTTTTTTCCAAGTTTTGACGTTTCCATCAAACTTTGCGAATGTGATATTTCAAAATGTGCATACAAACACCATAATGGAAATGTGTTCAACTTACTATTCATAAAAATTTTGACTATTTTCTTATTGAATTGTTGAAATGTCATTGATCCCCGACATGTCCCAGACTCCAAGCAGTACTCCTACCCTACAACACCACACCTCTCCAGGTTCCTCTACAGTGCTGTTATTTAATCAAACACACTTTTGTTTAAGCTTGTGCACCATATTAGCATGTTATAAACTTGAGTATTAATGATTGATTTCGATTTTTTTTACACAGGGCGCCTCTATAAAACCTCAGGATTATGTAACAGTACAGGAGTCGCCTTAAGGATTTTACTGTTTCAGTTACTGTCAAACACAGCACTGATAACCCGTTTAAACACGTTCATGTAGTAAAATTTTTATGAGACCTGCAACTGACCAACACAACCGAGGCGTGCATTGAACTTCACTTTCTAACAGCCTCCAGGGGCGATGAAGGCCAACTGAAAGGAATCATCACACTCCTAACGGCAGGCTTGGATCCGAAATGGATCCGAACCTGATGTGTGTAAATAAATGCAGAACTACGGAGACACAGCAGCAGCCGGATTCACCACAAACACACTACCGGCCATGACTGAGTAGAAAACCAAACTGCACGGCTCACGCTCTGTTTCGAAAACGAATCTCGATTCCTGAGGCGATGATGACGACGCACCACGTGACCAGAACTGATACCAAGCCCGCTCACATCCAGTCAGGTTTTAGACGCACAGACCTGAGACCTACGGCAACGCACCGGGATCCTGTAACTTGGACGTGGACCGACTCTGAGCCGGGTAGCGCTGGCACGGATGACCTGCGCTTGTCTTTGATATGTTGAAGCTGTGGTTGTATCTGGGGTTTAGCTTTTCATGAACTTACAGTGACGTTCACAGCTGGTCTGGAAGTTTGGACAGGGGGGGAACAACAGGGAAGCAGATGGGACGCTCACAGAGGAGGGGCCGTAAGGGACAGAGCCCTACAGTCCCTGCCTGGCTGACTGTTTGTCTATCTGGTTGCCAGCCTGCTCTGTTTGTGTCCACTTCCTGACCCTGTGGTGCAGCAGTGCATGCCACCCCCTCCCCACATCACCCTGTTCCCCTGTAATATCTGACATGAGTAGATGAATAATACATCAGAGGCTTTAGCTGCCCCGTAACTCGAGCCGAGTCCCAGGACAGGAGGCAGGCCGGCAGCCTCAGCCAGCAGGGGACACGTGACCGCAGCAGAATAGCCATTCAGTGTGACCGCTGATGAGTAAAAGCTGCGTTAGGACTGCCGGCCAAACACCATGTGGCTGATACGAACGCTTAACTGGCCGGTGCCTACAACTGTAGGCTCAGTGTGCGTCCAGCTGCTCGGCTGCACACAGCTGTGGAGGCAGAGCGATGCGTGCGATCCGCCGGCCGCCATGACTTCTGAGCCGCGAGCGCCGTCATCTGACCTCGCGTTTCAATACACCTCTGTGACCCGACAGTTTATGTCTGCACAAGTGTCACTGAGGCAAATTATTTCTAAGACGGATGCAAAGGAGGGGATGTGATTCATGTGAGAGGGATGGCACGGCGACGGGAGACGGGAAGCGAATGCTTTAAACCGGAGTGAGACGGTTGTTCCACTGTTGGGCACAAAACAATAAAAGAGGCTTCAGCGAGATACAAAGTAAAAGGTGCAGCAGCGGAGTGACGAAAGGGAAAACGATAAACACGATGAGTCAACCGGCAGCTGCTGGAAAAGAACATTCATTTACACTAATCAACGAAAAAACAGGATCAGCAGAGTCACATGTTCCTGTTCCTGTTACAGTCACGAAAAGCTTTCTACACATGAAATGTATTTGCATCGTGCATCCTCCCTCAGGCTGATACTTTTAGACTCCAGCAAACACGAAGCAACATTATTATTATTCACCACTCAGGTAAACATGCAGAACTACAGAGTGCAACAACATGTGAGATCCGCCGAACGGAGACGCTAAATGTGGCTAAATGCAAATGAGAGTGTGTTAAATCTCACCTGGACTGTATCCAGATATGAGACACTTTAAATGTCAGGTGTTTAACTTGTCAAGCTGATTTTTTTCTTGTAGAATGTAGTCACACTGCACAGATGTTACATACACCTGGCTAAAATCCAACCACAAACCGAGCCAGGTGAGCTCCAAATGTGGTCTACCCATAAACTGCATGTGCAGTTCAGCCAAAGCAACAAGCTAAGGACGCTAAAAAAAAGCTCTGCGGGGCTGCAGAACTGATGGAAATGTGTGGGTTAATCAAAACAAGCTACTGCAGCTTTCACATTGTACAACCGTTTGACTCAGCGTTAGCAAGAATATCGAAGGACCGAGCTTTAAAAGACTTTTTGTTTTGAGAGGAGCCGGACTCTGAGGAGAAATACTAGCCGGCCTCGAGTTGAATAAAGAGTCAATTACAAGAGAGGCCAATCAACACAGTGCATCTGATTCACACATTGACCAGAGAATAATGCAGCACGCTTGGATACTCGCACAACAAACGCACACACGCACACACACGCACACACACACACACACGCCACCCTCTCCGGAGAGGATCAGGTTTCCCTCTATGTCCAGTGGCTTATTAAACATTAAGCTCAACAGCTTCCCTACAGGAGGGGAAAAAGGCCTCCTCCCCCCTCCCCGCCTGCCTCCCCTCTCTCATTACCGCTGTTGAGGTATGAGACAACAGAAGCGCGGCCACGACAATGGAGCCGGAGGCCGATAGCCAATCAGTACGCTGGCTGTAGCGACAGCAGGTAGGCCTGAGCTGGTGAGATTAACTCCGGAGTAACAGAAATTCAGCCTTTCACGAGCTGGTCAACAGTACCTCGGTGAATAAAAGTACACACAGTCAGTCTATCGCCATACTGAGCCCTCACACACACATGCACAGATCAATAATGACTCGCATGGGATTGCATGGACATTACACACACACCAAGGTACTTTCTCAGGTTTGTGCAAAAACTTCAACAGGCTGAACAACATATTGTTGTTGGTTGGTTCCCAGCAAAAAGAAAAGGAAGGACTTTATTCGCCATCAATTCTGATAATCTGTTGATCATTTAATCAATTGTTTAAACAAAAAATGCCAGAAGTTACTGGTTCCAGCATCTAAAACGAGAGCTGGTTTCTTCTCTGATAGTCAACTGAACAGATTTGGCTTTTGGATCAGACAAAATGAGCAATTTCAATTCGTCAGCTTGAGTTCTGGGAAATTTTCTTTAACTATTAAACTTTAACTATTTCAGACCAAACCAATAACTGATAGCCAATCATAATCTTCCCCTGCAGCACTACAAATCCTTTTCTTAACCCCTGTGACCCCCACTGGCCCACCGGAGCATCACTACATGCTCTGTAGTGCAGACTAGTTCAAACCAAGAATGTTATGAATGAATGAAATGAAAGTCAGTTTCATTCTTCCACAGAGAGAAAAGGCTTTCAGGGGTTAAAATAAATCCTTAAGTGTCTGATTTATGATCACAGGATTTATGATTCAACCTACAGCAGCTTGTAGTTCAGATGTAAGCGGCTCTGTAACAGTCCTCTCTGGTACAAAATGCTCTGCTGAACACAAACATCAATGTTTTACATCTTCAACAGCAGCAACAGAAGTTTGTAAAAAGAAGGAGAAGAGGGTAATAAACTTGGTTAATGCTAACACGTAATGTAAAACTGAATAAAGCGAACAACCGAATCGTGTAGATAAATCTAAACTCTAAGCAGGTTGCTTCAAAGTTTGTTGGGCGAAAAATGATTAATTCTACTCCTCTGTGATTTAGTTACTAATCTACTCATTCCTTTTATTATTATTATTATTATTGTTATTATTATTATTATGGCCGTGTTTGAAAAGGTAAAGTTTGTTGCCCTCCACCCTGCAGCCTCTGAGCTGTTCTCCTCTGAGCTCTGAGGGGGTTTCTCAGCTTCTCAGGTGTTGTGGCGACACTCCCGTCGTGTGTGTGTTTGGTAGTTTGACACCTGATACCTGACAACAAGCAAGCGGTGTGTGTGTGTGTGTGTGTGTGTGTGTGTGTGTGTGTGTGTGTGTGTGTGTGTGTGGATGGATTCACACTGGCTGAATAAAGTAAAACATGAACCAGCTCAACGTGACCTGAGAACATTTACCTAGACAACAGTGCCACCTGCTGGCAGAAGCAGCACAAACACATAATACTACTTGAATAACAATAATAATAATTATAATAACGTGGCACCTACATCCACTCAAGTACTGTGCTTATAAACAGTTTTCAGGTACTTGTACTAGAGTATTTCCATTTTCTTGTATTTTATATTTCTGTAAAGGCAAAAAACAGCTTTTAACTCTTTCTTCTGAGCTTAAGGTTTGACATGTAAAACATACAATCAGCTAATAAAGTATGATTCATCTCCAACAGGATAAAATTGTTCAAATGTAGCTCCACCTTGTCAATATAAAGATGCTGCTGACACGTTAAAGCACCAGTTATTATATTCCAAATATATGATGGTTGTAACTATCTGAATGGTACAGTTCTTCGTAATGGCGGTTTTCATGATACTTAAAGGACACCTCTGGTAACACTTATGTATCTTACTTGAGGTAAAGATCTCAATCCATGCAAAACAAAGTGCTTCACGAGAGATGAAAAACATGCAAAAAGTAGGAACGCTGAAAATAAAGCTGATAATCATGAAACAGATCCAAGTATGCAGGGCATACTGGCAGCAGGGCGTCCGTCATCCTGTAATTACAGTTGTTTCAGCAGGAAAACGTGTTGAAGTCCGACATATTTAAGTCTCTCCTGTCATGACGTCCGGTGAAAATATTCCAGCTCTACGAGCTCTGATGTTCGCCCTCCCTCTCGCTCCTCTCCTGATTGGTGAATTAAGAGTTTATTTTGACCAAATCAAAGTTGGTGGTGAACAGTGGAAAGACAAATCAAGACAGTTTTAGTGAGTTTTGTCAAGTCAAGTTTAAATTAAGCTTGTTGTACAAAGCAAAAATGCCTGTTTCTGTAAATGGAGTCTGGTGGTCTTTGGGACCTTTTTAACCAAAAAGTCGATCTCTGTAAAGCTGTCAGAGCTTCTGGAGATCAAATACGTCAGGCTGAATCTGGGGGAAATGTGTTTAATATTATGTATGTTTATCTAAGAATAACCATCATATAGCTTCAATGCAGAGCTGGAACAAGCTGATAGGACAATATATGTGTGATACGGTCAGACCACGAGTGGACGCAGACGATTTGTCCCATCATAAGGGAGGAAACGTGTGTCTGAGGATAGAAATCTAATCTTTAAAAGCAGAGGAGTGCAGTGAATTTCCTGCATTATTAAAGAGAAGTGAAATATGAAATGACGGACCACAAAAGAGAGATCACCGAATCTCGTCCCGACACGAAGCATCACATCCTCTGGCAGCCTGAAGCACACGAGGCCTCGGCATCACGAACACCTCAGAGCTCCCTGCCTGACAGCCGTGCAACTGCTCGGCCTCACCGAAAAACTCTCAGCCGACATGTGACTCTGATCTTCATCCTCACAGCATCTAATTCCTGAAAACCTCTTCTCCCTGAGAAACCCGACATCTCTCCTATTTCCTGTCCTGTCACAGAAGTGCTCCTTCACCCTGACGGTGAAGGCAGGTATTGGTATTGGTAATCAGGGCCCCTCGACGTCCTCTTGACTCACAGTTTGGAGCCTGTGGGGGGAGATTCAAGACTAACCGACCACTTTCTCTCTCTGAAGAGCAGTAAGATGAGTGAAGAGGGGGAAGGAAGGAAAATGTGACACCAGGGAAATACTTCAAATATATATGATTACCTCGCTTCAAAGAAACCTGCACGGTGGGGAATTAAAAGCAAAAAAATAAATAAAATGCATTAAGTTCTGGCAAAGATCGGATTACCAACAGTGCAAAGTGAGCAGCTGCCCCAGACCCCGAGGGGCTGAAACGAGCTGCAGTTAAAATGTGGATGTTTTACTCATTACACGTTTTGATAAAATGCATTATAGACCGACACATCTCAACAGATCATGGATGGATCAACGTAAAATGTCCCCTCGTAGCTTCAGCTGGGCAATCGGCGAGTTCACCACATTTATTAGCCTAATAAACTAAATAATTTCACAAAATGTTAAAAAAGGAAATATTCTTACAACTATTTTCCTCGTTTAACAGAAAAATGAAAGCACACACCTTCTTAATTCAAGTTTCTCTCTCTCACTGAACTAAGACGAGCTTAACTGACCATCAACTCATCGTAAAACATTCAAACTGGACAGAAACAACAGTCTTTGTTGGTGTTTCCACTGTTCCATCACGACTAACATAAACCCTTTAACTCCCAGAGTTAGCTGTAATAATATTCTGGCTCTACACGCTGTTCTTTCTGGTTTACACAGTTCTGTGTACATGCTTGGCTGACAAAAAATAGCCTGCAAGGCTCAAATAACACTAATTAGCCGACTTATTAATGCAAATGATTCACTGTGGAGCATAAAAGTCATACAAAACACACAGTGAACAGAAACCGGAACGACCAAGAGCAGAAATAATGAAGTACCAAATTATTTAAAGCCCAGGTGGTTGAATAAAACTGTAAATCACATTGTGAAACATTTGCTCCTTCATTTATAACTTGCAATTCAATTCAGCATCAATAATCAATAAAATAATCAGTATTACATATTACATTTATCCCTTTTTCTGCAATTTATAGCCTCAAATGAATAAAGTCACCATGTCCACTTCGCAGGCACAGAACTTAAACACCATTATCAGTTTGGAAAATAATCAGAAACACTCTTTCCTGGAGTAAAAACCTCAACTAAAGCAGATGTGACACCTTTCAAATACCTTTGCCAGTGACCTGAATGCTGTTAGACCAGGTCTGAAGCAGGTTAAACTGAAACCTCAGAGAGGACGACCTCTAGTGGAGCTTAGATGATCCTACAGGACACAGCTGCTGGGTTAACGCGGAACAACAGGTGAAGCAGCGTTCAGAAACCAGGTGATTTTGTTCAAGAAAACACATTTATATAGTCTTTATATGCTGCATTGTTTTTAATGTTACAGTAGTTTAAACTGTGGATTACAGTCCTGGAACAAAGGTGATGAAAACTTAATTTTTCCAACTTAAAAACAGCCACAGAGCGCCGATTGATGATGAAAAACTGATTCGTGCCTTTATTTCAAGCCGACTCGATTACTTTAATGCATTATTTACTGGCCTCCTGTAAAAAAACACTTCAGCTTTGACTTCAGTCAAAACTCTGCAGCTCGGCTCTGAACCAGAACCAGGAGGAGAGAGCACTTTAGTCCAGTTTTAGCTGCTCTGCACTGACTTCCTGTAACATTCACAATTGATTTAAAGGTCCTCCTCCTTGTATACAGAGCCCTTAATTGACTAGGACCAAGCTACATCGCTAATTCCCTCGTTTATTATTTGCCTTCAAGAACGCTGATCATCTGCTGCTGGTCTACTGGAGCCATTACAGCCCAGAGCTCTGAACCAAACTGCCTTCAGATATCAGGCAGCAGCTCGATGAATATTTTCATAAGAAAGCTGAAAGCTGATCTCTTCACTTCAGCCTTTAACTCGCTCTGACTTCCTGACACAGGTGTGAAACTTGTGTGCTTTGCCTCACACTGACGCACTGCTGCACTTCTTTTAATATTAATAATTAAAATGCTGTATTTTACCTGATTTTATGCATCCTATGTAATCAATTTTTAACTATATTTAATCATTTTAATTAGTGGCTTTATGTATTGTCTTTATTTTAATTTTCATCCTTATTCTATCTTACTTTTTACCGTCATTATTAAGTGGGTTTTATTCTCCATGTTATTTTACATTCATTTTTGATCCATTCTGTGTTTTCTATGTGAAATTCTCACTTGCTGCATGTGATTTCTTTCTTGTAAAGCACTTTGAGCTGCACTTCCTGTATGACAGGTGCTACGCAAATAAAGTTTATTACTTTTATTATTATACTACAAGTTACTGAAACATCTATGGTTCAGTGTCTTGAATTAACGCATTATTCCAAATGCTGAAAAAACCATTGATGATTTCTCATTGATATTTGGATAATGTTGAGAAAATTTGACAGCTTTATGTGATAACAGTCATTTAAACTGGAAGATGACGAACAGTCACTTTATGTTGTGTATTGTGTAATTGTATTGTGGGAGACTAACAACGACAGAGCGGCATTTGCCCGTGAAAAAACAGCAGTGAATGAAGAGGCAGAATCAGTCAAAAGATGTTTTTAACTCACCTTAGTTGATGTTCAAGCCTCTTTCCTGAAGTATCCACAGCTCAGAGTGTCAGAGCTCCACCTGCGGCTAGCTCACACCTTCAAAAACACCTAGCTAGCATAAGTAGCAAGCTAACACGTTAAAATCTGTTTTTAACTTTCTATTGTTTGTTGTGAGGCCAGATACTCTCACTCTTTCTTGTTGAGACACTTGAAAAATTCTTGCTTTCGCAGCAGTTCGACAGTTTTTTGTTTTGTTTTGTTTTTTTGTTGTTGTTGTTTTTTTTTTTTTTTTACATCAAAAGACGTTTAACTTCACCTGTTTTCATGTACGGAGCTCAGCAAGGGTGCAATACCATGTTTGACCGCACAGGCTGGCTGACATTGATCAACAGTTACAACCCGGAGAGGCGCTGTTTCACGCAACTCAACTCGAAACTCAATGGAAGTCTGGACTCTGCGTAAAACAGAAATAAAAACTGAATTAATAACATACAAACAGTTTCCTGAAGTGGTCCCGAGTCCAGGTATTAATCTCCTTTATTCAATCATGTGTTCACAAGTGTTGAACCTTGCTCCATCCTTGCTGTTAACCACTGAGCCTTTCAATCATGATACTATCACCTGTTACCAATCAACCTGTTTACCTGTGGAATGATCCAAACAGGTGTTTTTGGAGCGTTCCACATCTTTCCCAGTCTTAAGTTGCTCCTGTCTTGTTTGAAAAGATATTGCTGCATCAGATTCAGAATAAGCAGACATTAGACATTAGACATTAAATGTATTGTATTTTAATATATATATATATATTTTACAAAAATGATTAGCGAATGATCAGATTCTGTTTTATTTATGTTGCATACAGAACAAAGATATTAAATGAGTGTCTGTTATTTGACAAAAAACAAAATTTAGATTTCAAGGCTGAACTTTTTGAAATGAAAGCTGCTGTTAAAACTGGACGACTGATGGAAGAACACACAGAGGCATCAACTTTCACCTGCTGTTTCATTTTCATTTGAATCATTTTGATAAAAATCACAGATGGTGTATTTTGGGCAAACAGACAATAACATAAAAACAGAGCTCAACTTACATTAAAAAAAAGTATGCAAAACAACATACAGTGATGTCACGCTGCTAAATAAACATAAGAAAAATACCCCCAGGCCTGTCACTCTTCAACTCTGTGACGCTTTAACATTTAACATAACAGGTAAGACACTTATAAGAAAAAACTACATTACATTAGATCAACTGAAGTATTTGTCATTAAGTTATTGTGTTATAGTAGTAAATAGCAATGGGATGTATAATAAGGACAGCAAAAAACACACTAATATGAATCTGAAGAAAACAAGAACACACTGATGATTAGATCTGAAACAGCCTTTTGGTACATAAAAAAAGTCTCTTCTGGAAAATCAAATGTTAATTCTATTTCACCAGCAGGGGGCGATGATCACAGCTGTGAAGCAGAGTGTTGGACTTTCACCCCTGGACCAGGATTTGACTCCTGTGACAAATTAGTGTGGATTGTTTTAGGCAGGTAGTTATTTTAAGCAGAACCGTGATCTTTTCCTAAACCCAACCAAACTGCAACCATCACCCGAATTGTTCCTCCAACTTTATTTTGAAAGTGTAAGATCATAGTCATGAGAAGGTGTTGTTGTCACGTCTAGATGAGGCAAACGTGACGCAGCCATGGTGAACCGGCTCGTCTATTCTGTAGGGCTGACAGGACAGATGATCAGAGGGGCAGAGTTTTTACCACCCTTATTAGAACAGGGGCCGAAGAATGGGAGGAGTTTTTCAGTGAAGGAGCATCCATCAAATTTATAGATATCATCTGCAGCATCAACATCATAAAAGGCGACCAGACCTTCCTCATAATCCACAAACACCCCCACCTTCTTAGGCTTCAGCTTCAGAGAGAGACGGGCAGGAGGGTGAGTGAGAGCGCAGTAGATGTTTTGATTACTCAAAAATACAGCCCAGAAACCATTTTTAAGGTAAATTGCGAGCCGTGCCTTCCTGTTTATTGACTCTCTGGTGACTCCTAAAATCCAGTCAGACTTCCCTTTAACCTGAACCTCGAAGTAAAAAAATTCTCTTCTTCAGCTCAAAGATTTCCTGTTCCAGCTCTTTGATGAAGCCTACAGCCCGTTTCTCTGTTATTCTGTGCTTCTCTTCAATCATCTCAATGGTTTTTGCTATCGTTCTGTCTGCATTTCGCCTGCTGTTCTTGACGGACTCTTTGAACTCATGAATCTTCAGTTGTCTCTTCTGGATCATCTGTTGAAGTTCAGCCTCTGTCTTCCTCAGCTCCGCCGTCTTTCCTTCATATTCTCCTTGAAGAGGAACCACCTCGTGTGCTTTGTGGTCTAATATTGCACAGAGCATGCAGACACATGCCTGGTCATCCTTGCAGAACAGCTCCAGCAGTTTATCGTGCTTCGCGCACATCCTGGCTTCCAGACTCTTCACAGGGTCGACCAGCCGATGTTTCTTCAGGCCTGATGTTGTCAGGTGAGGCTCCAGGTGAGTCTCACAGTAGGAGACCAGACACACCAGGCAGGACTTCAGGGCCTTCAGTTTGGTTCCGGTGCAGACGTCACAGGGAACTTCTCCTGGTTCGGCAGCTTGTTGCTTTGAGCTTCTGCTGGCTCTCTGTTGAGACAACTGTCTGAACTGAGAAACCATCTCAGAGACAAACGTATTGACCTGCAGCTCAGGCCGACTGTAGAAGACCTTTTTACAAACGGGGCATTCGCAAGCGACGTTAGCATCCCAGTGTTTAGTGATGCAGTTTTTGCAGAAGTTGTGTCCACACGGTGTGCTGACCACATCAGTGAACACTTCCAGACAGATGGAGCACAAAAACTGATCTTCAGAGAGCAAAGCACTCGCAGCAGACATGTCGACACACTGAGAACGAAGTGAAAGTGAAGAAAAAACCAAACTGTAATGACACAATTCTTCAGTTTTTATCCAAATCTATCAAACTATGATTACTAGAACACATTACTAGAAGGCAATTCTGTATTACATAGCTGCATCGCATGAAAGCTTTATTGGACATGTTTTGTTTTTTAATGATAAAGTGGCACAACCTGTGGTGGCATGTTATCAACATCCGGCGTCTCTAGACAACTACCTCTGACGTGGCTGACTCTGTGGCGGTCGGCTACAAATACGCAACAACGAACCATAGCTGTGCCAAACTACAGCTAAACTAGCCGACCGCCGGCTCAGAGGGGAATAGCACCAGCATATCAGAACAAAATATTGGAATATGAACGAGTTTCTGCAGATTATGCGTTATATAGAGGCTGCGCATGGATGCCCCGAGTACTCGCATTATACGGATATACGCGCCGCTCCTCTGGGGCTAATTTCTTCAAAACGACTCCAAATGCCACCAAAGTTGTCTGGGTGAGTAAATGGGCGTATATAATGCTACAAATAAGGTCCAGGTTGTAAAAAACAAAAGTAATCCTTTAAGAGTTTTTAATGCTGGTTGTTTAAACGCAGTGGATTTTATGTGCTGTACTCACCCGTGTTTGGAAGAGACTCTGCTGTGTAGGTAAGAAAAACATGATGAACTTAGTTTAAATATCGCCGTTTAAAGCTAAACAGCTCGACTCGACTCGTCTTCTCACTCTGACAAACTCTCAGTTTCATTTCAGGATCCTGACGTTGAAACTCACCTTTTGCTCCACCTCTAGCTTCAGCTCCGTTGGTGACTTTTTGTTTCCTCCTTCAGGTTGATTGGTGACATATTTTTTGTACAAAATGAATTTATCAGGATAGCAAAGTACAAAAGCAGCAGGTTATGTGCACCATATGGTTAAAGGGAACTTTTTGATTTTAAAATGTCCACAAATTAGAGTCTTTTGTTTCCAATAGAACATAAATTTCCAAAAAGGCCGGACTGAGACATGCAGGAACATGTTACATACAACAGCCGGCAGCATTTCACTCACACACCCGTGAAAACCGGAGTGTGTGAATGAGAATGGATTCTTGACTTACATTACAGGGATTGGCTAATCTCCAGCTTTGATCAGTGTACAAAACCAGCCAGCTTCTCAGGACCTGTGCTGGGCCATAACAGCTGCTGCTAACTAACTTTCCTTCCAGCTTGATGGCAGGTCAAAATTAAACTTGGTTCTTGTCTGGTTAAAGCCCCTCTTCAGGCATTGAAGGCATCAAACCCCTAAAAACTCCTCTCTGTTCATCAGAATTACACATTTAGAAGCTTTTTCCTTAAAAAGTCCCTTTGCATTGGCATCTCCACCCAGCCCTCCATCACTCGCCTGCAGCTTCACCTCTGCTCATCAAACACACAAACTTCACCAGCAGCTTCACTGTCTGACAAACTGTTCTGAGTAACGCTTCGGGATGGATCATTGTAACCTGGCAGGCTAACGCCGGCTAACGTCCTTTAGCGCGCTGCAGATTCAGTTGGACACGGTCAACGGATAAAACACGAGACCAACATGTTGGCTCGTACTCGCTGTGTCCTGTGGATAAATGGATGGAGCAGTGTCGCCGTCAATACGTTTTGCAGTAAAACAGCTCTGGAAACAGCCGGCTACAGTTTGGTTCTTGCATTTTCAGATCTTTTGGTAATTCATGAAGGCTCATGATTTCTGCTTTTAGAAAACAGAACTCGTCTTGCCATCATTCAAGAACAATGAAACTTGGTTTGATGATTGTATAAAGGATTTTACTACATGTTCTCTGGATCACTTCGTAAAAGCGTTGTCAGTGAATGCAGTTTGTTTTACACAGCGTCCAGACTTTTGTGGATCCACGCTGGACTTTGTCCTCTCTGTCCTTGCATCTCCTCCTTTGAGCCGAGTCCAGACCTGTAGGAGGCTGCAGGCCGGTTGCAGGTCAGATCCCCTCTCAGACTGAGCAGTTTTTTACTTGGCAGATGACTTAGTGGCGATCAGGCGTCTTTCACACCCGTCCACTCCCCTGCTCAGCCCCCAGATTTTTGCTGTCTTTGAGAGGCAGTTATTTTTGATTGCTCTGTGCTCGACAGCAGAAGATCTGACCAGTGATTGATGACATTATTTGTTTGGAACTGAGGATCGATCGGCACTGACAGAGAGAGGAACACTGCGAACACACCACAGACCAAACTCAGACCAGCAGTGCTGACCAGGTGGACGGAGCCACGGAGGGTGAGGAGGGTGGAGCTCAGACTGTATCTGTGTGTGTTCTATGGTGAATCTTTCTTTCGGAGGTTGGTGTCAAAGCTGCATGAAGGTCAATAGTGAAAGCAATCACTCATCGCAGCACTGGAGGAATGAAAGTATGAAAGAGGATTTACCTGTTCCAGAACCTCATGCCTTCGCAAAGGATCACATGAGTCCTCGTTATACTTTCTATCTGCTACCTGCTGTGTTGAGTTCCAGTTTTCCTCCATCACTTCTTCCTGTTTTGTACTGAAGCTGCTCTAAACTTTGTTTTCATCAGTCATTCATGCATTTTTGATTGATTCCCTGTTTTTAAAATGGGTTTTTCTTGTGGTCTTGACTGACATTTTTTTGCAGCTGAATTTTCTTTCTAGGTACCAGCATGCGCCGAAAAATACTGAAGACTGCATGACGAGGTTCACTCGGCCTCTCTGTGTTTGCATAATCTGTTCTTTTTTTAATAAAAAACACAATGAATCATAATAAACTGTCAGAAACAGACGAGGAGCACAAAACCTTTTCATTAACCTGTTAACTTAATTTCCTTCTCACCACATCTGAGTGGCCTGGGGGGTCCACTCAGCCCCCACTTAGCGAGAGCTCCAAATGAGCTACCACACAAACACACACACACCACACACACACACTTTTGCCAGCTCTTACCATGCAAATTACATGAACTAGAACACACACTCATCTTCTCACACACTTCAACTGGTCAGCTCTTAATGAGGACCGCCGCCAATAACACACACACACACACATACACTACCTGCAAATGATCATACAGAGCCACATTAATAATGTATGAGCAGGAAAATGCTCCCTCTCCCAGTAGAGAAAGGGTTATTAGTGCTTTTAATTAATAGGTCTTTCTGCAGCCTGAGGAGCTGCTTGAGTGCTTCTGATATACAGAAACTGAGAGAGGACGAAGAGGAAGAGCAGGAGGAGGAGGAAGGTCACAGGAAAAAACGGAAGAGATCAATGTGGAGGAGGGAGCGAGGATGACGAGGAACAAAGAGAAAGAGAAAGAAAGAGTGAGGAGAGAAAAAATGAAAGTGGTGGAAGAGGGAGAGGCAAAATGAAAGAGGAGGGGGAAAACAGGTGGGAGATTAAGGACAAGGAAAGAGGAGATGAAGACAAAGGAAAGCAAAGACAAAAGGAAGCTGACGAAAGGGGGAAGGAGAAGGGGGAGTTTGAGAAAAGGTGAGGAAATGAGTGGGAGAAGACACAAAACGGACAGATTTTATATCTATTTACTGACATTGTGTCACGTGTGTTCCTCCACAACAATGGCTGCCACCATTTCATGTGAAATAAATCTTACTTTTAATTGAGATGAAATCTTTAGAGAGCAAAGATAAAAACAGCACCTGCAGTATTAGTTTATTTCAGCAGAGGGTGCAGTGTTGTATTTCCACCACTGGATGGCGCTGACTGACCATCCATGTTCTTTCACCGTGGGGGCGTCCACGTTAACTGCCTCCCTGCTCCTCCTCATGAAGAAGCACATACGATTCATCCTTTAGAAGCCGTGAATTAGACATCACTCTGCCGATAGCATGCAGCGCACGTTGTCACTGTTTATCTGTCATTTAAGGACAAAGTGGTGAAAGAATATGAAACGAGGGAAACAAACTTACAACAAGTACTGCTCCTGTGGCCTCTTCTGCTTTCACTGCAGCAGGAGGCTGCGAGCACAACTGTCGCCTGAATCACCAAAACTGGTGAAAAAAAAGCTGATTTTTTGAAGTTTGTACAGCTCAAAAGTTACTCATGATTGTTATTTTACAGTTTGATTCCAGTAAAAACTAAACTATGACACAATGCTGAACAGAGGACGTCCAAAAGAGGTTCATTCTGTACTGCAGCGTAACTACTACTGCCATTACTTCAACTTCAGTAATAAACCCACAGCTGATTTAAGCAGGAAGGCTGCTCCTCACACAGGTGTTATTTCTCCTGTTCTTCATCAGTTGTACCTGTTGTTATTTCACTGTTGCATAAATATCATATTGATCACTTTGTCTTCTAGACTTTGTGTGCACTTTATAAGTAAAAACACATTTTATTCCACTTTTTGTCAGTATGTGGCCTCCAGTGAAGAAGTCTGGAGTCCAACAGTGCTGCAGACGTACAGTATATTGATATAAATTATTGTCACCGTACCATACTTTTCAATATACATATATATATGTTCATCATCATATTGTTGTCTTTCTGCTCACCTTATTGTTCCACTTGCACCTCCTCCACAGCTTCTCCATCAGCAGTAGTCTCCAGGACCTCGTCTGGGTCAGGGATCAAATCATGTCTGTCATGTTCTCACCGGCATGAACTCACCTGCACCATCACTCAGGTACCACATCTAAAATGTCCAAGTAAATCAACCTGAATTAACATCATAAACTTCTAATTAGTCTAACTTTGCCGTCTAACCTGCATGGTGTATTTGCTAAATACTGAGTTTCCCCTGAACGTGGCACAAAGGCTGGAAACAGACGTCTTCATCTTCATTTCCCTTCCTCTAAAATCTAAAAACTCTGCGTACCCTGTGAAGCGAGCTGTTTTTCCCTGCTTTGCTAATTATGAGACCGCTGGGCTATCATTAAAAAATAAAAACATAAATACTGTGATATAGCAGTTGGTGCGCCTCCTGGAATCCACGTTTCCATAGTAACAAAACATAACTTGAGTTAATATTTGGACAGAGCTGAAAATGTGATTAGAAGCCGGCATTATCATTAAATAATATTAGCGTAGAATTGACTCATCGGAGCTCGGCGAGAAACACCACGGCGTCCTAATGATGGACAAGTGACTCTTTCCTCCATTGTTGTTGTCTCAAAGAGGAGAGATCGATCCTCTGATTCATTCGCTATGGGATACAAAAAAGTAATGCAGCCTTTCACACTCCCTCCTCCTCCTCCTACTCCTCCTCCTCCTCGTCTCTCCGTCTTCAACATAACACCTCACTCTCATGTTCCAGGTTAACTCAATTACACAGAATAATGTGCTCCTCTCTGGCTCCTCACATCACATCTGAGCACCCCCGGCCATTTCTGCCATCACTGCCGTTAGAAAAAGAAACCAGATCCTGGAGGTCCGACTGGTAATCTGGTGTGATTTCACTTGAGCTGAAGGTTGAAGTGGTCTTAAAAGCTCCACTAATCCTTATTTCCAGTTCAACAATGAATCAAATGACTATGGCTCCACAAAGACTTATCTAGACGAGTTTTTTAGGCTGTTCAGCTCGTAGTTTTGTAAATAAAAAGGTGAGAATTTAACTAAAACTCCCAAAGTGAAACGAGGATCGTTTTGTCAGGAGTCGCGTGTTTCTGCTGCAACATGAAGGATATCAGTGAGAGAACAAGAAGAACTCTGCGTCCTCACTTTGTGGAGGACAGTCTCTGGTCTGTCATCACCCTGCCGCTCTGTGGTGAGTCTGTTGAACATTGTGCATCCCATTCTGACATGTTGGTGAAACTGTGTCAGTGCAACAACGAGGCCCAAGCTGGACTGACGGGTGCTTCGGTCCTGGATCTGCACGACAATCGACCCACAGTCCTCTTCTGGAGCAGAGCAGTGAACCGCTCCACGCTTCAGTTTCTGGGGGAATCAAAACAAATGTGATTGGCTGACGCCTGGTTGTGGCCTGCATTGTGTCAGAGGTCATTCGCCTCAGTGTTGGATCCCTGGAAAGGTCATGAGGGTTCATCCTCTGGGAGCCATGAACGCATTTACAAAATAATAAAATAATCCATCTGCTCGTCACTGTTCGGTATTTCTGGACCAAAGTTGAAAATCACATCTCCATCACATTTTCCACAACATCTTTTGTTCACTTTTAATCACATAGTTGGAGAATTAGCGCCACCAACTGTGTATCTTGATAAAGCCATAACAGTAGCGGATGGTGCTTTGCCCATTCACTGGAAAATTTGATTAAATTTGTGCTTAATTTGGATGGAAACTTGACTAAATGCAGATCTGACCAGGCCTTTTCAGTCCAGGACTTCGATAGGTGTCCACCAGGGCTCGGGTCTGGGTCTTCTGAACATCATCATAAGAGAATGTTACTACATAACTGTAAAATGTGGTACATGAATGAAGTACCTGCATTTGTTAGTTTATCTGTGTTGATGTTTTTCCACTGTGTACATGATGCAAGAGTTTGTTTCATTCATACTTTGTCAACAGTCTCTGAAGCTCATTTGCATGATAAAGTTGAGTGAAGAAGTTCTTTTGTTGTCTCCATCAGATTAGAAAAAGAAAGCTCCAAACCCTCATCAGTCAATCCCTCATTTAAATATTTAATTTGATTTATAAAATTGGGGAAAACTTCATCGTGCACTCTCTAAAGTGGCCGTGAGCTAATGAGAGATCAGAACGTCCTCTTTTATGTTGTTAGCATAATGAAACATGTGAGTGATAGCTGGGTCTGCACACGAGACCACGTGACTCACGAGGTTCCCCAGCTTCCTCCTCCTCCTCCTCCTCCAACGCTGCTGGAGAGCACTGTGAAGTGGCAGATGAAATATTAATCTTCCTGAATTTATGATGCAGGACAGCGGGTGAGGAAAGAGAGAGAGAGAGAGGAAGAGGAGGCTGGTAGATAGAGAGATAATAAACCAAACATCACGAGAGAGGTGAAGGAGTAAGGAGCGGAATGAGAGAGGAAGGACTTCTTCTGAAGTCAATGTCTTGATTCTAGTTGGTCTTCAGTTGGTCGTGGTCTTGTTGTACGAATGCTACAAGTTCAATAACCTGTCGTACAAACAGATTAGAGGCCCTGCCATAGGTTTCCAGCTCAGCTGCAGACTGTAGATAATCTCCACGTCATCTGAACTCAGCAACAAACATTCAGAGGTGAACTGTTTTACATGCACTGACCCTGAAAAATCAAGTGATTCCGATGAGCCGGCTTGTGTCCATATTGCTCCGTTGTGGAGAACAGACAGGATGGAGTTCTGGTCACGAGGCCAAGGGGAGACAAAGGGAGACGGAGAACGGCACCTGAACCCCATTAATCGTCTCCCACAGTGGAGATTCCTCTTGGTTTGTGTCAGGAGGAGCAGCGGAGTGGAAAGAGAGGACACAGCAAGGAAGAGTTTGAGTCCAAGTCTTGACAGGACGGGGAGAATATCACAGCGACCGGTGCTAACGAAGGAGCACGGAGAAATAAACTGCAGCGTAAAAACTGTCTGATGATTCATTGTCTCAGTTTAACTATTTAATGGCTCCATATCAGAGGCTTTTTTTTTTCAAATGAGCGAATTTAACACAAAATCTAATCAAACATGAGTAACGTGTCTGTCTTTTCATAGCGAACCGACACCAGCTCTACTGTTCTACAGCTCTGTGGGGCACTGATAAACCCACTGCCCAGCACCAAGAGGTTGATTATCAACTGGCTGCTGAACATAGTGGAGCATTTAGCAGCCAAAGAGCCAGATAAATCCAGATGGTTAGTCTGGTGGAGACCAAAAACAGAGCTAAAAATAAACGATGTGTGATATGATATATGAAGTGTTTCATAGAGTCAAACAAAAATAATCAAGATCTGTTGTGTTAATTAGAGACCTTTAGTGCTTTTTCGTACTTGTGTACTAGCCAGTCAAGTTGTCGCCCCTTCCTTCCACTTCTGATGCTAAGCTAGGCTAAGCTCAACAGGCACTGACTGCAGCTCCATAGTAAAAGCAGCGTCATTGAGGTGGTATCAGTTAACTCTTGGAAAGAAAGGACATGTGTATTATCAGATTGTTCCTTAATGGAACAAGTCTGCATTGCAAGTGTATGAATGTATGTATCATCACACTGCATGTGAGGGTGTCATGGTGAAAGTATGCAGGTATGTGAAAGAAGGTGAACGAGGGAGAAGTAGGAACACGGAAGATAAAAACTAAATAAATAAATGAAAAGGGCGACCTGAGCTCCTGGCTGGCGGCTCTGCAGTCTGTTAGCAGTGGCTGATTACTGCATACATAACTCGCCATGAGGCAAACCGACAGTAAAATGGCTGGAATCATTAACAGAAAGTGGCTTCAGAGACTGTATCTGGGCTGTGTGTGTTTACAG
This sequence comes from Chelmon rostratus, assembly GCF_017976325.1. Classification (NCBI taxonomy): domain Eukaryota; kingdom Metazoa; phylum Chordata; class Actinopteri; order Chaetodontiformes; family Chaetodontidae; genus Chelmon; species Chelmon rostratus. The sequence goes on from NC_055672.1 coordinate 2,589,087, forward strand.
TATGTTCAGTTTATGAACTCATTTACAGCCTGTAGCTGTGAATGAGTTCTGTGATGTTGTTGCTCATTAGAGTCATTAATACACAAACGGGTTCATCTGGGATCTGTCCGGTGCAGCCCGAGCCGTGTGCTGTTGACCACTGAGCAGATGCACGGCTGCAGCGGGGGGTTAAGCACCTTGCTCAAGGGCACCTTGATGGTAGCTAATGAGGAGGGGGAGGTAAAAGCTTTCTGCACTGTTAAAGTCAATCTGTATCAGTAGACAGACCAGTTAAAATCAAGTCAAATCAGTTTTATTCACACAGGAAATCACAGTTTGCCTCAAGGGGCTTTTCTAGTTCTCAAACCTGAAATATTTTGGACAAAAGTAAAAGCTTCTGTTTTTTATTATTGTGTTTTGGGGGCTTATTAGCCTTTATTTGACAGGACAGCAACAGCGGAAAGAGAACATGCAGCAAAGGGCCACAGGCTGGAATTTAATTTGGGCCTCTGCTGCAAGGACACAGCCTTAGTGCACGAGAAGCCCCCTCACCAGGTGAGCTACCTGCAAAGCACAGAGTGGATCAATTCAAAGTAAGTGTCATTATAGGGAAGAGCAACAAATATCAGTGTCTGACTTATCATTTAACTCAAATGAGGCTTTGCAGGACAACAATGGAAGAAATCAGTGATAGAGAAGCTGAATGTAGAAAGACATGAAGCATGCAGACTGGGTCAGAAAACAATGTGGGTCATTATCGGTGTTTGAGTGCAGATCATTTGTCTGGTCAGGACTGCAGCATGCATGCTCAGTGGTGTAGGTGCAGTGGCCGCTGGGTAATAATGCATGACGGCTTCAGGGTTGAGTGTGGGAGGGCGGTTCGTTCTGTACGTTGCACCACGTGTGATGAGAAGTGACTAAAACAAACACTGAGCCAGCAGCGCCTCCTGTCCAATCAATAAAAACAATAGATGTTCAAATGCAAATCGACCTATAGTGCAGGTGCAGCTCCCCGCGGGTCCCCTGCCCTCCCACCCTCCCGCCATCACCCCCTAACGCGCACTCCCATGCACTTTGCCTTCTGGGTCACCGCTACAAGGCGGGTCACCAGAAATTGATTTGCTCCGTATCCCCGCCACATTAATCACCCATTCATCACTTCACATGGTGAAGGCTGACGTCTGGCGAACAATCAATTCATCACGACCAAAAAAATGGCCGTTCGCTCCGACACACTTCTCAGGTTGTAGCTGAGGATTGTTGTCTCGCCGCATGTGAGGCTGTTTTTTTTTTTTTTTAAAGCTATTGTTGGGCTATAAGCTCGCTTACACATTAACCATCGTGCTGTTGGAGACGATCGTGAAGGACGGCGGCGGATGAAGGCCGGCGTGGTTGTGTGCGGGGAGGGCGGGTGGTGCTTTGACAGACGAAGCCAGAGCTGAAGTGACAGCATTCATCTAAAGACAGATCACAATGACGCTGTGCTGGCAGGCAGTTTTATGTTGTGATTAAATGGTGAAAATGTGAATGATTTCTGTATAACAGTATAATAATCACTTCTGTGTGTCTGCTTTTCCATTACAGCCGTTAAGCTCACACTCTAATACACTGAGTGGCTTTAACTGGCTGCAAAGCTTTGTTACCGCTGTTAATGTAATAGAGTCATAATAAAGTAATGAACCATGAAGGTAATGGCAATTGACATCTAATACTGTCTTAATCAAATTAATGTAATAAATTCCTCCTTGATATACCAAGACTAATGTTTCAGACCCCATTGTTCAACCACTGTACGTAAAAAGAATATGAAGTTTGTTGTATAAATACAGTGAAAAATCAACTTAATCAGGGGTCAGGCAACAAATCCCACCTTGGTGATCATGATCATCAAAATGTGCCGTGGGGAGGGAAATGTCTCATGAAGACCTTTAGTCTTGAAGAAGTACATCCACCAATCCATAACTTTTTTTTTTTACTTTGGTTTTTATTGAGATTTTTTCCTTTACAAAGGTGGATCAAAATACTACTAAAACAAGTAAAAAAGCACATGGGAGACACGTTCAAAGCAATCTGTCCATATTCCATTTTCTTTTCCTCAATCAAGTTTTTTGTTTTGTCGTTGTTAAGTCATAAATATTGTCCATTTCATCCATTTCTCTTTGAACTGTGCTTCCTGTAGCCTTAAGCGGTGTATCGTTTTTTCCATTGTGTAGATTTCCTCTACCAGGTGAGTCCATTGTTCTTGTGTAGGGGTGTCTTCCCTTCCCCATTTCTTCGTGATAGCTTTCTTAGCTGCTATTAGTAACATTTTTACCAGGTATCTATCCTTCGTTCTTATATTTTCTTCACATAGGTTACACAAATACAATACTGTAAAAGACATTGGAATCTTATATCTTATATATATTTTCAGCAATGCATCGTGTAACATTTTCCAGAACCATCTGATTTTCACCAATGCATAACTTTTACCCATTTTGTCACAGCAATGCGTGAGCCAGTAGATGTTAATCAAATTACAACTTTTCACGAGCAATAAAATTTCACAAATCCACAATTTATCCGTTTTTGAGGCGGCGAGTAGCTCCTCTGTCTTATTGCAATGTGGCAAAAAGTGCTTTTAATATGCAAAATCACATTTTGAGTACACATGACACACTGAAACCTGAACAGAATTAACATACATCATATAATTTGGATTTATAACATCTGTCCTGTAAATGAATTGCGTGTAAATTCATGTGATTTTCTTTAAAAACCCTTGCTAGCTTGTAACTGGTCAGTCAAACCTCAAACAGTTCCCACAGACATGCAGCTATCAGCCCATCAGCTGTCTGCTCCAATCTGGGACAATGAAGTTTTTACCGCGGGTGTGTTTTTCTACCCGGATTTGATTAAATTAGCGAGGTGGAGGGGCGAGGACGGCGGCTGCCAGCATAGCTGAGGCGAAACAGGGCGAACACAAAAGAATTCCTGATGCCATTCCACTGATGCCGATGTGGTCATTCCAACAAACCGGAGGCATCTGGGCTCTGGGGGGAGACAAAGGGGCAGACTGTCGGCCCACCGGGGGCTCATCTTAACCCCGGACACACTTGTTACCCCGAAAGCCTTTTAAAAAGAAGATCTGAGGAGGGAAAGCGAGAAGGAGGGATGGGATGAAGCAGACAGAGGAAGGAATAATGAGGTTTTGGGGGTTGCTGGAGCAAGTTGAAAAGGAAGGGGCAGATTGGGCAAAGTCAGTGACACGCTAAGCTACGCTAATCAATATTTTTTATGGATCAAATGTTTATGTGATGTGAAAGGGGTTCAAGCCCACAGAGAATTATCTCCATCTCTGCAGCTCTTCAAGCTTTTAGCATCTGTTAGCTCATAGCTTTGGTTCTATGGCACATTTGCAGTTTGGTTTGGATGCTAACTGCAAAAGCCCCAAACAGCAGACAGACAAAGCAGCTAGCATCTTAATATTCATCAGGTGGACACAAACACGACTCCAAATGAACGCTAATGCTGCGCCATATCAGCTAATAACAACTGCTTGCTGATACATTAATTCAATAATATGATGGAAGACGTGTAGTGATGAAGAACTGGTGATAGCTCAGGGATTAACCGAATGAAAGACATAAAAAGAAAGATGGTCAGTACATAAAATGTGATTGCAACGTCTTTTTTTCAGTTCTGTAATGACCGCATCATGACTTCTGAACATCTGCAGGCTAGCAAACACGCTAACGTAGGTTGCCACATGCAAGTGTCTTAAAACTAGCTTTTTTTTTACTTTTAATATTATAATCATGGGAGGTCAACTGGTTGGTTTTAAACCATTTTTGGTTGGTTGCATTAACCCAAGTCACAGCAGAGCCTCTTGAATACAATGAATAAACTATGCTAGGCTACAGCTAAGTTTTGCGCTTCTTAGACATGCATAGAATCACTTCATTTTTTATTGCAGTGTTAATGGCTTCATCATTTTCTTTTATCCAGTACATTTCCTACTAGCTAACCAAAAACGATGCACAATTTAGATGGTTACCAGCGGTTCGACTTGGTTTCAGTCTAAAAATGCAGTTTAAGTCGTGCATTGGGAGATTACTGAAGGCTCCTGAGCAGCTCTGCCTCTGAGAATAAGTTTTACATAAAAGATTGGTGGTGGAAAGAGAGGCCAAAAATTCACGGAGGTCAAGAAAAGGAATGAGGGAAAGTAGAGAAAGTGGATGAAAGTACGGAGTGAACGAAGAGCGAAGACGAGAGAAAATTAGCAATTATCCGGAACAGCTGACGGCAAAACGTGACACCTCCCTTCTTCAACAGCCTGTTGAAACCAAACTTTCTAAAACGCACTCTGATAAACATCCAGACAGCAAACACAGGAGGGGCTGCGAGACACAACAGCTGTCCTTTTCGAGAGGACACCACAATGGAGGAGCTCTGCAGGAGGGGAGCCAGCACCTGCCTCTGCTCCCTCCCTCCACCCTCCATCCTCCCCCACGGGGTGGAGGGTGAAGGCATGCGTGCCTCCAGTCGGGAGTCGTCTATTCACCCCATTCAGCTGCCTCATCTGCATACTGTTTGACTTGCTGCTTCTAATTTGGGCGCCGTCCCCTTTGAAGGCAGATGTATGTAAACAATGTCTCTTTTCATCTGAACGAGGATTAGAAGATGACGGATTCTAGGTCTTTAACCCCCGGAGGACTGACGGCTAACAAAGGCAAACCTGCAGCGGGTTTGAAACACGGCCGCATAATCACCCACAACAGTTGAGACTGGTTGTTCAAAGCATGTAGAAATATGCAGGGCAGCGTGCAACCAGGCTAATGAGCGCTGCACGGGTGCGGCGTTTGACCGATTGCACGTTTCAGAAGGCCGACATCAGGGTTGCTTAGGCTCACTTACTTTTTTCAGAGCTTTCTACCACATCTCACAGTCCTCCTAGGTGACTAAAAGCTGCTCAGGTGTCATTTGTAACATTTGTCACATGATCTGGAGGAGATGTTGGCCCCTGTTGGCCCCTTTTGGCCCCTGATGGTCTTTAGTGTTTGATGGGAAATGCCTCCTGTCAGTCATCCAAGTTTGTACGTGGACCTTGAGTCTAGAATATACCGGAGAATTAAGATCCTGGTTTTTACCAGATATCACTAAAATCGACTCCCTCTAACCCAGGAAAAATACTTCTAATAATTTGAACCTGACTTGCTTTAGGACTCGGTTTTGGGTACTTGAAACCAAACAGACCTCTGCCAAGAAACATAGTGTTTATGGTAATATAATTAGCTGGATTTTTTTATCTGAAAACAGTGGCGTGCACAGACTTTTTGAAGGGCAGGGGCGGAAAAAAGGAAAAAAAGGGCACATATAGCGTGTCCTCGCCACTGAAGAGGGCACTTTAGCACGCGTTTTGGCTCCCAGGGGGCACTTTAGCACGCGTTTTGGCATCCAAGAGGGCACTTTAGCACACATTTTGGCTCCCAGGGGGCACTTTAGAGTGCATTTTGGCATCCAAGAGGGCACTTTAGAGTGCGTTTTGGCATCCAAGAGGGCACTTTAGCGCGCGTTTTGGCTCCCAGGGGGCACTTTAGAGCACGTTTTGGCGTCCAAGAGGGCACTTTAGCGCGCGTTTTGGCTCCCAGGGGGCACTTTAGAGCGCGTTTTGGCGTCCAAGAGGGCACTTTGGAGCGCGTTTTGGAGTCCAAGAGGGCACTTTAGAGCGCGTTTTGGCTCCCAGGGGGCACTTTAGCACGCATTTTGGAGTCCAAGAGGGCACTTTAGCACGCGTTTTGGCATCCAAGAGGGCACTTTAGCACACATTTTGGCTCCCAGGGGGCACTTTAGAGTGCATTTTGGCATCCAAGAGGGCACTTTAGAGTGCGTTTTGGCATCCAAGAGGGCACTTTAGCGCGCGTTTTGGCTCCCAGGGGGCACTTTAGAGCACGTTTTGGCGTCCAAGAGGGCACTTTAGCGCGCGTTTTGGCTCCCAGGGGGCACTTTAGAGCGCGTTTTGGCGTCCAAGAGGGCACTTTGGAGCGCGTTTTGGAGTCCAAGAGGGCACTTTAGAGCGCGTTTTGGCTCCCAGGGGGCACTTTAGCACGCATTTTGGAGTCCAAGAGGGCACTTTAGCGCGCGTTTTTCAAAAAATGGGCCACCAGTCGCCCCCCCCCCGTGCACACCACTGTCTGCAAAATAGTTTTACTTTTAAATACTTTTCAAGCTACAATAGCAGCTTGAAATCTGAAAAGTCTTAAAGAAAAATATTGCAAAATAAAATACAATTAAATGTTGAAACTGATCATCCAGCAGTTTCATGTTTGGCATTATTCTGCTGTAAAGTTTGTGTACTTGTAAGAATAATTATTAATCCACTAAAAACATTCATGTGTAATCTAATGTATGTTAAATTCAAAACAGCAAAGGGCCTAAAATATACATGTAATAGTTTATGTGTGAAATAATATGTGTTGTAACCGTTAAAAACTGATGATGATTCACTTACAGGAAGTAACAGACTGATTAACATGACGAACAGTCGAGACAATAAAACATCAATAATTATGAACTACAGTATGGACGATGTATGTTGTGCTTATTGTGGTAGAGATTGTTTCCCTTGCGGCGATCCCACAAGACGAATTCACAAATGAGTACATCACAACACAACCACACACACACACACACACACACAAACACACACACACACGCACACACACACACACACACACACGTCTATCTCACACCATCACTTGCACTGTGGCCGTTCCCCCGCAGCGGCGCCCTGCATATTTATAGGCAACACGTGTATGTGGGTATTTCTGATGTAGTATTTATGAGTACTCTTCTGTGAGAGATGAGCACCTCTTCACACACGTGTGTGTAATAGATAGATAGAGAAAAATGGATGCATGTGTTCAGTTTTACTGTATGTTGCACGTTTGAGAAAAGAAAAGATCCTCTGCATGTTCACCACAGTAAAGAAATCTACTTGAGCTCCTTTGTTTCATGTTCAACGAGCTAATTTGTCACATTTAATGTAGAGAAATGTGTTTAAATCATTTTTATGAACTAAAGCCTTGCAGGTGAACCTGTGGGGCTGCTAAATGCTAACATCAGCATGCTAACATGCTCACAATGCTCATACATAATGAATCATTTGTATCATGTTTATTATCTTAGTTTAGTTTCTTAGCATGATAGCATTTGATGATTAGCATCAAACACAGAGCAGCTGAGGCTGATGGGAAGATCATTAGCTGGTTGCAGGTTTTTGGTCATAAACCAAAACACTGGACATGTTGAAATTTTGACTTGATGATGGTGCTACATGCTACGTGAAAGGATCAAGTAATTACAGTTAATCCTGAGGATAAAATGAATGTCAATCAATCCAGCCGCTGTTGAGATATTTCAGTTTGGACCAGACTGGCCAACCAACCGGCCAACTGACCGTCTCTGAGAGACTCTTCCAGCTTAGTGAAAAATAAAACAGGCAGGTTGAAATTTAGGATTTTATTTTGGCACTTTTTTGACACTTGATTGAAATTTCAGCAGTGAAACTCACTCTGCCTTTGCCCTAGTTTGACCAAATCAAACTGAAACAAAGTCAAGCAGCAAAGAGATGCATGCTTAATTAACCCGACGCAGACTCATCACTGTGAGATCACAACAAAAGATCTGAACCTCCAGCCGGAGTCGAGCCGGGATCTACTGACCCACACGGGGAGCAGAAACAAGCACAAAGCCCTGCAGCGTCGTGGGGCGGTTGGCTTCTGTGCGAGTGTGTGTCAGTGAGGTTAGTCGGGGTTACGGGAGGCGAAAGTGTGTGTGTTTGCAGGGTGTGTGCTGGGGTCAGGGGGTAACACACACATACAAACACACACAAACACACAAAGACACACACGCCACCCCCTATAAACAGACATCTGCAGCCTGAACTCTTCCTTTCTGAGGTCATCTGGTGTGTGTGTGTGTGTGTGCGTGTGGACACGTGCATTCATGTGTGCATGGACACATACAAAAAACTGTGTGTGGGTGTATGTGTGTGTGTGCATGTTTGTGTGTATACTGAGTGAGCTGTCATAAGAGAGGCCTGAGGGGGCGTCTCCTGAATTTATGACCCATTGTGAGAAGCACAACAGAGCACTTACACCCAGCCCCCCCCCCCCAACACACACACAACACACACACAACAAAAACACACACACATACACACACTGCAGCACCCCAAATCCTCCCAACATGCCGAAATTTATGTGAATCTTTAGTTGCCATGGAGGCGGATCAAATGTCTGACGCCTCCACTGAGCGTGTGCTGACAGGTCAGATCCAGAGCTGAATACTGATTGGCTGAACCTGAGGGGGGTGCCTGCCACAACTTTTTACAATCAGTCAAACTACATTTGTACGGCAGGTTTCGTGCACTGTGATCTGCTTTGTAACACAAAAATCCCCAGAAACGTGAGACAGACGTGGCGCCGTTTGAGCAGGCGTTAAAGCTGCAAAGCAGATAAAAGTCGGCTTCAAACGAAGACCACAAATCATGAAGACCACCTGCTCTTCTCGTGAAAGGCACTGACCTGGGGATTCCCACTGAAGGCGGGGATCCCCCACCAGGAAAGCCATCCAGGAGAGAAGAAAGAAGAGATAAAGAAGATTTCTGCTCTGCTTTGATACAACTCAGACATGGATTGCAGTGGTTTCCAGGTTATGAGCTTCACAGCACAAAAACACAGAAAATCCATAGAAGCCTGTGCAATCCTCCCCTGATTCAAATATTTACTCCTTGATTGATTGAGAAATCTTGAATCAATACTGAGATCAGACATAACAACATCTGGATAGATATGTCTGGATCCTTGCAGTTGTAAATGCACGCTGCTCATCATAAAACTATAGACAGAAAGCCAGAAGCTCTGTTAGCAAGAACGTCGCGTTCTGTCTTCCACGTCATGCTCGCCTTACGCGTCCCTTGAGTGTGTCCTGCATCACGTCCCTGGACCAGAGACACACCATGTTTGCGCACAAGTCTGCCACCTCTGCCTCCCTGGTGAAACACCCACCGTACTGAGTAGTGATCGGGATGCGTGCAGAATCACGATTAGGAGTTGTAAATGCAAATCAGATCTCATTACCCAAGACAATGTAAGAAGAGACGGATTGCATGTTCATACCAGGTGTAAGTGGGGGGCAAATGGGGTCTCTGATTGGTTGATCACGACCCGGCCCAGAGACGATGTCAGGCCACATGCTGGAAAGCCACAAGTTCGAAGTCATGACCTGCCGATTTGATGTGCAGAAGCGATTCGGCGGCAGGGTCGCAGGAAAAGGTTGCAGATGCTGACTGACACATCTTTCTGCTGTGAAGTATCCTAAACATAAAATCACCTTCTACTCTGACACACGACATCAGAATCTCATGGCCAACACTCATTTTCTTTCCCAGTGCCCCATGTGTGATGGATTGGACCAGTTTCAGGCTTGTATCTTGCAGAATGATCTCAGCCCAAAACAAGATGACAGCCATACGATCTGACATTCAGCGGTTTAGGTTTTCTTCCCACTTTTTCTCTTGTGAAAAATGTGAAGAAACTGGGAGGAAAACTTAAAAAATTGGGGCTGTTTTTGGCAGATGTTGCAGAGCTGAGGACCAAAAAAAACAAAATATTATAGAAGCAAGGCAGTTTGCTGCAGCATTGCCTCTGCACCTTTTTCTTCCATCATCTCATAATGAAATACTGGTGCTGGTGTATATGATATTAAGTTATTAAAATATAATATCTAATATGTCCAATAAGTAGTTGTGTAGGTAGTCAGCATGACCTCTACAATACTAAGTAAATATTGCACAATATGTTATTGAGTGAAGCTCCCATCGGCCTCCATAACAAGTAACTCGCTTATTCCCAAAGGCCCCAAAACTACGAGGCACTCGGCCAATTCCTCTGAGGCGTCCTACCAGCCGGGAGGAGGCAGCTGGGAGCTGATGAATAAAAAATACACTGGTGGGAGTAGAAAAAACACTTTGGCGCCTTATTTACATTTGAAGCCTTTGGCTGACGCTGTTATCCGGAGCAGGCAGGTGAGGGATTCAGAGTGTTGCTCCAGGGCCTTCTCGAAGGTAAGGAGAGCTGCTGATGGACACAAATGAGCTACAGAATGTTCTTTATAATCACCGAGTCCACCAAAGACCGTCTTCACTTTTATGTCTGAGCGCAGCTGCTGAATGAAAATGTTCGGAGCTGAGTCACAAAACATTCATCAGGTGTCAGGTTTTTGTAAACCGTCCAGGTAGATTCTCCAACAACTGCTGCGAATATCACAAAGAGGATTTTTAGCACCAACCACAAAGTACTGTTGAGGCTGATGGGAATGTCAGTTCTAGTTTTGCAGGTATTAACTGAACTATTGGAGAAACTGACATTTTGACCTGATGGTGGCGCCAGATGAAACGTTCAGGGATCAGAGAAGTTAACAGAATTCATCCTGAGGAGAACATGATGTCAGATTTCATGGCAGTTCTTTTGACACTTGTTGATGCAGTTGACCCAACATCACCAATGTCGACCTGCTGGTGGTGCTACAGGTGTCAAATCATCACCAGAGATTTATCCTCTGGGGATCTTGAATACTTTTAGTACTTTTCACAGCAATCCTTTCAACAGATGGAAAAATATTAAATATATATATATATATATATATATATATATATATATATATATATATATATATAAAATGAAAAGTAAACAGATCATCAAAAGTCAGACTCATACTCTGGGGACATGAATGTAAAAAGTTGGGGAAAAAAGTATATTTTTGATGGACGATGTGTCTGCACGGAGCAGATCGAGCAAGACAGGAAGTCAGACACAAGAACGGTGCACATCCAAAATAAAACACCCTGTGCAGCATCCCAATCATCAACAACAAACACGATTAAACAGACAAAAAAAATGAACCATTTAACTACAAAGTCTACTTAAACAAGTGGTTAAGTGACATGAAAAACTCCCGTCCAGCCTTCTCCACAGTGAAGGTCGCCATTAGAGCAGACTGACACTCTGCCCTCTGTGGAGCCTCTGAGGTCCACAAACATCAGAGGTCCTTCACAGTTTCCATTCAAAAATTCATTTCTTTTTCATTTTTCACACATTTTCCTCACTTCCACCACTTAACTGCAGTTCAAGAGCCTGTTTTGTCGGCAGAATCACGTATGCAGATGGTGAGATGGTTGTAGTGACGCTATTGTGTGAAAAGTTTTCAAATGCGTGAAGTTATGAACCTGGTTTCACATACTTCTCCAGACTTTCCAGACCTGCGTGTGAACCCGGCGAGGATAAATCAGCAATGTGATGCCTGTCTTGTTTCCTCAGCAGCCTCTTTATGCGTCAGCTTGATTTTCTTCTTTGTGATGTTCAGATAAGGGAGGTATGGGAGGCGGATGTCATCTCCGAAATGTCCCAATTCTTCCTCATTCATTTTACACTGGAGCCGTTTAGCTGACACGTTTACCCAGAGTGCCTTGTGCTGCAGGAAAAACCTGAAGAAGATCTGATTCCTGGATCATCAACAGTCCCTCTGATGAAGAGTTCAGGGGTCAAAGTTAGATAGTTAGTTGTTATTGGTGATATTTTTATGTTGCTGTTTTCCAGTTGTTTCGTATTCTCACCCAGCTTGTTGCTGTCTGTTACTGAACCGCCTCATTATAACTACAAAGACTTTTTTAAATGGTCAGAAGATGTTTAATGCTCAGTGTCATGATCCTGTCGACTGTTGTCTGAAAGTTTAATGTCAAGAATGGATCAATCTCTACGAAGAGACTCCTGCTCGGCTTTTTTAGCATTCAAACTGTTCTAGTTTGTAGTAGGTATTGACCAATCACGCTGACTTTGGTTGCATGCAGGTAAAGAGTCCGTGTTGTTTCTTCCAGTCTTGAGTTGTTAATCAGACTGCAAACAATGAACGGTGCAGAAGAGGAAGAGGAAGTCTTGTTATTCAGATGTCTGCTGGCTGCACTGGAGGCCACGAAACACTGGCTGATGCCCATAGACGCCAAACCGTCATCATCACCTCACAGTCAACAAGCGGCGTCTCATCTGTTTCAGTAACCAGCATTAGCCGACCGGCTTTCATCACAGTTCAGGTGGCGGCAGCAGCAGAACGACAGCAGGTGGTTAAAAGGGATGAGATGTCGTCATATTGGTGACTGAACTTGGTCTAACAGAGAATTACAGGCTGCAGTTCTTATGGTTAATTAAATCCACTGCTCTCATTGTGTTGCCAGACTATTTTTTATTTGGCTTAAACTACTAAAGTTGAGTCAAGCCTGCCAGTGCCCCCCCGTGCAGAGGATAAAGGTTTGTGATTTAAGTAACAACATGGTCTTTTCCTGCTCTCTAGTTCACTGTCAAAGCTGCTTTTCTCACTGTGCTGTGAGGCCTCGTTGTCCAACCAGCACGAATCCTCGACACCTGAGACGTTTCAGACTCTGACCTTTGCCGATTTTACGTCACAGAATAAAACATTTCCACAAACTGACACGATGTCTGTGATTTTATTAAACGGGCGAGTTGAGTGTGGAAAAACACAGAAACGAATGTGTTTTCAATATTTCTCAGTCTTTTGGGCTCCGCTTTCCCAATTCCACTTTAGGTCGACATGCATTATTAAGAGCCGCATCTCTGAGAAAGCACCAGCGCTGTGTCGAATGAATAAATTGTGATGGCAAATAGGATGTGAGCGAGAAGTGGGTCAGAACGACTCGGTACAATGTGACTCAGCATTATCGCCCATCTCTCCATTTCCCTCCCCCCTCGCTAAGCTCCCTCTCACACACAAACACACTCACTCCATTAAAACTTCTAAAGCTTCCATTTCCTGCATTTAGATGCTCAGCGTGTAACAGCCTCGCTCTCGCCCTGCTGCAGCATGCTAATTGAGCCACAGCGAGGAGGGGAGAACGCCGCGGTCGTGATATTCTCTTGCTTTTCTTTGTTCCCGCGTTTCTCTCCCACGCAGACGTTAAATAACATGAACTCTTCGCTAGCATGCTGTTCCTCTTAAGCCTCTTTACAAGACTATTATTGCATGTGTGTATTTTGAGCAACGGCAGCCTCAGTGGGACATGAATCCTTGCAACGTTAATACAAAACTGAGGGAATTGAACTCTTAAGGCGACAGCCATGCAGGACTTCACTCTCTTAGGTTGTTTTAAATGGTTCTGATGCGGTGAGTGAATTTTTCTCTGCTCAATATTCACATTCTGGACTTTTCCAGGGACCCTGTTTGCTCTCCAAGTTGCACAGCTTAAACTGTGCTGTAGATTGAATCATTGTCACCATCCTCAGTTTCACAAGCTGAAGTGCTTCACTCCATCAGGCAAAAATAGACCTCAAAGTGTCTCTCTGTGGGCGAAGGCTTTGACGAGATGATAAATGTCTGCCGGATGAGATGATAAATGTCTCAGCGCTCTGTTCTTCCAGAGAAAACATCAAGTTCCCACATCCTTTTTTATTCCAGAAAGGCTACAAGCTCATTCACTTTTTTTATTGTCCCAGCAACAAGCTGCAAACACGAACTCTCACTGCTGCTTGTTTCCACTGCACAACATTCAAATGGTTGTAGTTTGTTGAGGTGCTTGCTGCACATCTAAAGGCCACTTTTCAAAGCGCGGACAAAGGGGACAGCCGCCGTGCATGCGTTCCACACATGGGCACCATAAATCAAAATGGTGACCTCTAAATAAATGTGCTTTTCTAGCACATGTGCAGTTGGCGGTAGTAGATGTCAAACGCCAGGCGGGCTTCATCATCATTCAGGGACGATTTAGCAACATGTGTAAATGGAAAAAAAACCCCCAGATATTCCTCAATTTCAATCATCCCATCTTTATTTCTCAAGCAAAATCGCAACAACAGCCTCAAAATCTGTGACGAAAAGCCGCCGTTGCACAGTGCAACAGAGGGCGCTGCTTTAAAACCAACTCAAAACAAGCACATCATCAGTTAAGGACCTTCGCGTGGGTCGTCCTGTTGTCATGGAGATCAAATCCCTGCCGCACTGGGCTGACGTGCAGCCAGACGGGGTCGAGCCGAACGAGCACGAGAGGAAAAGAGCTAATACATCGCAAGCATTCGCAGACTGCAGCAGCTGATGAAGTTTACTTCATGTGAACCAGCTACAGAAAGCATGCATTAAAAACAGTTTAACAAACAATCGAGTTTGTGTTTCCTGCTGCAAGAAGATGGTTTTACGGAAAACGAGGTGCATTTTTGTGGTGGAAAATAACGTGGAGGAAAATAAGGAAAAAATGCGAATGATCTGCTGTCAGCCAGTCTCTCAAAGTGGTTCCTTTAACTGCATCGTCATGTCACCTGGTTGGTCTCCATCAGCAGGTCAGTAGTTTCTCTGTAGCAGGTGATGATTTGATAACTGAGCCGTTTTCTTATCGTTTGGCCCATCGTTCCAATAAAACGTGTTGCAGCTTTAAACTTTTTATCTACCATTTAATAATTAAAATGACGTTTCAGTTGTTTTTCAATAGTAAACGGAGCTCCATGCATTTTATAGCACAGTCACGTGTTTGTCCTCTCGCTGGCTCTCCATGTTTGTTGATTTTTGCTCTTCGAGTCTCACTGAGCAACTTATTTAATTGAGGTGTGAAAGGGAAAAATCCCGTTTATATGGTTAGCTTCCACTGAAAAGACTGGATGCCAGGTGCTAATTGCTGCTCATGATGATCCAGCTCATATGTGACACATTGAAAGAGATTTCAAATCCCTGTCTGGGCAGATTAATGCCAACGTCAGTATCTGTGCAGCGACTCAGACGGCGTGAGCACATGTGGCCTCGCGTCTGCAGGAATGTGGAGGAAACGTGTGCGGCCACAATAACCAGACGTGGCCGAGAGGCCCCGGCTTTGCATAGCCGCCTTTTGTTGGTTTCTAATAATGCCTGCGATCTGGGATGTGGAGGAGGCGACAGAATGAAGGGAGGGGAGGTGAGGGAGGCGACGGGCGGGAGGAGGTAATGGTGTTTTGGCGAGAGGTGGAGGAGGAAGGGGAGCCGACTGTGAACCGCTTTAATTGCTTTTCCTGCCTGAGTGGGAGGGACTGATTGACTTATGAGGTCTGAAGAGGACAAACCTGCAGGCACAAGGGGTGTGTGTGTGTGTGTGTGTGTGTGTGTGTGCATGTGTGTGTACCTGCAAATGTGTGTTTAAGGATGTGTGTATCAGTTTGCATCTGTTTGTATTTGCAGTAAATGTGTGTTTCCATGTATGTTATGTACGTTTGTGTAAGAGGTGTGTATGTGTGTGTATGTGTGTGTGTGTGTGCATGTGTGTGCATGTGTGTGTAGGAGTTCTCTGTCAGGAGCATCTGTTGAGGCACGGGCCAGATGGAGTGTGTATCAGGAGTGTTGTGTGGAGGCACGAGCTCTATTCTTCGTCGTCCTCCTCCTCTTCTCCTGCCTTCTGCTCTGCTGCTCCAATAAAGAGGAGGCCTGGCCGGGGGCCCGACAGATGTGTCACTTTAACACCAGAGGTCCCTGGTGGAGACAAAAGGGGGCGGGGGAAGGCCGAGTCGCTGACTGACCGGCCGTGCTGACCTCTGACCTCAGCTATAGATACACACGCTTCATATGTGGGGGGGGATTTGAAACATGGGGCTGAATGGAAGCAGCCTGCCAATCACTGCCTCTGTTACTCTCAGCCAATCAGAGTGCGAGGGAGGGAGTCAGGCTCAGCTTTAGAGGGTCAAACTGTCAGTCAAGGTTTATTAGAGAAGAAGGTGTAATGTGTAAAAACCAAATGATCGGACCTGCGTGGGGTCAGGATTTAATGTGACTTCTGTCCTAATGGTGCAACACGATTACAAAACATGTTCAGACACACAGAACTTCAGTGTTCATACTGATCCAGGACAAGTTTCCAAACATGATGCACATTCAGAACCGCCCCAGTGCAGCCATAAAATCTTTGGAGACAATATTTAAATAAATGCTTGCATTATCATGCGTTCATCTTTGAGACGTTTTTGTTAAACTTCTTTCCAACAGAGAGCACTGGTAGAAATTTGGGGTTCCTCAATATGTGGACTGAAGAACGAGCAGACGGCAAGAAATCTGAGGGCAGGCTTGAGAAACTCGAAGGTGAACTGGTTGATCAGAGGTGGTTGTGTGATGCAGCATCGAGTGGACGTACTGCCGGAATATAGAAGCCAATAATGTCGTGATATCAAAGAGTAGGTGAGCTTCACTCTGCATGAAACAGATGCTCTGACTTCATCAGCGCAGGAGTGTTTGTTCGTGCAGGTAAAGCACTGCTGCAACTGACAACATTAATTATTGGCTGAATTCCACGTAGGTAAGCAGCACGCCGGACGCTGGCGCTGGCATATTAAAGATGTAGAAAAATAACTTCCATCCCACCGTTAACACTTCGAGCATGTGGTGTTGCTGGGAGCGGAGCGTCGGAGCAGTGAGTCATTTGTGGGGGATGAAATGTTCACTGTTGCCTCATTTATTTTGGCTTTTTTTGATGACTTGAAGTGGGTGTGACACCTGTATCTCCTGTATCTGTGATAATCTGTTGATTGCAATCATGGAACAAATCCCATTTTCCTCATTTGGGAGAGACGTAATATTAGCATCACATACGCATTCTCATCATGGATATTATTTTCAGGGTTTATTAGGTTTTATATTTCAGTTCTTATTACCTTCCTGCTCTCAGTTGTCCAATCTCCTCATCTATTGTCTGCTGCTGCAATGACTGAATTTTCCTTCGGGGATCAATAAAGTTAATCGTATCTCATCGTATCTTATTTTATCTCATATACACAGGCCCCCCCGGCAGGTACTGCAGGCCTGCAGCTAACAAGCTGCTGGTCTCTGGATGCTTGTTAGCAGATCTGTGGGATCTGTTTTGCATTTTCCTGTCAGCAAATACAAACATTCATGTAAAAGCTCAGTTACTCTGACAGCGACAGACAATGTTTACCGTGTACTTCATGCGTGTTTTTCTATCTCTGTACAACAGATCATTTACTTCAGTAAAAGTAAAAATACCACAAACTCTTTAAACAAGTGCTGAATTCAAAATCTCACTTCAGTAAAAGTATGTTAAGTATTATCAGTAAAATGTACTTTCAGTACTTTTGCCAGTACTCCAGTAAATGTAGATGATTCATCTTGAGCTCATTTGAACTACTTTATATACTGTTGGCTGGTTTAATCTACAGCGATGCATCATATTCTATAAGATCATCATATGTTTGTCCTGTGAGAACCTCGTATCTCAGAAAAACAGCCTGTTTTCAGCTTTGTGACGATGCATTTTCAGCTGATCCGAGAGGCTTTTTAAACAGTTTATTTAGCTGAAGAAGGACGAGAATTTTCTCAACACTTCATCCTTCAGTTCATCACAAACATTCAACACATCTGGAGATACAAGCTTTTCACTGGACTGGAAGGGGATTAAAAAATGTAATTTGAAAAGTAACTAAAGCTGTCAGACAAATGTAATGGAGTAAAACATACAATATTTGTCTCTGTGATGTAGTGAAGTAGAAGTATAAAGTTGCATAAAATTTAAATACTCAAGAAAAGTAAAGTACCTTGAATTTGTACTTGAGTATAGTACTTGAATAAATGTACTTGAATGCATCTCACCACTTCTATACAACCACAGTAACAAGACACAACATGTCACCCCCTGAAATCTGATAGGCCACCCCAAGTGCCACCATATTATCCTAAAGTACGATTGGCTGTCTGCCATGTGAGAGGCGGGACCTTCATTTGAATCGGCTTATGTTATATTTGTATGGTGCCACTGGAACTATAATAAAGATTTCAAACAGAAATGTAATAAACTGTACTGTCAGTAATTAAAGTAGTTTTGAGAAATGGTTCATTAATGCTATTCCGACATGTGTGTGTGTACGTGTGCACACACACGTCCTTCATGACACACCTGCATCAGTCAGTGCTCCAGGTGAGCACAGAAGTCACGTGATCTGAACTAATACAGACTTGTGATGGATAAACAGACGTATAAAAGAGTGTCACGCTGCGAATACATCAGGTGATGATCGGCCCTCCATTAAAAATCAGGTCTGATTTCTGAACGGCAGATGATTAATGCTGTAAATCACCTGTGATGACGGAGATTCCCTCTTCTTCTTATGAGGTCACTCTGCGTGTTGATGCAAAGCTAAACACGCCGCCAATAAAGCTTTGAGCCGGAGGCGGTTATGAAACTGTAGAAAACAAACAGTGATGACAAATCAGGGACAGACGAGATTCCACGAAGAAGAAATGAGCTGAAGGTGCAGAAGAAGAGTCTCGCTCACTCCTCCACCGACAGACACTCGGCCGGTTAGCGAGCGGTGAGCCGAGCTTACTCATCATCACTTTGCTTCATCACAGGCAGCTGTGGAGTCGCACAACGATTTCCTCTCCTCTAAAATGTTTCTTCATCGTAGGAAGAATATCCACACATGAAACGTTCAGCACGGCCTCAGTCGACCTAAACCACTGAATAGTTTGATTCAGAGTTTCTCTCAAGCCGACGGGCGTGACCTCATCAGCATGTCATTAATGTGTGAAACTTTCGCAGTTTGCTTTGTTTAGGCACCGTAATTACAAAAAATCATCACTGTTACGTACATTAAATAACTCAATGTTGACTCTTGGTTACACACAGGACATGAACAGCGGTCTGTTTGTTTGACTCATCCAACCACACCACCTTCCTCCGTATGTGGACTTTCTTGCTCTGTATACCACATCACCTGATTCCGCCTTTGCTCACGTCATAATTACTACATCCACTAGAGGCCGCTGCCCCACAATAAAACATAAATATAGGATTATCAAGGCGCTCAGGCACAAGGTGGCTGGACTCAAATGCCAGACTCTCACATAAACTTAGAAAACAAAAGGCTCAATGCTGGTTTTAATAACAAAAACCTCTCAGTACACAAAAGTGCAACAAAAGGAGTTCTGTGATCAAACATGTAATTAAAGACGATGAGGATAATTCTCTTAATATACAAAAAGGAAGAAAAAGACTCTCAAAGTATCAAGGACGAGGAGTTTAGCAAGGTAGCGAGAGGGAAGTTAGGTTTCACAATAAAACAGGAAGTGCTAGACAAAAACATGACGCCAGCGAACAAAACCTCAACAGACACGACGGGACATGACAAAGATGTAATAACCTGCGTAAACAGACGACCTGTGCAGCTGTATTTCTGGTGAGGACGGGCTGGAAGATGTCAAAATGATCATCTGATCACTCAGTCTGAAACTCCATCTGCAGATTAATGAAATGTGCTGGAGAGAAGGTGGAGGAACAGATAGACTGAAAGCAGCAGCAGCAGCAGCAGCAGTGCTGTAGTGTAATATGTGTGTAGTTCAGACTCACAGCAGTTCTGCTAAATGTAGGAGAGAATTAGCTCCCAGTGTGTGACTCATCCTCAGCACATCTGTTTGTAGGTGGGCTGCGTGAGAGTGTGTAGTTTAATTACATGTGCTGCTGCGTATGTGACATTCTGCATGCATGACTCTGTGTGTGTGTGTGAGTGTGTGTGAGCGCGCGCGCCTCATGCTGTGCTCATTGTAACCTTTGTTTACCATAAACACAGGAGACAGATGCTGTGGGCTCTGACTGTGGATTGTCCTGTTTAACTTCACTGAGCGGAGGCACAATGGGACAGAGGACACCCCCTTCAATTACACTGCTGAGTGTGTGTGTGTGTGAGTGTGTGAGTGTGTGAGTGTGTGTGTATGTGTGTGTGTGTGTGTGTGTGTGCTGTCCTTGTGGGAACCAGTTTTCGTTTCATATCTTTGGGACAAAATGTTTGTGTTTTGTAACAGAGGCTACTGTTTGTCTCTTTAACATTTCGTACCTGCTGCAGACGCGATGGAGCATCTGGTGCTTCACCTTGTCGGTACACCGTCAACACAATCATACTTTCACCGTCAGCTGATTCGATCCCACAAACTCGAAAGTCAGATCAGTGAAATTGTCTCCAGCTGGTGTAAACGTGCCACCGTACAGATGGATGGATCGTAACACAGCTCATTCATGTGTTTTTAATAACATGGTAATGACATTAAATTGAACCTGTGTAAGGCAGTATTCCTTTGACGTCACTTCCTCTCTGCTCTGTTTTCAGGCTTTAGAAAATTTAGCCCATGACTGGAGACTTTGGCCAATCAGAGGCCATTTCAGAGAAAAGGGTGTTCCTATTGGCTGTTCTACAAGTGCAGATGTGCTTCCCTTCAGATGGTGAAAGTCTGATTCAATGGTGGAAAATCCTGCAACTTGTGCTAAAGTTCCAACAACAAAGGTGTGCAGTTCACAGGTGAACACGGAGCTTCAGGCCCGTTATGTTCTCGTATCGACGAGTAGCAAAGAGCCACGATGACCGGCCGCGGGGGCTCGTTTTCGAGCGTGGCGCTGCTGTGTGGATGTGCATGCAGCTGTTAGACAGCAGCTGCCTCTGAAGCCTGAGGCGCTCTGCCTTCAGGCCACAAAGTGCCGGAGGGCCGTCTTTGAGAAGACGAGTGGCGAGGCTCAGGCCGCGGAGCGCGAACCCTACGAGGTGGCTTTATTTTACGCTCCCAAACACGTCAAAACAAAACAAACACGCAATACACTTTAAAATCACTGGATCGAAAACTACATGAGAAGCCCAGTGAACAACTAGCTGCTGAACATAGTGCAGCATTCAAAGAGCAGATGTTTCCCTCAGGAGTTGGTGGAGACCAAAAACAGAGCTAAAAGAGAGTGATTGTTGGATTCAGGTGACACAAACACGACTGCGATTGATGAATCATAACGATGCTCAGCGTCTGCTCGATGCGTCGATCACTGACTGTCAGCTAACGTGTTCACCAGAATAACTTTGTAAAGTGAAACTACGTCAATAACGTGCTCACAGCTTGTTCTACTGCCCCAAGTGGTTAAAAACAACAACAACTTTGTCTTCCAGTTAAAAACTTTGGTGATCTTTACAAAGCAAATTCACATCACGGACCCAGAACAAATCTAGAAACTGACGACATGATGTAACTGTGCAAACTTTAATCTGCTTTATTTTCAGATGCTTATGTGCTCTATAGCTCGCTAGCTAGCCTGTGGTGGCATTTAGCTGCTTTCTGATGTGACCGAGCACTTAAAAGCCTGTGCTTATTCTCGCTGGCGGGGGGCAGAGCAGGACACAAAGTCCTCCGTGTCCTCCTCTGCATTTTAGCTCGTGTGCCTGTGCGAGTTGCTGCTTTTTACAAGTCCCAGTCGCTCGTCATTTGCTGCCACTGTGACGCTCCGCTCTGATGTGAGTGTAATCACAAAGCTGCTCAGGTAATTATCATGCAAGTAACCAGGGACAAGGACCAGCCTGCACACACACACACACACACACACACACACACACACAGACACACACACGCAGCGTATTTTCCATTCATTCCTCTCGGATGACTCTGTCCTGAAATGTCTTTCTTCTTTTATCTCTTTCTCATTTTCCCCTCTCCCCTTGATGAGGCAGCTGCTGAGGTGATTGTGTCATGTCTGAGGGGTGTCGAGTGTGTGTGTGTGTGTTTGTGTGTGTTTGTGTGTGTAGCCCAGGTGGAAACACCTTGCGGTCGAGCTGCACTGTGAGTCAACATGAGATAAGACGAAGACGTCTTAGAGAGAGTCGTCACCTCGACAGGAAAATAGACACAGATTGACTCGCTCGCTCTGAGTCCCGCTCAGTCAGACAGCCCACACACACACACACACACACACACACGCAGGTGCAGACGTACACACACACACTCATTCAGACACACTCACACCTTTAAGAAAAATAAACAAGGACTGACTTTCACAGCGTCTCCGTCCTCACCAGACAGCCTCACGCAAACAAACACACCTCTAAGGACGCTCATTAACTCTGAGGCAGAATTCCTCAAATTTAGTCAGCTTCATTTTGGGTATTTAGGACGAGTCTGTGTCAAGTCAAAGTCAAGACAAGTCAAGGGTCAGGTCATTCAAGGAATGAGCGTGTCAGTTCTCTTCATTTGAGTCCATGTAAAGTCGAAGTCGAAGTCTCAAGGTCAGTCGAGACGTTTTTAAGTCAAAGGTCTCGTTATTTGTGGCAAAGTCAAGTTAAAAGTCTTTAGAGACGAGTCCAAGTTAAGTCTCAAGTTGTTCATGAAGATAAACTGATCCAGGTGAAGCATCAGCGATATTAATGTGTTTTGTTTTTTTTTTCAGTGACTTCAGTTTGGTCTTTGTTTGCAGCATTTAATGAAAGGTACACACACCTGCACGCCCTGTCGCCTATAAATTATGTTTAAACACAACATGGCTTTCATGGCTGATGCTTCTGGAGGAATTGTGCTTAAGTGTCAGAGTCAAATGTATTGAACGCTTTATGGGTTCAGTTTCTTTCTTAGCGTAACAACAATTATTAAGTTTGAATGTGCACATTTTTTTCAATTTGTTTTCCAATGCTGTTTTTTTGCTACGTGGTTTAAGCAACGCTGAGCAGTGGAAGCTAACGGATAGTATCGGTCATGACATTACAGTGTGGTCGAGATTAATCACGATCATCATAATCATGTTTTAATCAAACAAAAACAACAACAAAAAAAAAAAATCTGCAAATTCTTTAAGTCACAGCCTCAAGAGGCTCGACGTGTCTTCCTTCAGTGGAAAGAAACGAAAAAACAGACAAACATGAAATCAGTCATGTGTTTTTACACATGACGGAGTCAAATTAGTCAATTAGTGTGGTGACTAGATGCCAAACCACATCCTCAGATAACCTTCCCTGTTTAATTAAATCACCATCAGCTGTTCTCTCTAATATAACACACACAGCGTCCTCTTCCACTCAGTTACCTCATCTGTAATTCTGTTCTGCAGCAGACAACAAGCAAACACTCCCTCCCCCTTCATAATTCACCCACTGCTGCTGCTGCTGCTGCTGCCTGAAAACCCTGTAATGCACAAATCTTGTGTTTCCCCCCCCAACGCGGAGTCATTATGGCTGCGCTCACTCAAAACGAGACAGTTTTGCATTTGAAAAGAACACGGATATTATCAGTGGGATAACATCACAAATTCCCGCAGCAGATGTAATGAAAGCGCTGCGCTAACTGGGCTGAAGTAAGATGAAGCGGGGGCTCCAGTAATAAACTGCAGAATAATGTTGTTATTATTGAAAAAAAAAAAGAGTGCGAGTAATGAAAGATGTCGTACATTCATAGTAAACTACGTTTTTTCACTTACTGCACACTGGAGGTTCGGTGCCTTGCTCAACAGCACTTTGCATGCTGCAGTAACTGAACCGCTGACCTCCGATCAGCCTCTCAGACCACCAGGCCTCTGCCTCCACCCGCATCACCACTGCAACCAATAAAGCAGTCAGATTTCTTGGCTGGGGAGTGAAACGATGGCGCACGTGGGCTGAACGAACGAGTGCAGGAGCCCAACTACAAACCTAATTTACTGAAATTTTCCTTAATTGGGTAATAAAAACAACATTGCTCGCCGCGTAGGGAAATACCCAGTTAATTCTTTATGTCCTCATTATTCTCTGTCATTGGAGGCAGCGGGCGGTAAGAGAGCAGCTCTGGGATCAGTTCGGAAATGAATGAACAAAGGAGCTGTTTGGATAAGATCATACGTGCTGAGTCAAGCTACCAGTAAATTCTACACAGCGTATCTCTTAAATCTTCTCTTTAAACACACTTTTAACAAGTTGTTTTAATGCTATTACTTTTAATCCTGCTTCTTCTAATCTCACGGTCTTTGCTGTGTTTGCTTTATGGGTTTATTATTTCTTCCTTTAATGTGTCTTATCTTGATAATGCTGATCATTCTTGTTTTATCTCCTCTGATGCAGCACTTTGTTTACCCAGTGCCTACATATATAATTAATAAGGTTTATTGTGCTTAATACTTTGTTTCTTTGAGAGTCAGCAGCAATGCTAGCAGCTCTGTATGACTGTACAGCAGTGTTTTGAGCTAAATGCTAACGTCAGTGTGCGAATATGCTCAAAATGACCATATATATGTATAATGTTTACCATGTTAACCATTTTAGTTTAGCGTATTAGCATGCTAACATTTGAAAATTAGCATTAAACACAAAGCACAGCTGAGGCTAACTCGCTAGTTTTTCAGGTATTTGATCATAAACCAAAGCATTAAATCGGTTGCAATTTTGACGTGATGGTGGTGCTAGAGGAGAGGTCAGAGGGTCACCAAAGTACAAAGTGCAGCACAACAACAATGAAACGAGCTTCCAGGCTCCCTGAACTAACTGACTTCCTGTGCAAAGCATCACTCTGCCCAACATGCTCATGATTTCTAATTAACAATTAGAAATTTAAAGAGCAGTAATTCATTTTTTTGCCATAAACAGTTTGAACCACATGATGGCCCAACTTTGGCCCGCGGGCCACACTTTGAGCAGCCCTGCTTTAGAGGATCATCAAAGACTCTGAGGACCATAAACAGCTGTGCAACACTTCAATCCATCCTACAGTTACACATAATTCAGTCTGGGCCAACATGGTGGACTGACTGACCACCTGCTGTCCAAAAATCCTTCTGCTGGCGGCTAACAGCTAATGCTAAAATAAACCATAAACCAGCTCACAATCTGGTCTTTGCCGAAGGATGAAACAACAGAGCTCTGACGGACTGGACATTTTCAAGACTAGAAAATTACTCTTGGACAAAATGCATATAAAGAGTTTTGAAAGGTTTCATGTTGGTCGTGTAAAGAGCTCTGAATGGTTGAAGTTACTGATATATGCTAATTTGAAGCACTGTGCTGACCATCCGTCCCTCTTGCTGTGTAACGAGCAGTCGCGGCCTCATTACCGTCGGGCCCGGGCAGGTCTGATTCCTCTGTAAACTCCTGGGCCGAGCAGGTCGGGGCTCGCCCCACCCCTGACAGCAAATTAGAGACGATCACTCAGCCGGTTTTTAAGGTGAGTGATGGGTTTTCATCTGCAGGATTACACAGTCAGAGCCCCGGCGGGCAAACATCTCCCAGTCACTAATAAGCAGCTGTGCAGAGAAAAACCACATCTGAAGTCAGAAATAACAGAGCGAGGGAAACGATTTTTCCTCCGAGTGTGTGGGTGTTTCCAGGCGGCCCGTCAAAACGCTCAGTCGGCAGATCTCACGTGAGCCGAAACCACGCGAGTGATGTTTGAACACACGACGTCACGACGTCGATGAGATAAATAACCACAATATTCACATTCAGCACAGAGGAAAGAGCCTCAGACTGTTGGATTTATTTGGTATTTGTTGATCAGTTCAGCCTGATGATACGAGCAGGAGCTGGAGGTTATTGAGCGCCTGTGTTGAACTAAAGGCGCCGTGATCAATGATCTTGATCACTCTCATATTGGACGATGAGATCTAAATGCGATCTGGATTTCTCAAAGCAGCAGTCTGATATTTCGGGGAATTTGTCTATTTGCCTTCTTGAGGATCGAGTCCACTTTCATGTCTGCACAGCAAAAATGAAGCTATCAAAGATCCAGGAAGCAGAGAAAAAGTGACAAAGTCTTGTCTTTATATTTTGGTTTTTATGCAGATTAAACAAGGAAGATATAAAGTGTGAGTCAGGGAGCTTCAGAGGAGCTGGTTGGTTGGTTGCAGAGCTAGGCTCGATGTTTCCACCTGTTTCCAGTCTTGACGCTAAGCTAAGCTAACCGGCTGCAGACATGAGAGCGGTATCAGTCTTCATCAGATTGACATGAGGGTCAACTGCTTCCTCCAGTAAACATCTGTGTGACCTGGATCAGTGACCTTTACAAAGAAATTCATTATTGTAATCATGACGACAAAGGTCCGTTAACCTTAAAGAAGTACTAATTGTACACTCAGGTTTTGCTTATTTTGCTTATTAATTAGTGGCACGAGGCAATGTTATAAAGTACCACTGCCCTGCATGTATTAGATGTTTCCGTGCTCCAACACACCTGATTCAAATGCTCAGCTCCTTACTGGACTTTGCTGAGGCCTGATAACGAGCCATTCATTTGAATCAGGTGTGCTGGAGCAGGGATACATCTAAAACATGCAGGGCAGTGGTACTCCAGGACCAGGCTCGAGAAACAGTGGTATAGATAACACCAGCAGCCCCCACATGCCAGTGTCAAAATTTCAGCAGTGCCGGAATTGTCTAGTTAAAATTATACTTTTCCCTAAACCTAATCAAACCTTGATCAGAGTCGGTCTGATGTCGGATCAGGAAACTGTTTCATTTTTCTGACAGTGATCATCAGATCAGAAAACTGTTTTATTTAGAAGATGTAAGTTTGTTTTGCAGTTAACTGAATAAAAAAATCTGGAGACTGGTGTGTTTATGTAGGACTGAGACTCTGGAGACCAGGTCCAGCATCCTGCGTCCTGACTGTGGCTCAGTTTAGGCTGCAGATCACCTGAAGCTTCTGAAGAGGTGAAAAAGTCCCAACATGTCAACCCAGATGAAGAACGTATTTTTATAGCCTTCAGGTACACTTAAGTGTACTCAACTAGTCCTTGAGTACCACTCGAGTGTACTTGAAGTGTGAATAGTTGCTAAATTGATCAGGATCACAGTTGTATTATTATATCACCATTGTGTAGAAATATACTTTAATGAAGCAGCTAATAGTGTTTTACAAGGGACTTGAAAATAAGTATATTTTAATATAAAGTACACTTTATTACTATTAAAACTATTTGTAATTTAGTACATGTTTTAAAAGTACACTCAAGTACAAATTATAATGCACTTACAATAAAGTACACTTTTTATTAGTACTTTGAAATACCACTGCAGAATTAGTATATTCATTTTAATACATTTAAGAAGTATTTAATGACGTCTATTTAAAAGTAGAGTTTTTAAAAGTATCTGTCAAACATACTTATATATTTATATTTCTGATACACTGAAGTAAACTGCTGATCGTTTATATATATATATACGTATATATGTGTATATATATACGTATATATATACATATATACGTATATATATACGTATATATATACACATATATACATATGTGTATATATATGTGTGTATATATACACATATATGTATATATACGTATATATACACACATATATATGTATATATATACGTATATATGTATATATACGTATATATATACATATATACGTATATATACGTATATATATATACACATATATACATATGTGTATATATATGTGTGTATATATACACATATATGTATATATACGTATATATATATACACATATATATGTATATATACGTATATATATACACATGTATATATATATATATATATATATATGTTTAACCAAAACCAGGATCTTTTCTTAAATGCCACCAGTTTCTCTGATTTGCTGCCATGAACAGTTTAATTGTTCTTTAGGTTCATCTTGTTTTAAGATGCTAAATCCTGATTACAGGATTTGGAGTTCATCATTTTGAGAATAAACTCTGGTGAACACAGATGATTTCTTCAGGAATCTGTGCAATGTTTTCTGTTTAATCTGATTCTGATAAGAAGCAGCGTCTCAGTACTCTAGGTCAACTGCTCAGCCATGTTTTATTCAAACGCTCTTTCACCACGCCGTCTTCGCAGTGTTGATTTGCGTAATGGCTGCAGAGAGAAGAGCTTCTTATCTCTGGGATTATTCACCGTCCACAGATGTCACAGGAAGTTTGAACAGTGGAAGTTTAGGCGAGGATGAAAGGAAGGACTGTAGCATTTTGGCCTCTTCCTCCCTGATCGTTCTCCTCTTTGATCCTCTGCAGAACCGCTTTAATCACCACGTACAAAGGCCGCATGCAGAAACAGACTCTGTTAATTATTGCTGACGTATAACGAGACAGTTACACTGCACAGAACTGACAGATCTGGACAGGACTGAATCCTCTGGTGTTGCAGATAAAATGTACAGTGGGATCGTCCAGGAAACCTTAACGACCGGCTGCATTATATATTATTATCATGGAAACATACGTGACTCACAGGCTTCTGCTGCTCGCCAAATCAAACAATAAATGGGACGGGACTTAAATGTCAGATTATACGGTTTAATATTGGAACATTCAGTCATGTCCCGACAATAAAAATCACTGAACTGTGCATGGTTTTACGACTTGTCATTCTGCAAAGGAAGGCTTGTGCTGGATTTAGCAGATTCCTCTG
Organism: Chelmon rostratus; assembly: GCF_017976325.1. Lineage (NCBI taxonomy): Eukaryota > Metazoa > Chordata > Actinopteri > Chaetodontiformes > Chaetodontidae > Chelmon > Chelmon rostratus. Next base: position 2,617,270 of record NC_055672.1, read on the forward strand.
AGGCGTTCGGCGCCGGTGAAGACGTGGAGCCGCAGCGGCGTGCAGCACAGCAGGACATATATCTCCACGCTGCGCGTCACGTTTTCACTTAAAGCTTCTTCACAATCAATTATCAGCTCGTGTCACAACAGGAGACGCTCACATTTTCACCAGCTGAAAGAGAAAATGACTTTTCTCTCGTCATTCGATTCACGCCACGAAAGCGCCGCCGTGAAATTATGGCAGCGAAGTGGCTCGACAGTATCTGTGCGCCTCAGCAGCTTCTTGAGCGGCTCCTCTGTGACTTCACCGACTTTTGAAAATGATTTCATCTGAGTCGTGTTGATTAATATTTGATTGAGCTGAAACACTTAAAAACAGGATTGAGACTGAAACTCTACGGCCATGCACGCTGCACAGCTTTGCTTCAAGCTAAATGCTAACACCAGCATGCTAACAGGCTCAAAACAACAGTGTTGATGTGGGTGTAATGTTTACCATGGTCACCATGTGAGCTCAGTGTGTTAGCATGCTAACATGTGATAGACACTAAACACAGCTGGAGGACGTGCAAAGTGAATATTGTTAGTTTTGCTGGTTGGTTATATCTTCTTCTTCTTCTCCTTCTTCTTCTTCTTCTTCTTCTTCAGGGTTTATTGACAGTTTGTAGTGGCTCCAGGTCACCATACTTCTTCTACTCTGCTTTTTACAACCGTGTCTAATGTAGCCTGAACCGCTAACTTCTGGAGCATTGCCTAGTTTGATTTATTTGGATTTTCTTTTTCTTTTCTTTTTTTTTGCGATGTTTCAAAAGTTTGCTTTAAATTTTCAGTTTGGATTAGAAACACTATTTGACTCTATGTTGCTTAAAAGTTTGAAAAGTATTGAATTGCTAGTGGTATTTGGATGTTGTTCACGCTGGGTGTTTTGGCTGGTAAACCACACCTGCCATCTTGAAGCCTGTCAGCCAATCAGAGTGCATGATGTATGAATCTGGGCGTGGCTTTTCAAACACTCAGACCCGAAGAGGATCCAGGCAGAATCATTGTGGCGTGAGGTGAGTGAGTGTGTGTGTGGGGGGGGGGGCGTTAAAGAGTCGCACCTGTGATAAAAACCTTGAAATCTAAAGCTGTGTCACACGGTGGAGGAAACACATCACTGAGTTTCACATCACAACACCTCACTTTACTGTGCTTATATATTCTTCTTCTACTGTGTCACATATTTTCTACTGTGCATCAGTACAAAACACTGTTTTTATTTTCCATATCTTCTATGTGGAATTCAAAGCAATGCTATTTTTATATATAATGTACATGTATATGGTTGATTTTATTTTGTTATTTGTTCTTTTTCTACATCTCCTGTTTTAGTCTTGCTATTATTGCTGTTTGTAACATCTTAATTTCGTGGGATCAGTAAATTATATCTTATCTTATCTCTTATCTTAATGTTTTTGATGATTCATTTAAACAAATAAAACAGAAGACAAGAGCTTATTGAGCAACAGAGCATCACAGGGAGGGTCTTTCCAGCACCGGAGGACAAACACATGAATATTTCTAACAAGTATGTCACGTTATTGAGGTCAAATATTAAAGACATCATCACACACTGAACTTTAAACAGCAGCCGTGTGTGCAGCTGTGCGCACTGAGAGGCAACGTTGTGTTCGGAGGTTAGGCTGCCGTGACGCGACCACAGCCTAACTGGCACCACGGTCCGCTCAGCTGCCTTCACGCCGCGATGATCGCCCAATCACTGCATGTGATCAGCTGGCCTTCCTTCGTCTGTCAGCTGGACAGCCAGACCCATCTTTCTCCAGATTCAGGTTCGGCTTCTTGGCTTTTGTTTTTCCACCAGAGGTGCCCGTCTCCATTAGAGCAATGCTCCCACTGAGATGGTGATGCGGGAATTGAACAGGACAGTCTACGGTCCACGCTCTGTCACTTCATCCCAGGCTTTCTGTTTGGCTCTGCAGCATCTGAGCTGTGTGTGTGTGTGAGTGTGTGTGTGTGTGTGTGTGTAGTTGTCCTGAGTCTCACTGGGGAATACAGACATGAAGTGAGGATATGTTTACCGTGTCAGACAGGACTATGGGTGGAGGAGAGGACAGCCGTGTGCCAGCTCTCTGCATGCTGTCAGGACCTCTCCATGTCACACACACACACACACGCACACATGCACACGCACACACACACATATACACACACGAAAAAAGAAAAACACTCAACACATGCTGCAAAAACACACACACACACACACACACAGACACGGTAATAAAACACACATTCTCAGACACAGACTCATTTCCATGTCACAGTTACAGACACATGCATAAACATCACAGAAACACACTCATCTCCTGTCACACACGGCTACAAACACACACACACACACACACGGAGCAGATTCATTCAGACCACACATGTGCCTGCGAACACACACCGCCCACGCTCCGAAGCGATAACACACACGAGGCCTGACAGTCGCGTCCGCTCTCGACACACACACGACCAGGAACATGACTCAGCTGCTTCTTCGCTGGTTTGTCCGCTCTGTGTCCGTCCAGCTGAAGCCGAGCAGACGCTTCACGGTCGCTCGGTGTCTGAAGCATCCGGCCTGAAATCAGATCAGACTAGTGCTTTGTTCTTTCTCTTGGTTGATCTTCGTTACGTTAATTCTCCTTCATAAAAATAACTATTAATAATAATAATAATTATTACAATCTCTTCAACATGTGCAATAATTCAAGGGTGTGACACAATGAGCATATGTACAATATTCATACTGAACATTTATGCTGCACTCTAATGTCATTGTTATTGCTATGTAATACTATATACTATTGTTACTATATATACAACTATATATTATCAGTAGTAGTAGCCTAGCATTCTATTATTCTTGCTACTTAATGCAAAATGCTGCACAACAGACATATTTCCATATAGACAGTTGCTATTTATTGTAGCATCATGCACAGTTTCCATATTTCCTGCTATTTATGTTTGATTTATTTTGTTGTATTGTGTACATCTTGTTCAATATTTCTTACATATTGTTGCATATTATCTAATACATTACACATTTTCTTTTTTTAATTTTATTACTGTTGTACAATTGAAGCAACTGCAACTGCTCAAATTACCCCTTAGGGATCAATAAAGTACACTGATGTTTATCATGTTCAATATATCATGTATCATGTTCAGTCTCATCGCTCTCATCGAGGTGGCTGAAGGTGCTGATAAACCACCAAACAGCAGAGAAAAAAAGCGGAACAGCTAAAGAACTGAATATTTCCCTCTCGAGTTTTGGTGGAGACCAAAAAAAGAGAATGAAAACAGGACACAAACACGTTGGGATAAGAATGTCGTGTCTGCTAACATGCTAACGAGAACAACTTTATAAGGTCATCACATGTTAATGTTGTTCTGTTTCCTGACTGAACTCCAAAGGCAGCACACAGACAAAGAAGTACTGGAACTGTAGGAGGGATTTATTATCATACAGAGTTGGATGTTGTTCACAGGGAGAAGATCCAAGTTGATCCAGGTGAGGAGCGGGCAGGTAGGTGAGCTGAGTCAGGTCAGGTTCGAGACACGAGGAGAGACTTGTTACCAGGCCAGCAAGGACAACGATCTGATGAGGAGATCCAGGTTTTTATCCTGTGGCTGGTGATTGGCTGCAGCTGTGGTGGCTGATTGGCGGTGGGAGCAGGTGTAGGTGAGGCAGGGAAACGCCCACACACACTCACAGGGAGAGACTGACATGACAGCAAGGTGTGCACTAATTGTCTTTATTTCCTTCTTCTCCTGCTTGAAATCATCCTCTAAGATGCATCCATCATTTTAAACCTATGAGGTAAAAACAGAGTAATTTTGTGATGTATCCGTTCACCAACCATGAGAAATGGACGCCGTTACCTGTTTTACCCGCCTGGAGGTAAATACTGGTTGAAAATGGGTGCAAATAGCGAAAAATGGCCTGCACATCCAGAACTGTGTCAAGTGTGGCTGGAAATGAAGGTGATGGGAAACCTTTTTATCTCCGAGTGCAGGATGGTATAATTTTGTTTGGATTTTGTCTTGGAAAAGCAGCGATAGCAGCGGCGCCATCTTCACCTCCTGCTCTCTTCATTCTCATGAGAGGGCAGATTTACCTTTCAGTCTGTTTGTGATCCACTGAGCTAATGTATCAGCTGCAAATGCAATGAAGGAGAATGCAAATGCAACCCTGTAGTACACACCAGACACACACACACACACAAACACACTTGTACATTTGTAAGCACTTGCTGTTTTCCTGCAGAGTTACTGCTGACAGATCCCATAAGACGTTAAAAGCAGCTCACACACACTTATATTTCACCACACAGTCAGATTTTAAAGCCTGAAGTGAGGAGGAGAGGTGGTGGAGACCAAAAATAGAGCTAAAACAGTCAAGATCGGACTTCGATTCATCAGTTCACACAAACATGCTAATGCTAATAATGCTAAAGTAGTCAACTATTAGCAGTAACTGTTACTGCAATTTCCCAGCTTGGGATAAATAAAGTATATCTATCTATCTATCTAACTGTTTGCTAGCATGTTATATATGCCATAACAGCTTAATGATGAATATAAAAAGAAAAACAACAACAATAAACTTTAGTTTATAGCACCTTTCATACAAGACATGCAGCTCAAAGCTCATAGAATGAACATAAAAACAGGGAATAACAGAAAATAAGATGCAAGATAAAACCCACTTGATAGTAAAAGCTAAAACAAGATGAAAATAGAATAAAGAGAATGCAAAAGAGAAGATGGGAAATAAAACTCACTCAATAATAGTAATAAAATAAACAGGATGCACAAAAGGTTCAATCCTGTATCAGATGATAATGTTAAATGTTCTATTTGTTAATGTTGCGTTCACAGCTTGACCAAAAATCATTTCACACATTTTACTGATTGTGCTTTTAATTAAGTTAACTTGTACTCATGGTTCGTCATTATTCAACCAGACGTTTTATTCATGTTGGTTGTTTTCTGATTAATTACAGAATTTACAGGTTGAACATAACTGATGATGAACTGGTGAACAAAACTACAAAAACAAGACACAAGTTGCAAATATACCTGAAATATCATATAAATAAATGTCCAGAACTAAAATATCTCTGTCAGGGGATATTGTAAACTCACTTGTGATCAGCATATTTGACAAAAATAGGAAACACACGCACACAAAGACACGCACACACTTCCGTCCGGCTGTGAAGGCATGTTTATGAATGATGGATTGCCCGGTGGAGGATGGCGAGAGGAAACGCTGAATATTCATAACGCCTTTTGAAGCGGACCTCCTCCGGCTACATCAGACATCAGTCGTATGGTGAAGGCCAGAGGAAAGCTGACTCATGTTAAAATGACCACCCCCCCCCCCCTCCACCCCCGCCTGCCTCACCCCCATCAATCCACCCATCCATCCCCTCCCCCGCCTCACTACGCCTGTCCGCTCAGCATGTGACACATCCCATCTGCAGCCAGACAGCGGCAAGCGTGGACGCACATACAGAATACATAGGCTGCGCACACACACACACACAAACGCACACACACACACAAGCCTGCATTCATGCAGTAACACACACATACAAAAAACACAAAACCAGCCAAGAAATGCACACAAGAGCAAACAAAAACCTCATACGTGCAAAAAAAAAGTGTGTTTATGCAAAGAGAAAACAAAACACGACCAATAGCTTCAAAACACACTCACACACATGCACAAAACACACACACACACACAGATGTCAGACTCCAACTGCTGCTTCATCACTCAGGCTTGTCTCTCGTTCAGGATTGGGTGATTCAGTTTGGCAAGTCATGTACCGTGAACCGTGATTGGCCGACTCGCGGGAGCGTGCTAATCTTGACACGTATTGAACCGGCTGCTGGAGCTCCTGAATACCAACAAGGTGCGAGGTGGAGGGAAGATATGTTTTCATATTATCGTCAACGTGGTTTTTTCCCCCTCTTCCTTTTGTTTGTCTTAATTGGTTGATTGAATTATTCGCTAATTAAAAACACGTTTCTGAGCAGCTTTCCTCTTGTTCTCTTCTTACATGGAAAACTGCTTTAATTATGAGTTTCAAAGATGGAACGATTTGCAAAAGACGCTGAATGCCACATGTAATGGTTTTCTTCAATGTGAATTAATAAATCCTAACTCAAGGGCCCCTTACTTCCTTTTCTCAGAACTTTCAACCACATCCACAGCAGAGATGGATCTAGAACATCCACTCGCTGGCTTTCAAATCTGTGACAAACCTTCATCAGCAGAGTTTGATGCATCTTCAGTCAGTCTTGATCTTCATGATGTGTGACTGTGTGTGTGAACGCTGTGTTAAGCAGGAGCTCTTGACAGATGATTCACTCCTGTTGTTCTTACATTTCTGTGTCTGGATTAATGAGACAGTTTTACAGTTTCTGAGACAAACACAGTGATGGACTTCATCATTCCTGCCAGCTGGAAGTGTCTGAACGTTTCTGCTCATTGGGCTGACATTTTAAAGGAAGTTGCAAATTAGCGCCACCATCACGACTATTGGCCCCCAGTGCCAGCTGAGGAAGTTCGGCACAGGACGGCACTGTATGTTTCTCCGTAGGTTCAGTTTATGTTCATGCATGGGGAGCAGAGGAACAACAACAAATACAGAGGGCCTGACAGCAGAAGCAACAAATGAGCCTTCGTGGCACTGAGGGTATATTTTTTTTAACTTTGGACAGAGAGAGGCTAGCTGTTTCCCCCTGGTTCAAGTTGTTATGCTAAGCTAAGCTAACCATGGTCTGACTTCAGCTCTGGACTTAAGTGACCAGTGATCAGTCGCAACAGTGGGAGGCAGCATTAGCTGGTCGGTCCATTTGGCTAACATGCTAATGCACCTAGTGTTACATGCTCAATGCTGAGACATTATAAGATGCTCAATGCTAGCATCTTAGTGTCCAGTAGTTACTAACATGCATGTTGCTTGTTGACTTTAGCATGCTAACGTGAAAAGCTTAGCCTAGCAATACTAGCTGTGCCTTGAGCTGAAAGAGACATTTGCTGCAGAAAGTTTCATTATATCACAGCGCAGAGTTAGACATGTGCTAAAAAATGGCCGCCACTGGCTACACAAACACAAAACAGGCACCTACTCTCATTGATTTGTTAATTCTCAATATGAGTTATGCTAACTTTGTGCTCACCACCTTCATCGTGGAGATTTGTGAAGCACAGACTCAAGCAAAACAATGTATACAGGCTAGCTTACTAGCATTTCAGCTAACGTTAGCCAGTAAAATGCCCCAGAAGTAGATCCAGATACAGTTAGCTTGTATTTACTTTCTTTATGAGTGGATACAATCATGAGAATAACAGCCAGTTTAAAAATACCAGACTTCTCTTTTGACATTATAAGATGCTCAATGCTAGCATCTTAGTGTCCAGTAGTTGCTAACATGTTGCATGTTAACTTTAGCATGCTAATGTGCAAAGCTTAGCATAGCAATGCTAGCTGTGCCTTGAGCTGAAAGAGACATTTGCTGTGGAAAGTTTCATTCTATCACAGCTCCTCAGGTGTTGAGATTAACTTCAGAAATGTTTTCCCTTGATTGCTGCTCAGAATAAGAACCAGTGTGACGGGCTGTGCACACCCACACAGGTGCTTTGAGTTATTCTGGCTGATTACAGTGCTGCTCAGGTACAGATGGGTTCAGAAAATCGTCCCTCAAAGCGCTGAGAAGTTCCAATCAGCCAGAATAACACCTGTGTGGGAGCTCAGAAGACATCCTGTCGGAGCTCTGGTGGCGGTAGATTAACATTAGTTTGGACATTTTGACCAAATAAATTATTTTTTTTACTGAACATCATAAGCATCAGTCTGTTCTTACCTTATCCTGTCCGCAGCATGTTCAGGTGGGAAATGAAAGTAGGGTACAGGTAGTGTGGCGTCATTCACCATCTGTTTCCTCAGTGTTCCTGCAGCTTCCCTCTGATTACTTCAGCTTTGAGTCGTACGACAGCTTGTCAACGTGAGTGACAAGTCTTTAGATCAACCAGCTGAGAGAGACTGACAACACATTTCCTTTTCTTCTGCCTCCAGAAGAAAATTCATTTATTCTAACAAACAATCTGATCAGGGGAACTCGCAGTTCTTGGCGACTAATATGACAAATATTTAATCATACCGACTCAATAAAAGTAATTAAAATGCTGGAAACCAAGTAGGAATACGACCATTTATAAATCAGAGAGATGCTGAAAAAACTGCCTTTAAACATGCTGTTTACCAGCCACTCAGAGACTTCAGCCCATTCAAAGCTCTGCAGCTCGGCTCTGAACCAGAACCAGGAGGAGAGAGCACATTAGTCCAGTTTCAGCTGCTCTGCACTGACCAGGACCAGGACCCAGAACCCCCTTGTTCACTGTTTGCCTGCAGGAAGGCTGCGATCATCTGCTGCTGGTCTACTGGAGGTTTCCAGGAACAGCTGAAAGAAAATCAGGGTTGCGGCCTTTGTCGATGACGCCCCAAAGCTCTGTAACACACAAGCAGCTCGCTGAATATTTTTGAATAAAGCTACAAACTGATCTGTTCTCTTTGGCCTTCAACTTCCCGATACAGGCCTGAAACTTTCATGCTTTGCCTCACACTGATGCACTGCTGCACTTCTTTATAAATGTTGTATTTTACCTGATTTTATACACTCTGTTTTTATCTTGTTATTGTTTTTCAGTGGATTTGATATTACGCATTCACTTTATTCTTTTTTCATCCTTATTTTTATTAAATTTTTTCTATTGCTGCATTCATGTTCACTCTGACTTTTGTATGTGAACCACTTGCTGCTTGGGATTTCTTTGCTGCAAAGCACTTTGAGCTTCTTGTATGAAAGGTGCTATACAGATAAAACTTTTATTTTATTATAGTATAAATAGATGCACTGTATCAGTTGGCTCCGATTTCTCTACAAAAACATGGCCGATATACTGACTGAGGTTTTAAGTTTTGCTGGAAAACAATACTGTGCAGAGACTTAGCTCGATAGCAAATGTTTTTTAGTGATACTTCCATGAAAAATTTAAACTCTTCGTTGTACGTGTGTGTGCTCACGAGTGTAAGTGTGTGTGTGTGCGTGAGGCAGAAAGCCACATTAAAACGACAGCACCTAACTCAGCACACCTGTTTTCCTCCAACAAATTCAATTTGACGCTTCCTCAGCAGAGCATGATGTTTCTCAGATGCATTCGGCGGCGCCATCTGCGACGGAGCGCGGCACGTTTTCCTCGGCTCCGCGTTCCCGCGACTCGTCTTCCGAGGCCTTAGATGTACTGCAGGCTCAGCCAAACATACAGAGAGGAAGAGGCAGAGCTGAGAAAATGTCAGCGGATCTAATTTGACTTAGGGACAAGTTTCCTCCTGGGGGAAAAAACAGAAACCAGTCTGGCAGTCTGTCAGTCGCCCTGCAGCTCCGCTCGAAAGCCTCTGAAATGATGCAGCGTGTCTGCAGACTATTAGAAAGAGCTTCCTGCAAACTGGGCTTCATTCACTCATTTCTCAGTGTCATCAAGTGGAGGTACATCACCGTATTTATTGCCCAAAAATCGGGCCAGTCAGCATCTTTTCCTTTCAGCACGATGGAGGCTGACAACAGATGCATGAAGACATTCAGAAACCAACCAGTAAATCTTGCACATTATGGGGTGGTTTTCATTCATTCAGCCGTTCAATTATGTTTTCTGTAATTAAGTGGAAACACTTAATTGCACCAGTGGTCTTAGTCGTCATGCCTTTAAAGGCTTCTAGCTGGCTCAAAGAGGCTAAATCGCTCAGGATGTTGTCTCAGCTGGGCTTCGGTGGCGCTTTAGTGTCACATGATTAGCATTTTAAACCGAAAATATCACTGAGCTATGTGAGGTGCAGCTTCAGGCTCTAGCAGCTTAGCAATGAAAAACCAGAGTCAAATTCCTTGTAAGTGTGCACAGACTTGGCCAATAAAGTTGACTCTGATTACAGCATTAGCATGTTAACATGCAAACAATAGCATCAGCATGCTAGCATGCAATGCTAATAGAGCTAGAGCTCAGCTATCGAAGTCCAGCTTGATGAAAGTTCCAGTTCTGAGTGCAGAGTTAGACATGTGCTAAAAAATGGCCGCCACCGGCTACACAAACACAAAACAGGCACCTACTCTCATTGTTTTGTTAATTCTCAGTATGAGTTATGCTAACTTTGTGCTCACCACCTTCATCGTTGAGACTTGTGAAGCACAGACTCAAGCAAAACAATGTATACAGGCTAGCTTACTAGCATTTCAGCTAACGTTAGCCAGTGAAATGCCCCAGAAGTAGATCCAGATACAGTTAGCTTGTGTTTACTTTCTTTGTGTTAACTTTCATTCAAACTCCAACAAGCATTTTGAATAATTTAGCATAATTAATAGTCAGATTGGATACAATCATGAGATTAACGTCCAGTTTAAAAATACCAGACGTTATAAGATTTCCATTTTTTTCTAAATTCAAAATCCAATTTCAACAATTTAGTTTTCTGCTTTGTAATGCAGACTTTTATGACTCATGTCTATTTTAATTACTAACATTGCTTATAGTTTTTTACATTCTTGTGTTTTAAATATATTTATTTTATTTAAAAGATGAATAGTCCTACCAATCACAACACAAGAGCGGCAGCATGCAAATATAAAACTTCCGTATTTTAGTCGCGATGTCCTCAAGAAGAAATTGTACCTCGAAAAGTGACTACCTACAAAAGAAAACGATGCATATTCATAAATGCTCAATAGACTGAATGAAGGTCCCGAAGGTCCCGCGAAGGATAATGGGTTGGCATATAAGGTGGCCAGTCAGATTTCAAGAGAAAACCACCAAGATGATTCATTCTGAGCGCAGTTACGCTGTTGATAGAGTCAATCTAGACGTTATTCATAACATGGTCAGTTAACATGTCAGTCAAACCTCCGCTGTAAACGATAAATCAACAATCATCAAATCAGACACTCCGTGAAGTTTAAGTGCATGAGATCAAAACAAACATTATTATTCTTTACAGGCGATTAAGCATCTGTCCAATCTGAATCTTAATTGACGAACATGGTCGAGGCTTTGAAACCTTTTAGCGCCTCACCTGTTGTTCATTAATGAGGTGGATTCACAGATAATGAGGTTACAGCTTTCACCTTGACTTCGCTCCTGTCTGCCTTATGCAAGAGAGCAGCTGAGCATGAGGCAGCTGAAGAACTACAAGAGGAAACTCTTCAGGTTTCAGAGCCGTCAACAGTTTGCTGCAGGTTGCTGCTGGTTTCCACGTTGTTTTAAGTAGCCTGAGTGACTTTTGCACAACCTTAAAGCACAGCAAAGAATTAATATCCGGCAAACTAAAGACTGATTTATCCTGAACTATATTTATTTGCCTGTTGAAAGCAGAATCTGTAAAAGTCTGATTATCCATCGTCATTCTGTCAAACATTTATCATCCTCACTTTAAAAAACACCTTTATACAATCTGATTTTTCAGGATCAGTCCCTGTTTGAGGTGTTAGTGTCTTTAAATGCTTGAAATCACATTTCAGAACTTTTTAAACTGCAAAATTTCTTTTAAAAAGAGTGAAAATAACGGTAAAGGTCTATTGAATTAGACAAATAGCGCAACAAAGGAGCAATCGGCGCTGTTATGCCGTTATGAGAATTATGTTTTCAAAGAGTAAGCAAATTACCCTCTTAGCTGCAAAATGGAGCCTCCATTATCTCCGTTTAGTGTGTTGCACGCTCCATTTCAGACAAAGAGAAGGAGGGAACAGAGATGGGGAGAGACGGAGGGAGCAGAAAGAGGGAAAGAGAGAGATTAAACGGACCATTAGACCAAAATGACTCCTGTGAAGAGGGATCAGAAAACAAACAGGGCTTTAGAGAGCCGCTGGCAGCGTTAGCAGAGGCAATTACCATCATTATTATTGTGATCATGTTTACAGTGATTATTTGCTGGCTGCTCACTGTGATACAGCACAACTGATGAGGGACGGATGTGCTGCAGCAGTTAGCGATCCACTCAGAAGAGCTGGAACGGGACGCATCGCACTAAACGCCTCAATCTGTTAGCAAGAGGACGCAACGAGAGCGTTAAAGTTTCATGAGCGTTTTCGCTTCGATCAGGTTGAGTGTGAACTCGCTGCGCCGTGCAGGCCGTTACTGTGGTTTTCATGACCAGGAACATTAGATGCCTGTTAGATGAAGGTTAAAGGACCAGTGTGAAGGACGCATGTGGGAGAACTTACAATGGCTGCAAAACTCTGGAAAAACACTGAGCGTTTGGTTTGTTCCTGCAGGGCTCCTGTAGAAACATGGTGGACTCTGTGGAAGAGGGCCCGCTCTGTAGATATTTTCACATGATTATACACTAATGAAAACATGTTGATGAGTATTATATTACATTTTTGCCATTAGATTCCCTTAAATCTTGTACTCAGGACCTTTAAAGGATAAGTAAGTGAGTGAATGTTATTTCTGCAGCACCTACACCTCCATGAAATACAACAAGAATCACACAAAGTGAGAAGAACCTAAAACCGTTGAATTTATATGTTAATGTCAGACTATAGAGACGGGTTTTAATAAGCTGTTGAAGGTGCAGCGTGTAGGATTTATGGAGATTTGTTTGTAGAAATGTAATTTTACATTCAGACTTATGTCTGCCAAGTTTCTGCAGGAGCCCAGAACAGACAAACCAATCACTGACTCTACAGACGAGGAGCGTTCAGGCGACTACGATCTCCTAGAAGCTACTGAGTCCTGCAGACTGGACCTGGCTCAAACTCAGCTGCTGTTATCTTATACGTTCTCTTATTGTTTCAAGATCAGAACAATCGAGGGACACACATCCGTCCCAAACAGCCGCTAAAAGCTGCTGACTGGTGAATGACACCACCAGCTCCTGTGTCTTAACTCTTATAACAGCAGCTCAACAAATGAAGAGACTGTCTGTCAGGAAATCAGCTTGTTGCTGCAGCACGATGTGAACACACAGCACCAGAGCTGCTGTTGTTTTTACTTAATTAGGACAACAGCCACAGAATGAATTAATAATGGAAAAACGGCTCATGGCTGTGCAGCGTTTTCAGTCTGAGTTCTGCTGTCTGTCGCGTTGTGAACCATCACATCACAGCAGCATGTTTGCACTGCGAGGAATTCAAGAATAAAACATGAACCACAGAAAAGTAAAGGAAACGGTTTGAAAGGAGGTCACGACGCACACGATTTACTGATTAATTAACACAAATCTTCAAAAGTGGGCCACGAATTTAGACTTTTAAATAAAAATGCTCCGTAATTTCCTGAAACAGCTGGGAACTACTGGAGCTTTTAGCAAAAACAGAAGAAACATTATTCCTTCATTTGAGAGACTTTCGGCAGATTAATCCACATTCGGTGCTGTAGTGAGTATCTGTGGCAGCAGGAGTGTGTGTGTGTGTGTGTGTGTGTGTGTGTTCATGCTAATGAGGGATCATGTCAGCCAGAGGCTCACCAGGTTAAAGGTTAAATGAAATGCAAACATGAATACATTATTAATAAATCTATGTTTAGAAATATTCACCGTAACTGCGGTAAATTAAAAAAGCATAAAATATTTATATTTGTAATAAATAATTTTGTACGCACGTGCATAAACACTGTATTTGACGGCATGAATAAATGATGTTTGATATATAGAAATACAGGATTTAGATGTAGGAGGAGGAAAGCTACACATTCGATAACATTATACACACAAATCACCTGCCTGCATCCAAATAAAGGAGCACACAAGCTAATAAAAATCCAACTTTTTCCTTTTTAATTTTCCGATCTTTAACCTTCTCACTGCGCTGAGATGATGTTGTTAAATACAGAACATTTTATTTTGACAGTGAAAACAGCAGCTGCGCCCCTCAGACGTCTCCTGACGACGACCTCGTCAGCCGAAGGTGAAAAATATTTCCACAGCAGGTAATTAACTCCTTAATGAGAACGAACCCCTGAGCTGCATTCCCGTAGCCATGGCGACCGCGGCCATATTGCAGCAACGCTGGTGGATGCGGAGATGGATCTATACTGCTCTGCCGTGCTGATGTTGACAAATGAGCGTCTTTAGCCGTGCAGCCTATTAGCTTTGTCCTCCTTTTGAATTGGGGCGTTCATTTGATTCGTCTGATGGATGGCGGGACGCTGAAGTGCGTCCAGACTGGTCGATGTTTTATGTTTTTTTTACCTCTCAGAATGACTTAATTAACCTTTTTGTGCAGTGATAATAGCAGCTCTGGGATCCTCCGTTCTTCCTCTTCCTCCTCATCTTCCATATTTCTTTCCATTTCCCGCCTTCTCTTTCACCTCTCTTACATTCCCTCTTTCTCTATCTCCTGTTCGTCGTCTTCTATTCTCTCTGTTTACCCTCTTCCCTTCCCTCGTTCCCCCCATTCCCCTTAGTGGTCTTTCTCTGTACAGCCTGATTGCTCATAATCACTCACAGTCTGTTTCTGTGACTAATAGGCCTATTAGAGTGGGATCGAGGCCGTATGGTCGCCAGGCAGCCTCAGTCATGGTTTCCAGTATTTGCTTCCTTCCTTCCACACATGCTAGTGAGTCTCGTTTGTGTGATTTAAAGGGAATGTGCAGCTCAGTGGGCTCCAGCAGCGCCACGTTTCAGGGTTCGACTGGTGCAGTGGACTCGTGGAGCGAAGCATGGGGGGATTTATGTTGCTGTAAAAATCATCTTTTGTTGTGTGTTGATGAGACAAAGACAACTGGAGTGCAAAGATATACTCCAGGAAGTACTTGTTGAACTGTGTTACAGTCAAGAATACTACGATCCCAAAATCAGCGTGTTTGAAACGTGTTGCTGCATCAGATTCAGAATAGGCAGATATTTACAGAAATCAATGAATGATGAGCTCAAACATTAAATATATTGACTTTGTGCTGTTTTCAGTTGAGTTTTTGTCAGAAAGGATCAGAAAGTGATCACATTCTGCTTTATAGATGTTTTGAACAGAGTCCCAGCTGTTTCAGGATCAGAGTTTTATTAAAAGTCATTGAATTCTTAGATGGTGATTAGAGTCAACTGAAATAACTATGGTGAAACATACAAAGAACTTCATGCCACTGTTTCCAGTGTGCTCAGTGTGATCTGCTGAACCACAGCACAGGAACTGGCTGCAAAGGCTTCAAACTGGCTGTGAGACAATCATACTGACTATTAAAGCCTCATAAAAACTGCCATTCATTGTATTTACACTAATTAGTTCTCACAGACAGTGAGAGATTTGGTTTAGCGTAAGTTTAAATGTTTGCAGATGTTGCAATAAGATATAAACTGTCTTGTTCTTCTGCTTCTTGTAACAAGTAACCAGTAGCTGTTATGTGTGAAATGCTATAAATGAGTTTATTAGTGTTATTGTGATTAAAAAAAGACGTGTATGATTTTGGGAAATCTTAAAGCTTCACTATTCAATGATATCTGATGCAACAGAGTGCTTCCATTAAGATGGTTGAGCCCTGACTTCAACCCCATCCAGCACCTGTGTGATGAACTGGAACACAGACTGGGACCGGATCAGCAACATCACGATGCTCTGGTGTCTGAACGGGCGCTAATCCCAGCACCAGGTTCACTGTCAGCAGGTAGACCGAAACAGACTGAAACAGGTGCATAAATGTACATAACAGTGTAAATATGTAAAAGTACCAACCCATTTTCATTTTGGGTGTCAAATATTGATGCTTTGTCACAGCCTGACTCCACTGAAAAACCCATCGTGGTAACATGAGACGCTGCAGTTGCTCCAGGTGGCTCCAGGTTCTCAACGCAGCGATGCACAAAGCCTTCCTGCCAGGAAGCTTTTCTACCAGGTAAAACTGTGAGACACAGACAAAAATGAGGAATTATTGTAGATGAGCAGATTTTCCTCCATTGAAAACTGGCTGTAGAAGTAGCGGATTACGATCCACCTGTACTGTTAATCAGCGGCCTCTAGTGGCCGTAGTAATTATGATTGGAAGTCAGGTGACGTAGCATAAAGAGCGATAAAATCCAGGAAGAGGACAGGAATTCCCTTAGGACGCTGCTATTTGTGACCCGAGTGAAGACAATGTTGACTTTTTACTTCTAAAATACTTATTCTAACCCAAATGTGATCATTTCCTAAATGTAACCAAGTGGTTTTAGTGCACCAATGTCCACCGTGTGTTCGTCCGGTCGGCCTCTCGCTGCTGCCCTGCAACAGTCATACATGTCGTCACTGGCAAATGACCTGTTCTGACCTTCAGGTATGAGGATGCTGTGTGGTGACGTGTCTGACAAAATATTGATCAGAATGAAACATGATGACGGTAAAAGGTGTTGAAATGATTTCCGGGTCGGCGTAGCGTGTGAGCGTCGAGGCAGCAGTCAGTGTTCCTGCTCAGATATTCTGCTTTCTCATCACACAGATACGAAGTCTGAGCAGAACTATAACTCATGCTAAAATGCCAGCTTGCATGCAGCTCTTGCTCGCAGGAGTGTGTGTGTGTGTGTGTGTGTGTGTGTGTGTGTGTGTGTATGTGTGTCTGTGTGTGTCAGTGTGTGTGTGTGTGTTTCATGCGATGGGGGTCTGAGCAGCTCGGCCGCCTAAACACTTCCCCTCATATCACATCAGCACGCTAAGCTCTTACATAACCAGCACCCTGGGGAGCTGTGCCTCCATGACCCAGGCCAGAGGAGAGGAGAGGAGGAGGAGGAGGAGGAGGAAGGAGAGGATGCAATGGAGAGAGAGAGAGAAGCAGAGAAATAGGCAAAAAAAAGAAACAAATCAGAGGGGGGGTAAGTGAGTTAAAAGCAGAGAGAAAGGGATGGAGAAAGAGGAAGAGGAAGGAAATAAGAGGGAGAAAAATAAACATGGTGAAAAAAGGGAGAGAAATACAAACAGAAAGGAGCATAAAGACAGGAGAAAAAGAACGAGATAGAGATGGAGAGAATGGTAAAGGAAAGGAAAACAAAGGATGAGAGGGGGATGAGCAGACAGGTGGAGGAGGAAGATGAGATGCTGACTGCAAAAGAGAAGGAAAGGATGGAGAAAAAATGAAAGGGGGGAGAAAGAACGAGAGAGATGGAGAGGATAAGGAAGGGAAGAGAGTGAAAGAAAAGGAAGAAAGAGAAGAGATGAAGATGAAAACTGGTGTGAAAAGAGGAGGGAAGGAGAGAATAAGGATGGACAGAGGAGACAGAGGAAAAGAAGAAGGATGATGGAGAGCGAGAGAGTGTGGGCGTGAAATAAAGAAAGGAGAGAAGAAGAATAAAAGAAGGAGAGAAGAGGAGAGGAGAAGAAAAGGATGGAGAGCGAGAGAGATGGAGGTGGAGAGGTATCAGTCGCCTCCGTCCTGACCTGCACTGACCCGAGTCCACAGCAGCCGACTGAACGCCGCCACCGGGGGGCTGAACTCTGAACACACACACACACATACACGCGCACACACACACACACACACACACACACACACACACACATACACACTTAGCCAGGCATGAGGGAGCAGACCTCTGCTGCAGGTCACAACCCAACTACCATATCACTGTCAACACTGATGAGCAGCTGCAGGGGGGAGGGATGGAGACGGGGGAGACACGGAGAGGGAGGAACACAGAAACGAGAGAGGGAGGAGAACGATGAAAAGGAGGAGAGAAAAAGGAAAGAAGAGGGGAGGAGAGGAACAAAATGGACGGATGAGGAGAGGAGACGGGAGAAGAGGGAAGAAGAGAAGAAAATACAGATTTGGACCAAATTCAATGAAGCATGAGTGAATTTGACACTGAAATGAACAATTCTGCAACACAACGAGTTACGTTCAATGTCAACATTCATTCATTTAAAAGAACAGTTTAAAAATTCTCAACATCTTCCTCAACATCTCTGCACAGCAGCTATGATATGTGTGAAGATTAGGGAGAGATGATATAAGCTATAATCAAGATATGTTTAGAGTGAAGCACCTAAAATATCCTGGTTTCAGTTAACAGTTATCTTAAAATCTGATCCAGAACCCAGACCTCCACACCCTCACTGTTGGCCTCTCATGGAGCAACATCCTGCTTTGGTTCTGAGCACCGGATGTGAATCATGAGGTGCCAAATCAACCAATATGGACTCATTCTCTAGAAATACTGGGCTGATCTATTCGTCTCTGTCTGTCTAGATAGTGACTAGTAAGGAAGTGAGGAGGCAGCCCTGAGAAGGACTGAATAACAGAAACTCCGATGGACTTTCTAATCTGCATCTGGATCAGGTCAAACTGGATCAAACAGCAACAGATGCTCAGGGGACACGTACAGTGGTTTATTAGAAAGCCGCGTTCCTGGAATCCTTTTTAAGAATCATTCTCTCTTTTCTCAGTTTGTTAGATGTTCTGCTGAGTGATAAACAGGATTCATGAGTCTGTTTTCACAACAGAGTGTCGATCTGTGTCGGTATACTCCCGATATATTCTGCAGCTCATCACGATCCCCGAGACCAGGAAGAGGAGGCGTGAAGTTCAGGCCGGCTCTGCGAGGAGTTTGTCGCGTGTCCTCCTGCAGAGCTGACAGCAGTCTGTGCAGGAGCAGGAGGTGGAGGAGGAGGTGCTAGCCAGGCAGACTTCCAGAATGAACCCAACAGCACAAACCTCTTAATTACTGAATAATTTATGGAGTCTTGAAAAAAAAAAGAAGCAGGAGTCTGTTATCAACAGGAGCCCCCGGTAATGAGGCTGGGCAGGAGTGTGAGCAGATGGGGGGATTCTCGCATGATAAGCGTGTGTGATGCAAACTCACTAATGACTTACTGTAAAGACAGTGTGACAGTGTGTGTGCATGTGTGTGTGTGCGTGCGTGTGTGTGTGTGTGTGTGTGTCTTCATCACTTATGCAGTCAAGTGTGACATCTGGAGAACATAAGTAAGAAAACCCCTCAAAGAAAATTTGCACAGTGAGCTAACACTCCAACTTCTACAACTTTACACCAACGCACACACACACACACACACACACACAGAGTACATACACACCATGGACGGATTATGAGACTTGTAAAGGACCTCCTACCCCTCCTACATAGGAGCGAGACCCCCAGACCAGAAACGACAGAACGTCTTGTTCATATTGTGTGTTGTGTTTTGTCATTTTGTGTCTCTTTGTGGTTGTTTTGCATCTTTGTTGTAATTTTTCACCTTCTTGTCGTCATCTTGCTTATCTTCATCGTTATTTTGAGTCTCTTTGTTGTTGCCTCGTGTCTCTCTGTTCTGTAGTATTTTGAAGTCCTTTTTTGTGTTATTGTGGTTGTTTTGTGCCTCTTTGTAGTCGTTATTTTTGTTTTTTTTCTGTGGTTCATTTGCACCTTTGTGATTGTCTTCTGTCCCTGTATCATCTTTGTGTCTTTCTTTGTGCTTGTTTCACATCTCCTTGTGGTCATTTTGTGTCTCTCTGTTCTTTGTCTTTTTGTTTTCATTGTTTGTGTTATTGTGGTTGTTTTCTAGTTGCTATTTTGTCTTTGTGCGTGTTTCATTTGCATCTCTGTGATTGTCGTCTGTCCCTTTTTTATCTTTTTGCCTTTCTTTGTACTTTCACATCTCCTTGTGGTCGTTTTGTGTTTCTTTGTGGTCTTTTTTAGTCTCATTGTTTTCATTTTGAATCTTATTTTAGTCACTTGCTTCTCTTCTCTCTCTCACACACACATGCACACACACACACAGTCTTTCCTCCATCTGCCCAATGAGAAGTCATGTGTGTTTGTATGTGTGATTTTGAGCTTTTGTAAATGAAACATCTGAAGAACAAAGAAACAAGAAAATCAGTATGACAGAAAAAACTTTGAGCACACACACACACACACACACACACACACACACACACACACACACACACACACAGTCACACACACACTTATCCCCCCAATCCGGCCAAACAGAACAGAGTGGCACTCGGAGCTAAGTGGTAATTAGCTCAGAGAAGCCCTGACCCGGACCCACAGCTCTGACTGTTTTTTTAAGTGTAATTCAAAGGAGATGTGCGGTTAATTAAGGAGCAGTGAGGAGAAACCTGAGGCAACGACAGAAAAGGAGGAGAAAGAGGATGAGAGATAATTTCTCTGCTGCCACATCCAGCTGTCAGGATGTCAGGAAGAGGAGTTTTTAACGTGTTATTTCCGTTTGTATGATGTGTAATTTGTTAAATGACATGAACAACAGCGCGATCGGCGAATAAACATGTCACTTGATGTCATTTCCTTAATAATCTGTGACACATTTATGTAAATAAATGTTAGTTTGGGTCTGTCTGTCAATGAAAGATGACAACATAGCCTTTAAATCACGAAACAAACAGAAATTACAAGAACAGAAGTGTCATTCAGTTGGCAGCAATCAAACGGAGGGAAAGTGTAAATATCCTCGCTGTAAATCAAAGAGCTGCAGAGCCACTTAGCAAAATGAATTTATTTAAGCCTGGAAGAGCAAACAGGGTGTTTCCTGTCTGCCTCATCAGGTTCAGTTACTGACTGATGGGAGAGATCACAAGTGTGATGAAAAGGACAGAATCAAAGACAGCAGAGGGACTCGTAATAACAAAACAAATGTGAGTGTAATCCATTACAGTTACAGTTAGTAGAATATAACATTCATTCTGTTGCTTTGCTTCTTGTCGCCTTCTTTTGGAATATTTAAGGACAATGTGAGTCATGGTTGTATGATTATTTATATACACTTCCCTACAAGAAAGAAGTCACATGCACCAACTGAGGGCTTCACATAGAAAAGACAGGAAGGACATAAAATCAGATGAAAGTGACAAGCCCGTAGGCACGAGGTTTCTGGACTCAAATGCAGAACTCAGACACCTCAGCAAGGGTTCAAAATCAATGAGGAATTTATTCAACAAAAGGCGCTCAGGATAATAACAGCTCGTACAATGTATGGCAGAAAAGTTCAACAAAAGACATAAGGAATAATTTGGAAATGTAACACAAAAAGGGCTCAATCGGCAAGATTTAAGTATCAAAAGAAAATCAAGACAATGCTAGAAAAATACTAAACTAAACTAGGACTTACAAAACAGACTAGGAACAACAAGGAGACAAGGATCTAGGAATGCTGGATAAATCACGGCTTGGTACAAAGACATGGCACGAGACAATCTGGCACAGGACAAAGGGAGACGCGGACTATATATACACGAGGTAACAATGAACAGGTGGAGACAATTAGGGCGGGGAAGACAATCAGACAGGCGGGAAACACACCCGGAAGTCAAGAGGCCTGAAACGAGAGGAGAGTTAGGTTTCACAATAAAACAGGAAGTGTAAGACAAGACATGACGCTCGTGAACAAAAACACTTAACAGATCTGACGAGACATGACAGAAAGTGAACGTAAAATAAAACAAGATGACAGCAGCTGGTATTCTCAGGTAGTCTTCCATCCAAGTACTAACCAGGCCTGATCCTGCTTTGCCTCTGAGATATGACGTGTTCAGGATGATATGACCATAAGCTTTAACTGCATCTTAGATGTCAAACTGTCCAATAAAGTGAAAAAATGTCCCAAAAAAGATCCTTAAAACAACAAAGAAAAGTAAAAAAACACAAAAATCTGCTGACAGATGGGTCACTTAATGCAAACTAATACATTCTCTCATTTTGCCTCCACTTTCTATCACTGGGAGCATTTTCTGTGCTGTGGTCATTTTAAGAGGACCTTGTTTATTGTAAACGATGGCAGCGCTTCTGCAGAGGCATAAGCATCGGGTGAAAAAGGTCCGAAGCAACTGCCTCTTTTCTTAAATCTTATTTTTCTGAGAAAATCTGTAAAGATTCCAAACTACTCCTGCATTAACACAATGGACCCGACGGATTCTGAACCCACAGCAGACTGCGCAGCATCCCAGATCCCATGTGGCTCTCACATTTGGAATAATGAGGTTTTCACCTTAAGACAGGGATGAGAGACAGCGGGGCGGAGAGAAAAATGGGGGGTGAGAGGCAGGTATGTCCTCCAGACAGATTCAGAATAACCCGCTGCGAGGGAGTCGGCGGCTGTGTAGATAAGAGAAAATGATGATCATTACAGGAGGAGGGAGACAGGAAGGCCGCAGTGTCAGACACATTTCCTCCGTCAGCGATCAGCTCATTAATCTTCCTCTGACCTTCAGAGGACTCGTCAGTCAGCCAGAGAGGAGGAGGAGGAGGAGGAGACCACAGAGAGGAAGGTTCAGGCTGGCTTTGGTGGCACTCGGGCGAAGGTGCATAACATGATAACATGGGTTCAAATCCCGCCTGTGACCTTTCCTAAATGTCACCCTCTTCCCTCTTTTACCTGTCACTTCCACCGCCCACCACCAGACACAAGAAGAATGTCACACTGATATTACTGTAAAACAGATACTATCAAGGTTAAAAGTGCTTGAAACATCACCCTGAATTCCTGATTATGCTGTAGTCTGGCTTCTGTAGGTGCTTCAAAGAATGAATCAAAATCGCTTCCAAAATTTGTGCTATTTGGAATATTTTGAGGAAGCATAAGTCTGATTTGCAGCTGCAAACAATAAGAAAAACATTAACATTAACAAGACCATGCAATAGTGGCTGTTATCCATCATCATCCCATTTATTCCTGGGAATTATTCTCTTAATTTAACTATAATGAATTCATATGAATTCAAATACCACCAGCCTCATTAGAAAACGACGCTGAATGGAAATAAAATGCAAAAAAGCAAATGAAAGGAAATTAGATGAGATATAGGAAAGGAAACAGGAAAGGAAAGGAAAGATGTCAGTGAAAGAAAAGGAAAAAAACAAAAAGAAAATGAACTGCAAAGGAAAGGAGATGCAGGAAAGTAAAGGAAATTTAAAAAGTGATGGAAAGAAAAGTTAAAACAAAAAGGAAATAAAAAGGAAAGGAAGGAAGGAGGGAAAAGGGAAGGAGACAAGAAGGAAAGGAGAGGGAGAGGACGGGGGAAAGTGTAAGGCGAGGATGTGCTGATGAGCGTTTCTGCAGACAGGTTTGAAGGATGGGTTTGTCGCACGGAGATGAAATTTCTCTCCCGTCACTGCTGACAGGAGACAGATGAGTCACGACAACAACCCTGCCACCGGAGCGAATCGCAACAGAAAACAGCCAAGGTTAACGGCTCCGTCCGTGCTGGCGTTCCTCCAACCAAAAATATCAAATATTAGTTCAAACTGTCAGAGATCAGAGTCATTCACGTGCTTTAAATACTCCCGGTACAATAAAACAGTTTAAAACATCATTTGTTTGTTAATATAAATCATCTTTGAGCATTAAATCCATATTATTTTTAGAGGTTTTAGTGGTAACAATACAAGACTAAAAATCAACATGCAATGAAACATGTGTGCTTATTAGCGTGCTAACATTTAGCATGGTATCAAAAACATGGATCTCATGTACGGTGGCCACTTCAGGACATATCAGAAATTTTATCAGTATAATCTGTTTTTTCCCAGTCGGACTTCAGCTCAGCTAACATTAGCATGCTAGCATTTGGGCATCTGGGCTGCTCTTTGAGTTGAATGCTAACACTGGGTCGCTAAGTTACGATGCTATGCGTCAGAGTGCAGCTGAGGCCTGACAGACACCCTGTCAGTACGTTAGAAGTATCCATGAACTGAAGTGTTGGACGGGTGAAAAGTTTGACTGGCGGGTGGCTAAAAGTTAGAGGATCACTAAAGTTCAACTGCATCTACGCTGTAAGAGTTTCTACAGAGAGAGAAGTGAATCATGCTAAAGGGAGCAGCGTTAGCTCCACAAGCCCGTGATGCCTCACTCATCTTGACCTAAGGCATAAATTAAAATGTGATGTATCATGAACTCCTGAGTGTAAACAGTGAGACATGACCGAGGCACAGACTGTTCATGTGAACCCTTAATGATGAGTTTAAGAACAATAACTTGAAGCTATACATTATTTAATAAACGTTCACCATCTATTATGTATGAATACATGCATCAGATGACTCAGCTATGCTTTAAGTAACCACGAGTTCTCTGCGTTTGCTCTTAAGTTTAAATAAAAAGGATTGGTGGCGTTAATGGCAGCACTTGAAGTCATTGTTAAGGATCGTAGAACTCAATTATCAGTCTTAATAGACTTCGTTTGTGGACCTTGGTTTAGTCAATAGAAGCAGGACCTTCGGCTTACTCTGCAGCTGCTTGCGTGTCCACAGGAATTCACTGCAGAGGAGTAACACTGAATACAGTGGCGTGCAATGAAAGGAAGGAGGGAAATTTTCTCTCTTGTGTCTGTTAAAATAGAGCGGGATCACTGCAGGAGTTAGTGTTCACAATGCACAACTCTAAAGCCGCCTAAAACCTCTTTGGCCCAGACATGCACTCTCTGAGTGGTTTGGTCACCGGATTAGATGTACAATATAATTTGGAGTCTTAGTGCAGGAACGCTCCTACACCGCACCGTCTTCTGCCTTTCTCCAAGCTTCCCATTCTACTTTTTAATCCAGGCCTCGCGGAGGGACATGTGAAATTTCTGAGTGGCTGTGCATTGTATTTCAGGCTACATATGCGTAGGCAGCGGAGTGCAGCTGCACGTCTTTGCATGCGTGTACATTGTCTCCCTACAGTAAGTATGTTTTGTTGATGTGGCCCGATGCGTTCTTACAGTACATGTGAGTCTGTATTTTTAGATGAAACCCAGCCAGCATGCGGCTGCACGTCGAGCTCGGTCATCTTGCATCTCTGTTCTCTCCACACCCTCCCTGCCCCATCCTGAATTATTCATCCGTTTTGGTGAAGTAACACACATCTATTATTCATTCTGCTTCCCTGGTGTCAAGCTACCCGTGCAGCTACAGCGCTGTGAAACCTGACGGGAGCACCGCTCTGGGCTCAAGCATGCCGCTTTAGTTGGCTTACAGTATGCAACACTTTGCAACAGTAGCCATTGTGGGGGGATTTGCATAAATTGAATAGGAATTTAGCAAGTCAATGCTCCTCCAAAAAATGAGCGGTGTTGAAAGAGAAAATGAGTTTAAATCCAAACTGAGATTTTCACCCATTTTCAAATTATTTTATGATGCTCGTTGTGTTTTCTGGCACTGAAGCGCAGCAGCTCTCTGCAGAGCAGTTATATTTTGGAGGAGGCAGCAGTTTCACTCCACAGCGACGCCTGGAAAATGTTTGCTGGCCTGACGGCAAAACTTACTGGTTAATAAAACTGAATTTCTTGGTTACCCTTAAAAGACTTAACTGCAATTAGTGAACATTCTCAGTTCACCTTTGTGGAAATAAATGAGGTGGAAAGCTGCTATGCGACGATAAAGTAAAGTGATTTTTTTCCCCTTCAATATGTTAATAACCTCTACATTTCCACTTGGAATTCGAGTCTGCTGAACACCAGCAGGTTGGATGTGTGTCGTTCTCTTCCAGATAGGAAACAACTGCTGTTTCCAGGACCAAGAATTAACTTTCAAACTCAACTTTTAAGCCGACTTGATGTGATTGAACATGTGATTATGGTGGAAAGCTCCAGAACGAGCTATTAAATGAACCTCGTGGTGAGATTGTTTCGTCAACTGCAGTCAGAAGTGTTTGCACAGTTCACTTCATTCTTGACCTTGCAGTAGCTTGACAAAACAATCTTGACCCAAGGTCCACTTACTAGCTCTGTCTGGAGCAAAGAGTTCTGCTGGGTGAAGCTGTCTGTGTTTGTTTGACCATCCATCCACCCCACCATCCACCAAATGAAGACTTTCTTGCTCTTTATACTAAATCACCTGACTTCCTTCTTTACTCCCGTCATAATTACTGTGGCCACTAGAGGTCACACCTAACAATAAACGTATATATTGGTCGTAATAGCCTGCTTGCAAAGTCAACCTGTGCACTTGTTTCACTGATGAAGACTGCGTACTATGGTCAAAAGCCCCAGTGCATGTGGGGATCCTGTTACATCTGCAGTTTTCAAGGCAAAGAATGAAATATAAAACTCAAAGTCCTCATGATTTGATATTTTATGTGCGCTCCTTTGCAGCACTGACTGCGGTCTTCTGTTTCTTGCTTAAACACAGTAAGAAAGTCTCTCAATCAAAACAACAACAAAAGATGATGACTTTGTGAAGCAGTGTGGGATCGTGGAGGTTGCTGGCCAGCTCGCTGACTTCCTTTGGTGGCGTTTCCTGCGTCGCCGCTCCCAGGCGACCAAATGAAACACCGTTACGTTGACTAAAATGACAAATTTCTCAGAGTTTGAGCATTGTTGGAAATCTTTGGGATAACTAAAGTACAGAACTCAATCAAATATCTAACAAAGCTCTAGTTGTTTTCAGACATTTTAACACAGAAAAGTTAAATATTGTTGTTTTAATTTGGAAGCTTTTTGCCTTCAGCCTGGTCCTCAGCAGGTGAAGCACATTATCACTTTGATTGAGGTCATGTGACTGACTCGGCCAGTCAAGAACGGTCGTGTTTGGCCATAAAAATGGTTCACTCAATACGGAGGTAAAGGCTTTCAAATTAAAGGTGAAACAGAGCAAAGATAACAATAATGATGTCATTCTAATGCGTTGTGCGTGCACTGTAGATGGACAGGCTGCAGGCACAAACAGACACAGAACATGAAACAGTGCCACAGCGTCATCTGACTTGTGCCTCTCTGTCCTCTGTATGATGGACAAGCAGAAGGTTGACAGCTGAGAGGGGATGAGTTATGGGTCCTTTTGGCTCCTCAGCCTGTGATGTGCAGCTTTGACCCCGTTAAAAACTGTGGAGGATGCAGTTGTTCCATCAAAGGGTCAAACAGGACCTGCACAACTCAGAAAAGACGAAAGCTGACGAAGTACAAGTAGAAAATGTTCAACTGAAGAAACAGCACTATTAGCAACGCTGTAGTCAAATCCAGATCGTCCAGTGTTGCTCTGACCATGAGGACATCAAACAGACAGACAGATAGTGATGCATTTTTCTAATATGTCGTCCCAGGCTGCTCGGCCTGGTCATGACAGCAGGCCTCAGTCTCACATTTCTATCCAGTAACGACGCCAACTGGGATCAGCAGGCTGACAAAGACGGAGCGCTGCCCCACAAACCTGCTCACAAGTCTGCACAATGAAGCCGGGGAGCTACTCCACATTTACATTTACTGCTCAGGTGACACGACGAGCGTCCCGTTCTGAAACATGTTGGCGAGTCCCTATTAAAGATCGGCTGCTAGCTGCTAGCTTTCAATCAAATCACATGGTCTTCCACAGCAGATGGAGTTAATCAGAGTTCATCCAAGTGTAGATGCATGAATTTCCATCTCTTTTGAGCACTTTAAGGACTTCTCATGCATGTTGGCTCACTTTGAGGCTGAACTTTTCTTCTTGACTTTTTGTCTGCTCATGTTCACAAGGTTGAACTTTCAGTCAAACCTGGCAGAGATGTTTTGGGCAGATCCATAGGTCTTTAGTGATAAAGACGAGTCAAAGTCATGTCTCAAGTCCCCTTTTCAAAGCTGTGTTTCTAGTGTCTTTGTAAAACTTGATGTAATAATGAAATATTCAAGGTCTGTGGCAACAATAGGCCTGCCTCTCAATGTTTTGGTTGTGTGTTTATTACTCTGGGACTTTTTATCAAGTTCTGCACATTTCTCACATTCTTTCTCAGTTACATGAAATCCAAGTCTCAAAGCAGTCAAGCCAAGTCTCAAGACCTAATTCTTCTGACTGACTATAAATCTGACTCGAAGTCTCAGGTTTCTGCTCTGCTTCCTGGTTATGTCACTGATCCATTTTGAAGACATCTTCATCTTTATCTTGGAAGTAATGAACATGGAAAACTGAATATAATCTAACCAGGAGAGCGACTCAAAGTAGCCAAAACAGCGCGGCCCAAAAGCAGACTAAATCCACCAGGATCCTGGATTTAATCATCCAAAATATGACACTGTAGCACGACACTGGACCAAAGCCGGCCCGAGTGCTGCAACCAGGGTCTGACTCTCTGCCTGCATCAGCCCAAGTCCACAAACCCAAAATTAAGTCAAACCTAGCAGCAATATGTGGGCCAGAGCCGGCTCGCATTTGGTCCTCCAATGCCAGAACGCAGCCGACGCTGAGCCACGATTGGCTTAAAATCAGCTGCCTATTCTGTATAATTAACCATTTAGATCATTTACATAATTCAATAAAAGCAATGTGTGTTGAATTTTCACACTGTCACAACACCTTTTATTAAAGATAATAATGAATGTAAATCATAAGTCATATCAACACGAGTATTTTTGTACTTTAATTCAAACTCATTCTCTGGTTTTGTGTTTCCTGTTTTAGCCTTGGGAGCAGGCAGCATTTATATTTGTCTCTGACTTGTTTTTTTGCTTATTGTCCTTGTCAGACAAAACCCACTTTTCAGAGAGGAAAACAACAACTTTTCCCCCCCATAACTGCGTATATTTTTAAAATTAAACAGTGAGGTTTTTAACAGGTTAGAAGAACCCAGGAGCAACGAAACACTCAGTTTAGAAATGAAGAAAAGAAAAAGAAAACAGCTGTGAGTGTTTTTGCTTGTTTGCCAGCAGGGAGATGTTACTCTGCAGCTTCAATAAAATCCCCTGCTGCTCTTACCTCCCCTCACACACACACACACACACACACACACACACACACACACACACACACACACACTCCTCCCCTGGGGGAGATCCAGCAGCTTCAGTGCACATTTCCATGATAGGAGTTGAAATGACAGCCATGGGGACGTAAACGGCTTCTGTTTGCAGGGAAACATCAATCACGCACAATAGCCGCCTCCCAGGTGGCAGTGACCTCAGGTGACCCCACAGCTCTTCCACACTTCCTCCTCGAACACTTCCTGTGTGCGTACTTGCACATGTGGTGTTTACACTGCATAGCATAAGCCTGACAGTTGCTCTCAGACACAGGCTCAGGTCCACTTTGTTTTCTTTTTAGTTTTATCTGCATGACCAGATTTACTGCTGGCATCAGAATACCGACAGTGACGAAAGATGCATCTAGATTTAGTCTCGATAGACGTCCAAGAGCAGAAAATTACTTCCAGCCACGACCCGATTGCTGGTAAATTGTCTCAGTGGCTGTGGCAGGTAATCAACCAGTCTCTTTTTTTATTGTTGAAGCTTTTATTATGGAATTTCTCTTGTTGATGGCCCCAAAATGCAGCAAGCGCTCCGCCAAAATAAAGGTTTGTCTAAGTGAAGATACTCTGAGGCTCAGTGAAGAAGGTAATTGGATGTATGAAGCAAGTGTGAAGTCTATGAAGCATAAACCCTAAATTACAGTAAACTCTGAGTGAGAGGCTTATATTTCTGATTATAGCTCGTTTTTACTGCAGGAACTTTTCCAGGTTCCTTCAACCATTCCTCAGTCTTCACTCTGCTCATGTCAGTAGGCCTGTCATGTGCAGAAGGCCTGCATGCAAGCAAGCACCGATCCATCATCAGGACACACATGCTCAGCCAGGAGCCCAGCCGTCCAGAGAAATTACATTGAATCAGTATGAAGGTTTACTGGTAATAACTGGTGCAGGCAGAAATGAGAATCCAGCCATGCAAACCCACCAGTTTGAGTCAGTGGTAGAGTGAATATTCAGATGCTTTCCACAACAATATGTATTATAAAGTGAAAATTCTCCATTACAAACAAAAGTACACAATGCTGAATGGTTCCTGTCAGTATTATATTATTATGTAAAGAACATTATTGAATTATTTTTTTGTTATTATTACTTATATAGAAAACTGTAGTTTAACTTATACCATCAGCTACAGCTATCTGATAATTCTACTCGAGTAAACAGTAAAATATTAGCATTTGAAATGTAATGGAGTAGAAGTATAAAGTACTGTAAAATTAAAAGTACTTGAGTAAGGTAAGTTAACCTACTACATTTCACCACTGTTATCCCTGATCAGTCAAAATTAACCCAGATTTATTGATCAGTATGACGCGTCAGTTAACGTTGCTAATCAACTTTTTTTCAGACAGACGCAGGAGAGCGATTTGATTGAGCTGCCTGCTAGTTGGACACAGAGGAGAATCAGGCTAATGTAGTAGCTACTGAGCTGCGCCACGAACAGAAAACTATGAACGTACAAGTGTGATTCAAGAACATATGTTTATGAAGTCAAGTGAAGAAACAGACAGTTGAAATGAAAATTACTGCCATTTTATTGCCAAGTGAAAGCAGCGAGTTAAGGAGCCACAACTAAAGTTAGCTTCGTTAGCTTAACGTTAGCGCACCGTCACGTACGTTTGCTTAACGTTAATTTAGCTAACATTACCTTCGTTAGCTTACTGTTAGCTTAACTTTAGATATGTTATTTTGATGTTGTCCTTGAAAGCTTAACGTTATTTTAGCTAACGTTAACTTCGTTATCTTAATGTTAGCGTAACTTTGGGTACGTTAGCTTAACGTTAGCTTTGTTATCTTAATGTTAGCGCAACTTCAGGTACGTTAGCTTAACGTTAGCTTCGTTATCTTAATGTTAGCGCAACTTTAGGTACGTTAGCTTAACGTTGGCGCTGTTATCGTAATGTTAGCGTAACTTTAGGTACGTTAGCTTAACGTTAGCTCTGTTGTCAACGTTAATTAAGATGACGTTAGAAGAATATAGCAGCAGCGGTGTAGTTGACCATGGAGCTACACTTTGAGGATTTCAACACCCAGTTTGCTACAAAACAGGAGGAAAGGACTTCTAAAGGTAAGAATCAGTATTTCTTTGAACGTCTGTGCATTAGTTGTTGATATCTGTATTTGAAGTTTTAAAAGGCTGGCCAATTACTGCCAGGTGAACCGACATTACTCTTTTGGTATGATTGTTGGACGTTCACAGTACTATATATTCACAGTCTTTGCTGCTGTTATTGTCCAGATATGTTCCTCGGTCATGTACTAATAAGCTGCAGTGATGTTGATGGTGTTTAGCAGGTATTCGTTTGAGATGTGTGGATGTTTTGGGCAGTGCTTCGACAGCCTGTTCCCGTCTCTGTGTTAGTATTCCTGTGTATTGTGGTGTTGTTCACATCAGGGGCGTTTGTGCTCCTTGTTTGTGGTGGGATGTTGAACTGTCACAGACGTGGGTGGTGTGCCTGTGACCCCAGGAGTGGAGATTTTAATAACAGCGCCTAAAAGCTACAGTTAGCAGTTAAGTAAGTTGGTTGCTGCAGTGATTCGTGTGAGCCTTTTGGGGTTGCAGTGCAGTTTTAGCCCTCCAGCCTTCTGTTATCTGGAGCTATCTTGTGAAGAGGCGAGTATGTTAGTATGACTGACTAGAATATCTGTTCATAGCAGTTAATGCCCATGAAACATTAAATAAACATTACTCTAAATACCCCAGCTGGTTTGAACCCAATTTCACAATAGAAATAAAACTGGCGAAGAATCAAAGCTATAATGATTATCTGCTTCATATTTTGAAAAATCATATTTTCATTATTCTGACTCGTTATAGACCAGCTAATGTTTTGTTTTGAGATGAATGAGAAAATGAATGTAATGCTGCTGCAGCTCTAAAGAATAAACATACTGGTCTACTACTGCTACATACTGATTGATTGTTTCAGCTTTACAAAAGTCAATGCTTTAAAACATCAGTTTGACTATTGGGTGTAATTTGCCACATTGTGATGGGGGGCATCCTGGGGGCTTACCCTGTAACTGCCACACCCCCTCTTTGTTATCAGCTGGGGACCTGTGTTGCACGTCCTACCCCTCTCTTTCTCCATATTTTGCTGTCTATCTCCATGCTGTCAAGTCTCAAACAGTGGCAAAAACACCATCTTTAAAAAATGTTATCTATTGCTTAGTAATTCTTGAATTCACTAGTAACAGTGTGTGAAGTTTCCTCCCTGCAGGATGCAGTCAAGCTCAGGCGTAAACCTGCGTATATAGCTGTCATCTCATTTTTGTCAGTTTGTGAGCAGCTGCTGTCAAATCCCTGTGTCACAATCTATTTTGCATCGTGGTTGGCCCAAACAATCAGGAAGCTTTTCACAGCCAGCTCTGTTAACGTGAGAGTGCAGTTAAGTGCTGTTTATTCCTCCTACATGCTGTGTAATAGTACAGAAAAAGTCAATAAAAAAGAAAAACAGAATGTCACCTACAATCAGGAGTACATCTGCTGCAGCTAGGAAAGATTTTTTTTTACCTAAAGGAGCACTATGATTAAGTCAATATGGATTTTACTGTCTCTCTGTTGAGAAAGCATGAAAGTAAGATTAGTTGTTGCATGAGACGAGAGTGTAAATCTATCTTCATAGAGATCTTGTTGTTATTGTCCAACCAGTGAAAGGAAAACCTGCAGGAATTTGATGTTTCCTATCATCTCATCACCAGTGAAAATAACAGCTCTGTTGCTGCATCACAGCAGGGGAAAAGGAAGCTGAGTGAGGATGAGGATGTTAGACAAGGAAAGGTGTTAAAACATCCAGAGATTAGCACAGACTCAGACAGGGCCTCATCTCCTAATCCCTGTCCTCCCCCTGGAACTGTGTGAGACAATGACAGGGATTTGGGAAGTAGCTTTACCTGATGTGCTGTAGCCTGGCAGGGTGCAGATAATCATCACTTCTTCTGACAGGAAGTCATTCCCATGCTCAGGAAGTTCTCGGATCAGACCCGGTCAACGTGTCTTTTTTTACACGTGAACATGCACGCAGGACTGCTGATGTTCGCAGGAATCGTGACATCCTCAGGAAGTCTTGAGAAACATTCAGTCCTTGGCTTCCTGTCAGCGTGACTGTAGAGGAGAGAGGGGAAAAAATAAACATGGGGAAGAAAATAGGAAGAAGAGTTTAAAAAAGAAAGGAAGTGAATGTTTCACCTCTTAATTGTTCATACGTTCTGTGTCTTAACTTCTCGGGTCATTGTTCAGGCAGCAGCAGAGACATTGTTCACTGGTCTCGTTTCTAACACCCAAGGGCTTTTTCACCCATTACACGCTCGCATGTGCAAACAACTGCAAAAAATGGCATTGTAATACAATACAGCGGTCGCAGATCATTTAAAATATTTTTTAAATTTACATTATTCATATCTCTGAAATAACCACATGAAAAAAGAATAAGATAGCAGAGGAGAAAGCACTTCATTGATTCCAGGGAAGAAATTAAGTGTTGCAGCAGTGCAATAAATGGAACAAAGAGTATGGGAGAGTGATATGGAAAAAGTCATGATTTGGTATATTTATACAGTATGAGATAAAATAACCAGTTGGAAATATTTGTGATCCAGTCAATTAAATTCTCGACAAACCAAGACACGTTATCACGCTGCTGAAAGAAAATTTAAAATCCAATAAAACCATCTGGCCAAATACAGTCAGCGATAATAAAGGGGACAGCTCTGATGCTCAGCAAATTTCTACTTTGTCACAGTTTATATCATCATATTACCCAACCTTACTAAAGTGGGAGGAACAGTCAGTGAAAGGTGCAAAAAACTATAGAAATCAAAGTCAGAAAGCTTTACACAGTCCAATCTATTCAAGCAATTTCAATAAAACAATAAATATGTTATTCATTCAAAGGTTGTTGTAAATAAATAAAGTGGATTCTTTAACATAATATAATTGGAAAAATAGCGCAACATATTATAAGAAAGTTTATTTATTAGAATTGAATAAATACCAAGTAATCATGACTCAGGATCCGCGTGCTACACCTCAGGATTTCCGTCAGCAGGTGGCTGTTGGTCATTTGACATCCCTGAGCCATGACAGAAGTTACCAAGTTTCATACTTAGGTCACGTGATGACAACTGAACCATCTCCATGACAACAGAACACGCTCCCTCCACTGATGAAGATTGTGAGATGAAGATGAAAGATGTGGAATAAGATAGAACATAGACTTTCTAAATTAGGTTTCATAAAAATTGTGTTTATACAAAATCTAATGAGTTATAATAATAAAACAATATGAGATAATTTATGAACTGGTCTTCCTTCAAGACCCACACAGTAGCTGTTGCGGTCTTTCGATCATCAATCTTCATCGGCAGATACATTGCCAGCTTTATAGATATTCAGGTTTCAATTTTTCTGGACATATTAGGGAACTCTGGCTTAAAAAATGAGTTTCTTGCCAGTAGAAACAGCAGGTGATCCACCCATCCATAAGAAAATACACTAATATCATAGTACAGGAATCTTTTTCAGTGGGTAACCTCAAACTTCATTTTCCAATTTGATAAAGATATCTTGAAATGAGCTCAATGAATCTGGACAGGAAATGCTTTAGGAGACACACACTAACTGAGCAGGACAGGCAGACTGAGTGAGAAGTCTTCCTCTGAGGCGTGTGAGTGAGCAGGCCTTGTGACAAATGAACACGTCAGAGACGTTGCTCTGAAGACGTTTTCTGCTGAAGACTGCTGATTGTAACACAGCTGAGGTGTGCAAAAGAAAAATGAAAAGATTAAGGTATTTTGTCACCTGTAGCAGAAAAGCCAGCCAGTGTAGTCCAGCTCCATCAAGGTATTCATGGAGACGACACACCTGAGAGAGAGTCGGGGTTTAAAAAGATATAACCTGAACTCGCAACGTTGTGTTTGGTGTAAAATCAGCAGGAGACAAACGCTGAATAAAGTCTGGGTTTTATCTGTGACCGGAGGGGGTCGAATGAGCTTTGTTTTCCGGCTGTAATGAAGGAGGATCTACAGCCGAGCCTTTTAAAGCTTTCCCACCAAATATGCATGAGATGAATATTTCATGTTTCACCAGGAGGGCGGGCAGGGAGACATGGGGCTTTGTGTAGCTGCAAATGGCTAAATGAGCTTTTTTTTTTCCCCATCGTCGTCGTCTTCCCGTGTGTTCGTCTTAAACACATCCACACCCCCGCACTCCTGCTCCTGCTGCGGGACACAAGTTGTTTGCCGCGACTTGATAGAGCTGTCACTTCACTGGCACCTCCTCGTCCAATCACCCCGTCATGCTCGTCACAGTCAGCTTGAACGAGTCGGGAGAGGTCAAAGGTCATCACAGCCATTTCTGCTGATGGACAGTGCAGTTTAGCGTTGCTGTTTTTCATCCTAGATGCTGTTTTACATTGAAGTGACATGAAACAGGAGGGGGAATAGATGTCTCAGTTAGCAGAAATGTTGTGGGGGAAGGTCATCAGGTCATTTTATTCAAAGAAGAATATGTAGTCTAGTCAGCTTCTTTTTGTTGATACAATGGAGAAAAGGACAGCTGACAGTTTTAGTGGTGCACATACAGTTGTTAACATCGCTTGAAGTTGCAAGATGAGCTTCTTTTGCCTGTGGTGAGGACAGAGAAAGCGGTGAAAACTCAACAATGCTTTTACTGCACAAATCCAAAGGTCATTTTCTGTGAAGGGACAAAAGGTGCTCATTTGTTGAAAAGTTGTTTTATTTTAGATAAAAAATCTTAAAGACTGACAGAGAGAGAAACGTAGCAGCAGATCCAGAGTCCCGAGTCGTGTCCGCCGCAGCAGACTTGAATATAAAACACGCTGGAGAGGAAGAAGGAAGACGCTCTGAGCATCAGAAATAGATGCTTCTGTGGCGGCACCAACATGTGGCCTGAGTGACTTCAGCTGGAGAGAAAAATGCACTAAATGAGCAGCAAAAAGCTTGTGTTGTGCTGCACTTGTCCAGAATGGGGTTTTAGGATGCAAGTTGATAGTAGAAAGGAGGTAAATAAGAGAAAATTGTGGCAACATTGAGTTGTGGTTTAGTAAGGAAG
The DNA here is from genome assembly GCF_017976325.1 of Chelmon rostratus. NCBI lineage: Eukaryota > Metazoa > Chordata > Actinopteri > Chaetodontiformes > Chaetodontidae > Chelmon > Chelmon rostratus. Next base: position 2,653,033 of record NC_055672.1, read on the forward strand.
AAATGAAGTGCATTTCCCATGTTTACAAAAAAAACTCATTTCTTACAGAATTTATCAATAAGGCCCAGTGAAATCCATTTTATTTTTTTCATAGTCTGTTTCATTTTTTCCCAAATTGCGCAATTTTAATTTCTCTGAATTCTGTGTTTTTTTATAGTTTTTTTTCAGTGCATTTGGCTACGGCGTTGTGAAAACACTCATAATTGAGGAAAAAGTGTGATTTTATAAATTGCATCCACATTTTGGCAGTTTCTATTTTATTCTGCATTTTACAGTTGATTCTATTTTTATTATCAAATTTCAGGTTTCTGTCCATGTTTTCTGCGTTGTGGAAATCACAGGGATGTAGCCAGCACGATTCAAAGCTATAGTGTTTGTTTGTTGACTTTAACTCAGAAAATACTTCACCAGTGCTGAAACAATTAATGTCTTAGTCACTTGACAGAAAACTAATCATCATATTATTTTGATAATAAAGTAATCATTATTATTAAGGATCTGGTTCAAGCCTTGCAAGCTTCAGGATTTGCTGCTCTTCCTTCTTTAACATCCTCTTAAGTTTAATATTTTCAGGTTTTTGGGCTGTTGGTCAGACAAAACAAGCAATCTAACAATGTTACTTTGAGTTCGACACCACAAGAATGTCTCAGAGTCCGTTTTAAGTGTGTCTGGAACTGTGGAACAAAAAAAACACTGAAAAATCTGGAACTGTACAGCATGATGCTGACAATAATATGTCAACCCAAGGTCCACTTACTAGTTTGTTCTAGAGCTTTTTATATCATGCTTATCACCTTGTAGGTAAATAAGTAAATATTCCTTTTTTTTAACTGTGAAAAAGATATGTTATATAGATATGTAATATAATTTTGTTTCCAAACAAACCTGATTTTGAGTGTAAAGTATTAAATCTTAAATATGGAAACAAAAAAAAAACTTACGGTCATGTTAGCAGAACTTTCAACAGCATCTCATGGTTTCTCTCAGTGGATGGAATTTGCTCAATGTAGTCTATCCTTGACACTTAGAAATAACAATAAAATCCCAAATAAAGACTTCAAGGTGAGGTTTATTGAGGTGAATATATTTTTCCAGTGAGTAACGAAGAAATTATTTAGATGAAGTCTGGATTTGAGACATTCCAGTTTTTTTAGTTTAGAGAACATTCAGCTTTCATCAGACTGTAGTCTCACACCTTTTTCTTCCTCACGTCTTCTGCAGGATAAATTTCCCTCTAAAATGAACCCTAAATGAACTGAAAGGAAGCCAACACATGCATGCACACAAGCTAGAGTACCCATAATTCCACAGTACCAGGCGGGCGGCTGTGTGCAGAGGAGGCAGTCTTGACCCAAATGTCCCAAAGTGCCATTTAGCAGGCGATAGCGCTAACAGACAGCCCACATGCTACAGCTAATTCTAAGCCATTAGTTTCCCACACGTCCAGGCTGGCCGGCGTGCTCATTTGGCACCGAGCGCTGTTTTATTTATGGAGCATTGTAGCCAGTAATTTGGCTTCTGAGCGACAGTCGTCTTTTACTACAAAAACTATCCACCTTAACAGTCAGTCAGTCAATCTCACCACATTCTTTTCATCAACTTTCTGGCTTCTTGTGATTTTCAAAGCTCAAATGATGTGATCTACTAAGTTAATGGGTTAATGAAAACAATTTAATAAGACGGATGATAGATAAGTACAGTAGAAACATGTAAACAAGACTGTGTAGGATGTTTGCAGTGTGGGTAGTTGAGTCCTTCATCTAAAGTAGTGGTCCATAGAAGATGAAGATGAAGGTCACTAGTTGTGACTGAAAGCTTTAGTACATTTCTATCGAGTGGACTTTGTTTTGGTCAAATTTTATTTCCATGCTTAGTATTGAACCTTCAGTGCTGTGTGTTTTTAAACGTCTGTGGAAAGGACGGGCTTCTGAGGACTAAGAAATGAAATATGTGGCCACAAGTATGTGGACACATCTGCCTAAATACTGCTTTGTTGTGGGACTGTTTTTCCTGGGTTTGGTCCCTTGTTCCAATGAAGGGAAATCTTAATACAAACCATACAACACCTTTGGGATGAACTTCAATGTGAGTCCACATACTTTTGGCCATATAGTGTGATACTCTTTGCATTTGTTTTCAGTATTGATCCATTAGCCTACCAGTATGGTGCTGTCTTTGAGAGATTAAATCCAATCTGTTTTGGTTACAATTGTTCATCTACTGTATGCCAGTAACATTGGAGGGCCATAGTTATTTTGCTCCACTTTAAATATTTTAGTGTGTCAGTGTCTTGACTATTTTCAACTAGAGCAACAAAACTTCTGAATATAATTGACTGAAGTAATGATACATGACTCAAACCTCTCTAGCTAGAAAAAAACATATTCGGGGGGAACTCTGTGTCACAGTAAAGCAGGTTTCCTCGCTCCTCTCTCACCCAAGAGGTTATCACAGTCAACCGGCTTAAAATAGAGCAAAGTCAAACTTGGCACCATGACACTTAAGGGAAACGAGGCGCTGTTTCAAAACGCTGAATTTACACTGCCGGCTGAAATCTGCCTTCTCTGCATCTCTGACACAGTTTGGATCTTTTGAAATGTCGTCCAAACAAATGGAAAAATCTGACTCCATGTGGGTTTCCATATTTAGACGGCAGTGCCAGAGTACTGGGACGAGGACTAAAGTTGGACTTTAAGCTGCCTGATAAGGTGACTTTATCAGGTTGCTGGAGCAGCACAATTAATGACTTTATTTGGGAAACTTTTTTTGTGACAGTAGTGTGGAAACAGCACTGTTTGTGTAAGTGTGTTAGAGATGTTAATGGAATTCAAATGACCTTAATGAAAATAAAATGATGGCTTAATGGAGCAATTGCTGCCCCCCGTCACAGTTTTCAGGAATGTTTTTGCCTTTTGCCCCCATTCATTTCTGAGGCTGTATGAGTACATGCGCAGGTAGATGCCGTTTAAAGTTAATGATTTTCCTGAATATACTAGATAAATGTGAAATGTGAAAGAAACAGTGTTATATCATCTGTATCACAAATCAATTCTTTTAGCCTAAACCATCACTGAAGCAGCCCACCTGCCACACCAAAACTTTAATTGGTAGTGACTAGGGGTGTAACGATACACAAAAATCTCGGTTTGATACGTACCTCGGTTCAGAGGTCACGGTTCGGTTCATTTTTGACACAGTATGGGAACAAAATGCAAAACCTAATTTTTCTTTTTGTTCATTTGGGTGTTTATTATTTGTAAACAACAACTTCCTGTTTTAAACAAACAGGAAAATGAAATAAATGCAAAGTGCTGCCTGGTAGTGAGTTAATTAAAATTATCAAATAAACAACAAATGTGTGAAATATTATTAAAAAAAACATATTCCTTGTAAACAGCTTTTAACAAAACAAGTAAAGTGCAGCAATAATAGTTCCAGCATAAAGCCCTTTTCAGTTTTACTCAACCTTCATATTTTTTGCCAGAAAAATGAACTTGTCCACATTGTCAGCAGTAAGTGCAGATCTGCTGGTCACAATGTCCCCAGTGGTTGAAAATACCCTCTCGCTAGGGACAGAGGTAGCGGGTATGGCAAGATAGCGCCTTGCTAACTTTGCAGTTGGGGGATATATGGATATGGATATATGTGCCGTTTTAGGTGAGTTAGCATGTTTGTCGCGTTGCCAGAGACATACCCAATTTCAGCTGAGCAGTGTCGGCACACCGCCCTCGTTTTATCCACCTGTCTTTTTCCGTTGCAATATTGAACCAGGAAGCCGAAGTGTTCCCAAGCAGGAGACTTTAGCGACAGGGGAGGGTCTTCAAGCTCCGGTTTACTGCTAGCAGTAGCCATCATGCGCACGGGCTGCACATGTAACTGCGGCGCAACGTAAACACACGCAACTTCTGGCCAGAGAAGAAATTTAAAAAATCGGGCCTGTGAACTCACCCGTGCAAAGCCCTGTACCGAACTGAACGTCATGTACCGAAACGGTTCAATACAAATACATGTATTGTTACACCCCTAGTAGTGACAGTATTAGGGGATTCTGCTTCCTGTAGCTAAGCTGCAAATACTTCTTCTATTTCTTAAAAAAAGATCAGTCTGCTGAGGAGGCAGATTTCAGCTCTATACAGTGTATTAGTCCTTTGGTGCCTGTGTTTGTAATGGTGGTAGTTTGCAAATTCAGATTTTTGGGGATTTTATTGGCTTCTCTGTGGGATCAAAAACTCGGTGTCAGAAGAGTTACACATTTTGACCTCATGGCTTACAAAAACACAAAGTGAGATTTTTGGATTTGATCCTCCGCTGTAAATCCGTCTGCTGGGGCTCTCGGCCTGGTGAGCTGCCGCGCTGTCAGAAATCACCGCTAATTACCGGCAAGGTAAATCCCCCCGTAGAAACAGCTTAAATCAATTAGCCCACACTCCGGACGGCTGGGCTCAATCCTCGCCGCCTTTCTCACGATCCTGCAGAACTGTGGGAAGCCGGTCTGATCGCCCGCCCTCCCCCCGAGGCTCTATTTCCCCCATCCTCCCTTCGTCCTCCCCTCCTTTTTCTCATCCCTGCCTCCTCACCAGCTCTGGCAGACGTCCACTGTCAATCCAAACAGTGAACAAACTGTCCAGCTACTGTTAAAACTGTAAAACAAAGTCATTTCATTGGTCACACTCCTCATTTGGAAATATGTCTTTTCATATACAGTGTCTCCGCTAACTCCCCCATCACTGCTGCCAACTTGGCAACTTTTCCTCAGAATGCATTGACTTTTCTCACTCGAGCAGCTTAATTTCTCCAAAGTGAACAATGAAAAACAGAGGCGGACCATAATATTAGTTTGTTAAAATATCAGGCAGATATTAGCCTGATGGCAAACGCTGGACTCCAGCCAAGTCAACCAATGCTGATAATGATGGACTGTCTGCCCTGACAACAGCTACACAGAAAGCAGTTAGTAAAACATGTAATGAGAATTTATTTCCCTCATGCACTTCTCTCTTTTTGTATATCTAATGACGTCTTTTGCCAAGTCTTTGTTAGATATGACTCAGCTGAAATCGCAACGTCTGAAGGAGCTGCTAATCGTAGGCTTGAATCAGTGTCCAGTGATAGTGTGAATGCTGTTTTTGAGTTTTTTTTCACATGTTCTTGCCTTCAAAACGATCAAATCTAAATAAATTGAATATTGTCTGAAGCATGTGTCTTAGAAATGTTAGTGCAGAAATATCAGTATCCATATCAGTCAGTGATTTAGCAGCCACTGCTTCAGTAATTCAGCGTTGCCATTAAGAGTAATTAAATGCTTTGCATGTCTGATGTAAAACATAACAGTGGATCAGAATCCACTGTGATGAACAGCAGTTAGTTTTTTTTTTTATATTTGAGTTTTTTATGTTTTTACCATATCATCATTCATACACAGGTTCCACATTATTTTATGGCACTGAAACAGAGATCAGTGCCTCTAACACTATATTATCGAAGCCTGGATATTCTGTGGCTAAACCTTTTAATAAATTGGAAAATATACTTATTCATATTGTGATATTGAGTGAAACCATATCCTCTACATCACCTGTTCTTACATCCGAGCGCCACACCTTATGAGGGCTGTGCACGACTGACAGCATCTGCTCCAAAGCTGATGCTGCAGCTCGGTCGTCAGCTAACTGAAGAGAGCGCCTACGGGTGTAGTTTAAGTACTGGATCTAATGTCGACTGCACATTTGCACTGCGTTGTAGTCCCATCCAAAGAAGTCTTATCACAGTTTACCATGTACAGTGCTGAGAATGGTTGTAGTGAGTAATTACAGTGCAGTCTTTAAGTAGCCCATTTGGACAGTGACATACAGTATTATCTATTGTATTGCCTTCATACTCTGGCTTAGTGGATCTGAAATGAAACAATGACTGGAACGTTAAAATGCTGACTTTCAGCTTTAATTTGAGGATGTTTACATCCACACTTGGTGAACAGCGTAGAAATCATTGCCAGTTTTACACATAGTCCCCCCCCACTTTTGAATGGCTCAGCAGGACAATTGCAAGGCTACAGTTTCTGTGTGTGTAAACAGCAACAAATTAAAGCTGAGAGTCAGCACTTAAACCTCTTACTCATTGTGTCGTCCAGTGTGCCTGATCAAAAAGCTAAAACAACAGGAAAGATATTGAAAGGATCAGATGTTTGTGGGCTTGTATGGACTTTATCATGTGACATCGTCTGCAAAGTTTATTTTTAGGAGACCATAATATTCAAGCTTCACACCTTCATTCATCTCAAGGTCAAAGGTCAGGGTCAGTTTAACGTTTACATCCACCTCCAGATTTAGCACCAGTTACCCTCCACTCAGCAGCTAAAAGTCTTACTGGCACAGGGATTTAACCGACAACTTTTCTGTTAAAATTAGAGATTAAACTTTCCTGATCCATGCGGAGGGAAGAGTGGTTGCAGCAGCAGAATAATAGGATTCAGCAGGGAAAGGAAACTAGAATAGCAACACACAAATAGAATGTAAAAAAAATAATAAAACAGAATACAAATGATTGGAGGGTTACATAAACACATTCTGCTGAGACTTTCAATATGTTAAGTAGGCTGAAAGAGCAGGAAGGAATATGAACTGCTAATATTCATACAGATGTTCCCACTCAGCGCTCCCTGTCCTGAGCAAATGGGCAGTGAAGGAGGACAAATAAAGCTCAAGGGCATGTTGGCAGGAATCGCGGGCTGTGTTTTTGGTTATTAGTTGGCCTCTCGACCTCCAGGCCAAACTTAATCCTAAAGCCCCTGGAATGGCACTGCCCTTGTTAGCGCAGATTTGAAAACGTAAGCCCTTGTTAACCATCAGTTGCAGGAGTGAAAATGGAAGTGGGGGGCACCCATCAGCCTCCTCGCCAGCTGAATTTTAATAACTGTCGCAGTGACCAGTTACAGATGAGAGATCTTGGAAGAGAATTAGGCACGCTGTTTTTGTTTTGTTTTTCTCCAGACATGTTTCAAGAATCGACTCGGGCTGTTTTAAAGGTTTTAGATGAAGATGCATCTGGCCTCTCCACTGCATAAAGATTGGAGATGTGCTTGAGGAATCTTTATTTGCTTTATTGTCATTCTGCTGGATGCTGAATCTTAACTGTACAAGAATACGTGCTGCTAAAAAATAACTAGTCGATGTTTAGCAGCATGATTACTTGGGGGGGGAAATCATTGTTAGATTTCATTGTCAGGGCTTCATCAGACCTTCTCCCTCCTGTCGAAAGTAATTCAAGCCCAGACAGAGAACAATTTCTGGGAGGGGTTGCAGAGTTCAACCTAAAATGTAGTTTTAAGGCAGCATTAAATTCATAACAGAACAGCCTGAAAACTTTTTTGAGCATCTATTGGATATTTCAGGCCTGGCTTCACAGAAAAGATACAAATAGCCAAAAGGAAAACATCATGCCAACTACAGAATATTCAGCATCAACATGTTAATGTTAATATTAGCATTCTGTGTTAGCATATGTTCACAGCTGAGGTTGAGGTCACGACCTACCATGGTACACTACCAAAACAGTTTTCAAATATACTGATTGTAGTTTGTACATCACATGGCAACATGCTAGCATTTTCCATGTTGGTGTAACGTTGTTTGCCTGTTAACAATTTTAATAGCATGATTTCCAAATTACGTGATTAGAATTTGAAATCATAAACAAAATCTCAACTCGTTTCAGATGGCCTGGTCGTGTTGAATTTTTGCTGAGTTGTAGTGGAGCCTGTTAGGATTAATTATGGTTTTCTAGTATTTTTTGCTTGCCTTTTTAACATCTGGCTATTCTGGCTCATTTACAGTTTTTCTTTGTTTTGTTGATTCATGAGAATTGTACCCACACTCCGGGTGGCTGTACACCTCTACAAATCAACAGATTAAATAGGATAAAGTAATGTCCAAATATCCACCATGCTAATGTGTGGCATGTTAGCATGCTAATGTTGCTAATGTCTTTTTGACATCTAAAGCTAGCCTGTAGCTGCAGGTTGGCCCAACAGGATTATCTGCACCCAGACAATTCATCTGAGAGTTGTTGAAAATTATATCGTATTTAACTCTGGACCAAAAGACCAGTTTCACCATCCTCATCCCCAGACCTGTGCTTCTAGCATTTCTGCAGTCAGTTAGCATGTTATCAGGTACGAGGTGAAACTGATGTACTGCAATACAATAACTAATAATTCCTACATTCATGAAAGTCATGATGTACAGTTTTTATGGTAATTTTGAAGGCTGAACTTTGTGGTGGTGTTGAATTGTGTGGTCTTATACTGATCATCTTACGCTGACAGAATCTTAAGGTGAGCATAGACTGAGTGTAAAAACGATATGACCACATGAGCAGCAGTTATCTGAGCATGAAGTTCCCGCTGTGTGAACACAGCCAGAGTGTTTGTTGGCAAACAGTCTTGGGGTTAGTGAGTTTCCCCTTCCAGGCATAACTGCCTGTATTGTCTCTGTGTGAACTCTCCTGTACTGCAGCTACTGGTTCAAACACGAGGCACACTTGGCACGGAGGATGTTTACAGACATCCTGGCTGGAAGCTAATGTTCATCTCTTGTTAAAAATAAAAAGCAGACATGTTTCTACTATTCTCGTATTTTACAACACGTTTTGCCGGTGTGTATTTTCACCCCCTGGGGCAGAAACACTGAAGCTTCCCCTTCGTCCAGACAGACAGACAGCGTGGGAGGGGAGCGAGGGGAGCAGGGGATGTAGGCGTTGGGTTTACCAGTCTGGGGGCCCCATCTGCAGGGAGATAAATTGTTAGCTATCTATCCATCAGAGCCCCTGGCATGTTCTATCTATGGCAACACAACAGACACTTCAGAAATCCAGGCTGATCCTCTCTCCTCGCCTCAGAAGGCTACTGGTATGGGAGGAGGAGGAGGAGGAGGAGGAGGAGGAGGAGGAGACCTGCGTCCTGGCTCTTCGAAGCTCCATAAATATCAAATATGTGGGCAGCTCGGAAGGAACCATCCAACCTCCAAATAGGAAAATAATATCTGTTCCTGGACTCCCTCACAGTCCTCTCAGTCAGCTTGTTGCTGTTAGCTCTGTTGTATCTCCATCCTCTGGTTTTGTATCTAACTGAAGCTTGTATCAGATTTTCTCTCAATTTAATAACAGCTGCATCCACCTCTTTTTGTACCGCTTGGTCCAAATGTTCCCCAAAATTGTGTCGCATTTTCTCTCTTCAACATCCTTTAGGTGCTGATTCACTTTTTCTTCTTCACTTTTGTTGCTCAACAGCTTAAAAAGCAAGTTGTTAGCGATATTGAGGATGACTTACAGAAGTGCCGTTTCTGCCAAATGCTTTTGTTTATTTATTGAGATAAAATGTATGAGCCCTTGAGACTAAAGTGAGCTCTCAGTCTCTCTGCCCTCCATCTTCCCTCCACCCTGTTCAGCCTCAGCAGCTGTGCGTACAGAGAACAACGTTCAGCCGGCCAAATCCATTCTGCTCTAATTAATGAGAGAATCAGACAGAATACCTGAGTGTTTGTAGGGATGGCCTGCAAACAGCTGCCAGTTCCCCAGAGCTCCGTGATAATATAATAAGAATAATAGTAATGATTGTAATATGTATCGACAAAGTTCATAATTAAGCCTAAGAATTGATAGCAGAGTTGTAGTATCTCCTCTCTGTTGTGTCACAGCACAAAATAGGAACGGAGTACACGTTCATGCTATATTTAGCAATTTAGCAAAATCATGTGCCAAGTGTGCACAGTATCCACTGTGGAGAAACATCCAAAAGCCATGTTTACTGGTTTCAGATATATGATTGTAAAGAAACCACCACATTCCCATGTATGATTACTGTATGATTAGCTCTTTTATCTTATTAGCAAGGTTTCCAGCCACATCTAGCACACATTTTAACCGAATTTATAAGAAATCGCTAAAAGAAAATACCAATTAATGTGTGCTTCCATCTGCTACAGTAATGCAGATTTTAAAAGCTGTGCAGATCAAGATTGATGGCGCTAATTCTCAGCGCCATCAATTATTTGCAGAAAAAGATGATGTCAGAAACGGTGTTGAAAATGTGACTGTAAATATGGCGTTTATATTTGTTTCATGCAGTAATTAGATGAACAACGTTTCCGTCTCCTCAGTGAAGCCGAAGCTTCAGTGGATGTTTGTGTCTCATGCTTCATGTACGTCACGATTTGTTCTTTAAGCTTGTCATGTCGAGCTTTTATCAACTTTTCCACCATAGCCAACTGTCTGTATGTGCGCCTGCTGTCTCGTACCATTGTAGCATTTAATGCTAACAGTGCACTAGCATTTCTACATTTTACATGTAAACTAAACAACTGCTTGGTTTACACTGAATTCCAAGATGTGACATGTAGCATGCTGATGTTGCCATGCTAACAAGCTCATAGTTCAGTTATATGTAACATTTACCATATTAGCCTGGCCTGCTAGCATGGTTAGCAAGTCACTATGTTACTATATGTAGAGTTAATGTTACCATGTGATATTTGGTATGCCCCCATGTTAACGTGCATGCAGTTATCATTGTAACATTTAGCTAGTTAGTGTCAGGGAGACATGAATGCTCATTAAAATTCATGGAAGACCTTTAGCTCTCAAGTTGTTTCACTCTGTTTACCTACTGAGGTGTTAGACTGGCAATAACATGTACAGAGCTAACTCTTACATTATACTACTGCTCTACATTTTAACATGATGGGGTTTATTTACACCCATAATATTATAACTGCGATCAGGAATATCAAAGGTCTTCAGTTAAAATGATTGGCTGTTCCACAATAACCTGATATGGGACTAAAATGACATTTCATTTTACTTCATTAGTTATTTAATGAATAATTTAAAGAAATCTGGGATGTGGGCAGTGGTACAGAGGTCTAGAACCAGGAAAGTGCCACAATGTATTTTACACAATAAACAGTACACACTCTTTGGCTGCTCCAGCACACTGCTTGGCTCTAACCTTTGCTTACAACATATTGCTGCAATGCCAGAGATAGAGACTTTGTCTGCAAGACTGTAAATGGCTCGATATGCACACTCAGTTGTGCTAACTGTCTGCGTCTGACTTCATGTTGTCCAGTAAAGGTTTCAACACGCTCCAGCATCAAGTTGCTCTGTATTAATTGCATGTGGTGATAGACAAAAACGAGCGATTGTGGTTCTGATGGGCAGAAAGACAGAAAATGTGTCAGACTGACTGAAGGATGGAGAGACAGAATAAGGTCAGGGCAGATTGAGCCAGCATCATTCACATCACATCAGCAGCTCAAAGGATAAAGAGGCAAACAAGTACACAGGCGGGGTGATGGAGTGATTTAATGTAGACATAAAGAAAAGGACGAGTGTTTTGAGGTGAAGAAGTTGACAGGATGACTTGCTGAGAAAGAACGTCCTCTACCTGGATCATAATGTGGAAGAAACCTGCCAAGTTTTCCGGTCAAAGTCAGATAAAGTCCATAACACACAGCATATCCCTAAAAAACAGAGACCAGAGATTGAAGGGTTCTGGTTTTAATCTCAACACCAACAGGTTTGTGTTGTGGTGTGTCCATGTAGACACGAAGTCCAAAATTTATTGTAAAATGACCATTATGGTCAATAATGTATTAAATCATCATTAATTTACTTTTAAAAATGGCAGATGTCTGGACCAACAGAGGATGTGACGGCAGGTTGTACGCTGGTGGTCCCAAATGGCAAGAGAAGTGTGTGAATACTGGACCCTTCATTGCATAGAGGCGTAAATTCTCACATTTTGACAGGTGGAACTAGCGTATGTTTGCCAGAAATTACTGAAACAATAATCAAAATAGTTGACCAATTGATTACACAACTGTTTCAGCACTGCTTTGTTTGCATGTCAGAGCTCAGGATTCCCCACTTATGTGCAGCAAAGCATAAATCAGTTTCTTGTTTTTTTTCAAGCCCATCTTCACAACATGACGCGAAATTAACTTGGATGCGACAGGGGTTAACAAAACCATCTTTCACAAGGTGGTACAGTCTCAGAAACATGGCATATTTATAAGTCTTTAACCCAATTAAAGAAATTATAAGATGGACAATTAAAAGTTTCTAATTCTGGTGAGCAGCTAAACACACATTTTACTGCAGTGGTTCATGTTTGATCATCTTAAAAGCTTTAATGGCCTTTGGCTGTTTCCCACCTGAAGCCTTCCTCTGTTTTCATCACATCCTGTATGTAGAGATCAGTGAGCATAGCTTAATTCTGAGTACTGAAGCTAATAATTGTAGTGCAATTCTTTTAAAAACATGAAAATCTTTCCTAAAACAGATCCACAGTAATTGGTGACATTCACATTTCATAACCTACTGCTGACAGTCAGATTACCCCACAGACGTACACATAGCAGTGAACAGAGAACAAGCTGGTGTTGCACTAATCTCCTGTTATGCACATTGGCAATACACAAACGCTAATTATTCCTATTTTCCAGACAGTTAACAGTGAAGACAGCTAATAATGTCAGAGTCAACATGGCCTGGATCATGACAGGCCGACAGAACTGGAAGGCGGATGTTTAGATTTGATTGAGTGATTATGTAAAAATCGCAGTTTTGGATGGAAAGCCCTGGATGGGTGCGCAGCTCATCAACATGTTTTTATTTCCTCCCCCTTTGTTCTGTGTATCTGAGGGCTTCATAAACAGACAGACAGTCTGATAACACCAGTCATACAGACAGACAGATGGATTCAGACGGAAACACAGACTGCAGCTCTCACGTTCTCATTCTGGCAGATTGCCTTTCTTCTAAATCAGAGTTTTCACTCCGGATTCTGTTTGACTTGTTTTCTCTCTGTCTGTTCTCTCTTGAACTATGTAGATCTGGAATTTAATTCCAAGTTAAGGAGGAGTATTAATGCTTTTTAGAGGAGACAGTCAACAGAAAAGTTTAGTGAAGATGTAATAATCCTGCACTAAATTCTGTAAAATCAATTTAATTTGCGTTAATCCCCCTAAAAAGTTCTTGCTTTTTCCAAGCAGTGTGCAAGCAAGGATGTGAGTTATGAAACCAAGAAACTTCACTACTTTGTCAAGTATTCCTGGAGTCATTGATACTGATCTAGCCTGATAATTGGCCCAAATATAGATTTTTTTGACACCTCATTAATCACGGCTGTTGTCTTTTTGGGCAGGAGTTGCTATTTTTTCCTAACCAATCGGTAGTGACTGTCTTATATCCATCCAGATGACCTCGTTTTCAGCTGACACAGAAGCTGCAGTGTCGGCTAGTGATTGTCAAGAGGAATCTACTTAGAAAGGTAGACTAACTAGATCCCACTTTGAGTGGATTATAAATTAAGAGCACAACAGACAGACAGCTTAAGTTCCTCATATTTGATAACTAATGCAGTGTTGACTTGTTGGAAAAAAGAAACTCATGCTTTATTAAATGTCAGTGTTCGTGTCATGTACAGTACATCGTTCTCCAGTCACTGGTGTCAGTCACTGGAGGTTAATAACGCATCTCCTTTCAAAGCTTTCTTTATCAGCAAACTGATGCCATGAAAACCGTCCAATCAGAAACTCTGACTTTGACACAGTTTCCACAAATATTATCTTTTGAAAAACTTTCTTACACAAAAAAAGAAAAGAATTAAACTTTATTTCCATTGACTTGCAACAAGCTGCACAGATGCACAGATCTTATCCACACTCTATCAAGTGCAAAGCTCTGATTGGCTCTGTTGTTTGTCCAACATGGGATGTTGTCATCAATGAGCACAACACCAGATCTGTTTGAATCACTGAAAAGATCTGAGATGATATTCCAGATGATATTCTGGAAACAGATGATACATCTTCATCCTGCTGCAATCAGGAAAATGATTCTGCTGTTTTGTTTGCCTTCCTGTCTTTCTTTCTTTCCTTTTTTATTTACTTAAATGTTGTTTTAAGCTCTTGCAGTCTGGATGCTCATTTGACGCACTGACCTCCATCCTTGTACTTAAATAAGTCGATACTTTGCAGAAGAAACTACATTTTCACTACCTGATCGCTTGTTATTGATGAACATCCTTATGTTGCAGATATTTTTTTTGTCAATTGGTGCCATCAGGCTATTTGTGTTTTTTTTGTTTTAATTCTCTCCACAGTCGCTTGTGTTGGAGGTGGTCTGGGTTTTGCCATAATTCTGGGTTGGCACTAGTGTTAGTATTGTTTGATTGTACATTGAATACAAATCAGATTTAAAAAACAACATTTGATCACAAAATGTTCTCTAGTTTTAATCTCTACAAGCACAGAAATCACTGTTTTCCCTCCCTCCGTTCTGCCTCTAGTCTCCTTTCATCTTCTTCCTTTCTTTCTTGCCTCCTCTCTTTCTCCATCTCTTTCTCCCTCCCTCTCGATCTCTTCCAGCCAAGTCTGCCAACTCTCATGCAGATCTGAGCTTGGACAGATGGTCGCGAGCGAAAAGTGTTTACGTGCACACAGCTCCTAACAAAACGAGCAGATGCCTGCAGAGCCGCCGCTCCCCTCCAATCACCATGATACCGAAACAGGCCCGACAGGAGGAGGACACGGCAAAGAAACCAACAGGAAGATGGGGGCATGTAGTTTAGTGCCTGAATAGAGGAAGGAATTTTAGTTTTCCCCCTCGAAAATACACATGCGCCTCATTACACACTCACAGTCGGCAGCAAACCTGACTTCATTTGGTTTCTGTTGCTTTTTCACCTGAGTCTGTTTGTCATCTTGATTTTCTCTCCCCTCTGCCTTTTTCTTTTTTGGAGTTGTTTTTATGCCTCTTGGGGTTTCTGAGTCTCACAGGCACAATAGTTTTTCTTTCCTTTTCTCTGCGTCTCAGTCTTTTTTGTTTGGTCTGCATGTGCAGATATATGAAAACCTGAATCCAGAATGTATTTCCTCAGTGAAATAAAATTAGGTTTCTGCTGATAATCTTTATCCACATCTCAATTAAAAACTCCACAATGAAACAGAAATGCACTGGTGAGGCACCCAGGCTTCAGAAGCTCATGCGAGAAAGCAGTGATCTGTTTGCAGATCAAAAGATGTCTAGACATCTTGGTTGAACTGGGCTAAATTTGGTTAAAAACCTTGAGCAAGCATAATTAGCTAAATGGAAAGCTCCCTGACATGGTGCTGAAACAATGGTTTTGCAGTGTGTAACCTAGATGCCAGTCTGAGAAGAATCACAGTGTACAAAACATTTCACAAATCAGAATTGTTAGCGATGTTACAGTTCATAGTGCAGCTCTGAGGGATGTGTGTCTGCCGGAGCTCTGTATCGAGGTTTGTGCTGCTTTTTATCAGGGTTTCCTGGAAATGAATTAGCAGAGGTTCTGCATATATAATTTCTTCCAACAGTAGCGGATGTGCTCTTTATCTCAGAGAAGGCAGGGGGCCTCATTCAGGAAACTCATGTTGAGAGAATGACATGATCGGTGACAGACGAGCACTTGCTCGCTGCAGGAATTACTGCCGTGTAATTGGAACTACTGATTGTTTTGTTTCGAGTTTTTGGATTCTTGATACCAAGTTTCACGTCGTATAGGTGCTTCTCTTACCTGGCTGAAACCTGCACAGTGTGGACCCTCCTTATTTCAGTCCCTGTCTTTGTTTTCTTGCTGTTTTGCTCAGCGTATTTACTCAAACATAAACTGATGTATTTACCCATTTTAAAACTTTGTTGTATATTTGCAAATGAATTGAATTCAATGTCGTATAAACTGAGCATCACCTCATCATGGCCTTACTCATGGACTGGTCACACCAGCAGCAAAGCCACCACAGGCAAGTTTCAGGGAAAGAAACTGGGCAGTCGGATGTATTCTGAACCTCTTGTGGTTTGAGAGTTTAAATCTTTATTACTTTAGGTTAGAGCTTGTTTTGACCCTTGTTGTGACAGCTGCTATAGACACAGTGCTCTGCAATGAGGCTGGTGATAAAAGCTTGAACAGAATCAAATGTCATGATGGCAGCAAGCAACAGACAACTTGAAAACAACCCGAGTCTTACAGACAGTAGATATGCATTTCATCTTATTGTCTCTGGTTAGAGACCAACACTTAACAATGCTCACCTGTCTCCCTCTGTCCCATGTGCCAACCATGTGCCCAGCTCCCAGCATCCTTTCCTGCAGTGATCCTAACCACTTCTTCACTGTAATCATGTTGATTGGCACCCTCAGCAGTGCCTTTGATTAACGCTACAGATCCTCATTAGTGATGCAGGAGTTGCACGTTCAAAACGCAAACATTCAAATTCAACGTGACCCCCAAACCCCACCCCCACTACACACACAGCTACCCCACCAATTACTCCAATCTGAATGTTGGTGCGGGACTCAACATAGAAGTGGCTTTAATGAAGCCCTAAAAATAGATTTTGTTTTAGGTTGGCGTGCAGGGATTAATTTGCTCCTGAGACCAGTGAGAAGGAGTGTAGACCAGAATGTCCTTGAGAAAACGTCCACATCTACAAGTTTATGAAAATGCTTGCAGAGCGAATCGAACTGCTTATAGATTATTGTGTCTGCTATTTGCTCTATTATTGATACTTTACTAAGAAGTTTTATGACAGACATGAAATCTGCAGGGCAACTGTTCAGTCATCGACTGACAAAGATGAGGGGATTCTGACCACGTTTTGTAAAGCATCTACCAGATGTTTTATTGTGAAATAATCCAGCTTCTCTCTGCAGTACATTCCTTTACTTATTATCTGGGACTGTTGGCAAATAACCTATAGTAATAACGACATCAAATTAGCCTTTCAAAAGCAGAGTAAGTTGATTTTTCCTCTCTGTTGTTGCCTTGAGAAGCACCTAGTGGCTATCCAATTCCCTCCGCTCGCCTAATTTGCGAAGCAGGCTTTGTGCAGAATATTCATTAACAGCCATAAATACCTTCTTTCTGAATATTCATGACTGCAGGGAAAACACCAGGAGAAAAAAAGACAAGACAAAACATGGCAGACCAAGGTATAAGTCTATTTCCCCCTGCAACAAGACAGCCTCAGTACTCTCCTGCATGATGTGCATAATGTACATGTGAGAGAGTCACACCATTAGTGACTGATGTTGCACCAAAACTTATTTCAACATGCTCTCATCATGGTGAACAAGGCAGTGTCAAACATTTTTCACATAGTTTTCGGGAGCTAGTGGACAGAAACAGCAAATAGCTTCTTTTGTTAGATGACACTTTAAGTATCTGTGACTCATTGTTGCAGGAAGAAGAAAATTTCTATTTATGTATAGATTTTCCTACAATACATTAATTTGCAAAAACATTTAAGTGCTGTAGGACTGATCCTGAGAAAAGGCCACCTAGGGCTGAATGAATTTAAACTGGCTGTTTTACATTCCCTGACTAAGCAGAGACAGCACTCATCCAGCATCAGTTGTAAATGTACAGTAAGCAGCAGAGTGATTTGTTAACAGGCTGAGCAGGTCTCAGTATCATTTCTCTGCAAGCTGCTGTTGTCAATTAAGTGAGCAGAAAGTGCTGAGCGTAGGTCTGGAGAAGGGAGATATCAAAACAACAGGCTGTAATGAGAACCCTCTCCACGGGACCGCCGCCCAATCAGAGAGCTCCCCAAGTAGATCAAAATGATGTCAACCAGGCCTGGTCTCCACCAAGGGGCTGAGGCACAGCTTAACTTACCTGTGCTTCCCATGATGAAACAGATCCAGTTCCCTGCATCAGGCCAGTCACAGTCTGTTTCGTCACCAACAACCTTCATTTTGCAGAAACACAACGATAAACAGTCATTGTTAGTGTGAAACTCTTGCCAGACATGGTGAAAAGTGCACTTTACTGTAAACATCACTGAGAACATGTGTGTGTTTAACATTCATCTTTTCATGGCTGTGTGTATCTGAGCTAGCACACAGCAGCTACCAAAACAAAGCAAATGAACAAACCGTGATCCATGTTCTGGAATGTGCTTGGATTTTTTAAAGGAGCTGATCATTTAAAACATTTTACCTGGTTTTTATCTTTTATTTTATCTCATGTTTGGATGCTGTCTAAAAACAGAATCAGTCATTTCCAATCAAACTGAGTTTCCTGACAAAAGTTTCCTGAAGTGTTCCTGAGTCCAGGTGTTAATCTCTTTATCCAATCACGTGTTCACAAAGTGTTGAACCTCGCTCCATCCTCGCTGTGAACCACTGAACCTTTCAATCATGATACTATCACCTGTTACCAATCAGCCTGTTTACCTGTGGAACGATCCAAACAGGTGTTTTTGGAGCGTTCCACATCTTTCCCAGTCTTTAGTTGCTCCTGTCCCGACTTGTTTGAAATGTGTTGCTGCATCAGATTCAGAATAAGCAGGTATTTACAAAAATCAATGAAGCTGATGAGCTCAAACTGTAAATATATTGTCTTGAGTATTTGTCAAAGAGGATTAGCAAGTTATCACATTCTGTATTTTATGTTCCCATTCACAGCATCCCATGTTTTTTGGAATTAGGATTCAAGAGAAATAGCAAAAGACAAAACTGAAAGCAGTGTGAGTAGCTGTGACTCGTGCCTCATGTAATTAGTGATTGAGGACATGAATTGATGGACATAAATTCCCACTGTCCCTGCCTACTGTCTAAACCACAGCCAAGGGAAAGGGCTTGGCAGAATAGGCAGATAAAGAAGACATTGTTGAGCTTGACATTTGTGTTAAAATAAATCCCCCAAATTCTGTTAGTGTTACTAAATTGTTTAATCACATTTATCAAGAAACAGCTAAATAATTATAAGTAATTAGTACCCATCAACAGAGATGGATCCAACAGTTTTGGCGCCCCATTTGTTGCTTTAGACAGATGAATTTAATGCATCTTCCTTACAAATCTCACTGAGTGCAGCTTTAAAGAAAACAGGAGCCTAAATGAAGCAATTGTCCTTCGTCTTCTCAGCTCTATTTCCTTTGACCTTCACATTTTTAACTCCATTGCACAGGATAACAAGACTATTTTACCACATCGACTGTAGGCTGCTGTGGGTTCGTGCTTAAAATGTAAACTCTGTTCCCTATGTGTCATTGAATGAGGGAGAAAGAAATGTAAAAATATAGTCTTTAGGGATCCTGTATATGTGTGTGGACTTGCTGCAAGTGAGCAGGGAGTTGCTTCACTTTGTACAATCATATTCCACTCAAAGCTTGTGCTTCATGACTAATTGCTCAGTAAATAATGTGAACCCAAACAGAGGCAGCTGGGAGTCTAGTGCGCTCATTAGGATGAGTGGCATCACTGAACCGGGCGAACAAACACAACCTGTGATTACCAAAATCAAAACGCCGGTGCTCCAATCAGAACAACAGCAGACCTCATTTACATTTTTACGTTTTTAAGGCGTTTAGTTTACGCCCTCATCCAGAGAGAGAGACTTACAGTGAGGAGGCAGAGAACTTTAGCAAGCAAAGAAATATTACTGAATCATTAAAGGACCCATGATGTCTTTTCTTCTTTAATGTGATCAGTTTCCATGGTAACACACAGGTAAATGGTGGTATGCATTCATCGCTGTCTAAACGGAAAACCATGGAAACTGTAGATGCCGCGATTGCTCAGATATCAAGTGTTATGAGCTTAGTGTAGCTTGAAGAGGAATCATTTTCAGGTTTTTGTAACAAAGTATTTGTCTTGTCTTTGTTTAAATTATATACAGTATTTTAATTATTTTTCCAAACCCACTGTTAAACAGTCTTAATTTTATAGTTTACATGCTCAACTAAAAACATACATACATCATGTATGATCTCCCCCCCAAAAATTATTTTATTGCTTGGAGTTTTGTCAGCAGCGTGGCTAAAAGCTGTGCCACCGTTTCGGTCCGGACTGAAATATCTCAATAATTATCTGATGGATTTACATAGAATTTTGTAGAGATATTCGTGTTTCCCAGAGGATAACTCCCACTGACTTTGATGATCCCTGACCTTTCCTCAAGTGCGACCATGAGGTTGACATTTGAGTGAAATGTCTAAACAACTATTGGATGGATTGCTGTGAATTATTCATGCTCTCTTCAGGATAAAATGTGTCACTTTAGTGACTATTTAACTTAGCATCTAGCATCAGGTCAAAATTTCAATTTGCTCAATACTTATACTTAACTGAATACCTGCAAAGCTTCTGACATTGCTGTTAACTTCAGCCGTAATTTCTGTTTGCCACTAATAAGCAAATGTCAGCATGCTAATACACTAAACTGATCATTGAGCTCACAGAGCTGCTAGCATGGCTGTGTCGCCTTGCTTCTGAACAAACAGAGCTAAAAGATTTTGTTTCTGGCAACATTATATGGTGGAAGAAACAAAGTCTGCAAAATAATTTTGTCGTTGTCTTAGCGATGATGGAAGCAACGTCGCCTTTGCAACATTGTTTATGCAAAATGTCGTTGAGAAGCAGTTGTAGCAGCACTAGTGGCATGAGATAGAAGATATCAGTCATCCAAAGCTAAAGGTTGGTTCCCCTGAAATGCTAAAAAAAAGAAGAAACACACTTCTGCTACACAAAATAAGCAAGATAAGCTCCCTTTCCTTTATTTTGGCTCTTCTCACTCTTCATCACTTCTGGCTTCCAAAACTTCAAAAATTCAGCAGTCTGAGAAAGAGAAATCACTTTTTATTGGATTCTTATACACAACTCATACATATTACAGCTTGTGTCCAGACACATGCTGTAGCTCCATTTATTTTTTTAATGTTATTGACATTATAAAACCCTTCAGTACATACAGCACCTGAAGTGTTACTGACTTTCAGATCTTCAACTCTTCTTCTTCCCCTCCCACTCGCCTCATGCCCTCCTCCTCCTCCTCCTCCAACTCCTTTAAATTCTCCTCTCCTTCTCATTAACTCTCCTATTCTCCTCATCCTCCTCTTCTTCCTCTCACACGCAGGATTGTTTCATGAGTTTCAGCATCAGAGGACCGAGTGCCAAGTCCTCATCTGCTGAACCCTGCAGGGTGGCAGTTTAATAAACTCTCATTCCTACACGGAGCGAATGGCACAAGCACAGAACAAGCCTCGAGAGCTCTGTGAATCAGTTCACACTGAGGAGGGAAAGAACGATTGTAAGGGTGGGGGGTAAGATGAGGAAGGTTTGAAATGCATGTGTGTGGGGGAAGCTTGTTACTCCCCACAGTGCAGGAGGGGGTGGGGATTCATCTCATCTTGTGGTGTTATTTTGGTTCTGGCTCCATTTTGTAAATCTCCTCTGTCAACAGATGATTTGTTGTTTTTCTCTCATTGGTTTTTACACATTTGTTGTTTATAGTCAAATCCATTCCAAAATTGAGTAATTTCCAAAAAAAGCTATTGTTTGTATGTTTACCTTCTGGAGCCAGGGGCCAATTATGAGGATGCTGATGCTACGAACAGTAATCATGTTTTGTCTTTTCATACTCTTTGAAATTGTTGCATAATATGAGAGAAACAGTGCAGAATCCCAAACACACAGCAGCTTTATCTCGGACAGAAACAATAAGTCCAGTATTCACTCTCCTTTCAGCTCTGGTTTGGTCTCCACCACCTCCTGAGAAAAATATTTGAGCGTTTAGCTGCTGAATGATCTCTACCTAACTGTGTCTGTCTGCTGTTTGCTGCTGATCAAGAGAAAAGTAATGAGAAACGATTCTGATAATTGATTCAGTATTAAGGTCTCTGGATTCTGGATCAGTCTCTGTTGAGGATTTGCTGCTTATATTCAGTTCAGTGCACTTCAGATTTTATTTGTATAACACTGTCTCATACATTATAACACTGTCTCATACATTAAAAAAGCAGAATAAAATGTGCAGATAAACAAGAACATCCCTGCATACATACACATGAATACACTCAAACATACCCACATGACAACGTACCAACATACTTAATGTACACAGCATTTCAATGTGCTTTATATAGAACAAAACAGCAAAATGTGCTCATAAGCACATCAAGATACACACATACAATCATACGTAATGCTCACCTGAAAAGGAAGGTGTTTAGTTTTAAAAGAACTCAGTGTTGGAGGAAGTCTCAGATCAGCAGACAGGCTGTTCCATTCCTTACGTCCGTAAATGCTGAATGCCATCTCAGCAGACTTTGAAAATGCCCTCGGCACATGGAGATTTCCACTTTGTGATTGAAGAGATGTGCTGGGATTGTAAACAGACAGCATGTATGAATTGTATCGTGGAGCCAGACCAGCAAGTGCTTTGTTAACTAAGAGGAGGATGTTGAATTGTATCCTGAAAACAGCAGGTGACCAGTGGAGGTTTGGAGGACTGGAGTCATGTGGTCTGATATTTTTGTCCTGTATAGATTATAATCTATGGACTGATTTGTTTGGTGGACCTGCAGAGAACTGCAATAGTCCAGCCTGCATGCATGAGCTCTCTGAGTTGGACTGAGAAAGAAAACCTCTGATTCATATCTGTTGTATATTATTGTATCTGAACAAAACCAAGCACTTGAAGACATCACCCAGGAAAATGTGATTTTATACGTGTGTCATGTTTTATCAGATGAACAGAATCTTTAGTACAGCCCAGAATGAAAGTGCTCAGACTGAAACATACCATAATAAACAACAATCAAAGCTAACAGAGGTAGAAGAGCTCTGTGGAGCTGCAGAGGTGGTAATATTTCTATAAACGATGCAGGTTTTAAGTAAGATGATCATCACTGTCCAGAAGGTGAAGCGAGCCCAGTGGCGGAGCAGGACTATAATACAGTCATTCAGCTGCACTAATGGACCAGTCAGAGCTGCCGAGCAGACATGATCTGGCCCTCAGGCCTTTTCTCTCCCAGATGTCGGGTGTCATCTAGACCTCTGAGCGCCACAGTGGATTTCCCACAGGCTGACGGATCAACGGGATCCAGCAGCGGGGAGCCTCACCGCTGCTGATGAGGAGTCAGGCTTCAGGGTCTGAATGTTTCAGGATTCTGATTTTATCCTAGGCGCTTATGAATAGTCAGCAATAATGACTTCCAGTTAAGAGTAAATCTCAGGGACGAGGGCGCTTTGTTAGAAGCTGCTGTTTGTACAACAGTAAACAACAGGGATCATTATTTAAATCAGAGAGTGTATCTGTTTCTATTGATAAGACAAAAAGGGTTAAAATCAGATAAAAATAATAATATAAAAATGCAGATGAAAGACATTTGCAGCTCAAGCACTATGTAGTTCAACCATCAACCACTGGGAGTTTTTTTTATCATGGAGGCACACTGGTGCATATTCAGAGGCTCATAGTTCTCCCCATTTTTACCGTTATATTACCACTGGAAGCATTTTCTGAGCTGTGCTTGATAACAAAGGACCTTGAAGGACTATAGTGATCAGTGTCTTTTGCAGGGTTGTTCATAGGGCAGGCAAGTCTGTCCAAACGGTCCAAACTAATCTGCTCCTTCGATCTGATCTGTGGCATATTTATGAAACCATACATTTATGAAAATGTAAATCTTTATCCATGTTTAATCACAGCAGTGGCAGGAAGAATTTCTCTGGGGTCTAATGCTCCAATGCTTAATAGGGATGTTCCAAGCGGATCCCAGCGATCAGTCTCGGGGCCAATCCAGGCATATATTTATGGGATTTTATGTTCTTTATCATATTCAGGAAAGGCTCAGTATCAGCTAAAATAAAGCTGATCAAAATCTAATTCTTTCTTCACTGAACTCACTGTTCATGTCAGCCCGCTGCTGTTACAGTGCTGCTCTCCTCGTGTGAGCATTTGGCTCCACATGGAATGAACATTAATGAGCGTGAATGTCGAGAATTATCCCTTCAGCTTCAGGAATCGCGTCCTTCCAGTTAAACTTTTATTCATCAACTTTAGAATCTGAATCAGGATCTTCAGTATTTGGATCAAGTATCTTGAGAAAAATTAGATGTGCCAAACTTAGAAGGCTACATGTTATTTCAGTGTGTCAGATACATATTCAGTGAGCACTTAACAGACCAGATATTATTGAGATCCCTACTGCACTAGCTGGCATTTTTAACTCCCTCAGCAAGAGTTTCCCAACCAGCACTGATTCAAACTAGCAACCTAACAGTGACAAGCCTTTCTCCAGTCACATCCTGTTAAACCGTAAGTGTTCTAGAAAGCAGTGAAAACACAGCACGCAGTCGTCTCTGATTAAATAAAGGTCGTCTCAACTCCGATGAACGGCTGACACTTTCGCTGCTGTGCTGTACACAGTTTAAAGCCTTGTGTTGTGCTCCCCGTGAACAATGTCCCTGATAACAGCCCGTTCCAGACGCTCAGGTAGGAAAGCGCTGATCATTAATTGATGACACAGCGGCCCAGTATCCTGTTTGGAGGCGTCTGCGAGTCTCTGTGGTCATTGTATGGAAAACAATTCATGCAGAAAGTGGAAGGTGGAGTGATGAGACTCGCTGCAGAGTCCAAACAACCAGCCTTTCACCGCAGTGTCAAAACAAGGTCATGTGGACGTAGCTCATAACGCGCCGTTCCCACGCAAGCAGGGGAGTATGCAGCAGCGTGAGCTGCAGAGCGCCCGGCCGCCCGGGGATGAATGATTTATCTGCTGAGGGGGAAGCATGCAGGCAGCTAATGGAGCTGGATGTACAGCTGCAGAGGATGGAGGAGGAGGAGGTGGAGGAGGGGAGGAAAGACAGACACAGACAGGAAGCTGAAACAGAAGGAGACTCTCACTTCTTCTTCTTTTGTCATGTGTGGCTAACAGGCCAGACAGCTGACATGTATCTTTTTGTCTGTGTGTGTGTGTGTGCGTGCTTGATGGTGTTAAAACAACAGGCAGAACAGATGTACCCGGTACGCACATTTGTGCATAAACCCGAATGTGTTTGTTCAGTTGTGCGTGTGTGTGTGTCTAAACTAGACTCAGCAGACTTGTGTGTTAAAGTAATCATCGGTGTAGGTGCAATAACTGATTGATTAGTTGATTGCTAGAAGAGAAATCGGCAACTATTCTGATGATTTTTTAAGAAAAAATTGCAGTGATTTGGTTTCAGCTTCTCTAGTGAGAAGCTTTTGTCTATTTTAAATCATTAACTGAATGTTTTGGTTTTTTACCTTTCGGATAAAAAAAAAAATCTCAGAAGAAGATATCAACTTGGACTCTGGGTAACTGTGATTTCCTTTTTCACTATTTTGCCAACTGAAGCATTAACCTGCCTCAAGTCTTTGACTGTAACAACATGAACAAATGACCGTTTAGAGACTGAAACTGAAACGTGAGCCATCATACTTCCATCCTGTTTGCTAAAACACGCAGATGCCCACTCCTAAACAACCAGGAGAGGTGTTAACACGTAGCATGTTGTCAGGGTCCAGAATGCAAATAAACAGATTCAGATATTTGGAGCAGGAAGTGTGATATTGACTGGGAGAGAAGAACAGTGGGAGTTCTGTTGTGTTGCTTTAAGCCAAGCTTGTGGTGTGGTGTCTCTGTGGATGGTAATGCTTGTCGTTCAGTCTGGATTACCATGAAATCTGGTGCAGATATTTATGGTCCCCTGAGGCTGAACCTTAATGACTTTGGTGATCCTCTGACATTTCATCTGCAGCTCAGATTTTCCACTTGTCCAACACTTTAGTTCATGACAGATTATCCCTACAACTAATGACCAAGTCTTACCTGTGGGAGGAAACCATGGCACCGTTAGCATTAGTTGAACCTTAGTACAACTGAGGCTGAAGACAAGCAGCTAATAGTTCTTAGAAATATACAATACACATTCTTTACATAGCTTTTGTGGAATATGGTTGTTTGGCTTTATTCTTTTGTAGTACGAATATAAAGCAGCATAAAGTAAATAGCTGTCATGTTCAGCTCGTTGCCTTATTGTATATTTGTCCCCAGAGTCTCTTCAGATGGAATATTTTGGTTTTTGAGTGAAAAAGAAGAAAACAAAGAGCTAGAGCTAGAGTTAACACCAGCAGTGAGAGTCACAGTGACATACACATCCAGAGAAAAACACGTTTCAGCCACAGTTTGACTGTGTGACCGACTGTGAGCTCATGGAAATGTGAAGCAGAAACAGCAGTTAGCGCTTAGCAACACTGATGTTGATGAAACAACAAAACAATAGAGTACTTGTGGATAACCGGAGTAACTGCAGACACACACAGCTGCGTGCTGCTGAGGTTTTCTAACCTTTGTTCTCAAGGGCGCCACTGACAGGATCGGCCACGAGTGATGGAGGAGAGAAAAGGGCGGCAGGGAGATGGAGGAGGGGGGGGGGGTGGATGGATGGAGGGAGTCGGCCAGGCCGACCTGACCGACTCTGGGCGGTCACACCGCAGCTCGATGAGCCAAAGCTTCTTGGATGAACTTCCATCTGCTCGCCACTCCGTCACCTATGATCATAAGCTGAACTGCAGAGGATGAAATAGACTTAACTACTGCATATGTAATACATGTAGAGCCGTTATGGGTACAATTTTGAATTGTAGCTTAAGAAAGATTACGCTCTGTCCCTCCAGAGAACCCGACTGTACTGTTATGAGTATTTGAGCGTTACAGGTTTTATAGTTATTCATTATAAACAGTGTAAATAAGCATCAGCAGCAAACACTAAAAGCACATATAACAGTAAACTTCAAACAATAGTAATAAAATACTGTCCATAAAAACATAAAATACAGAATATATACATTGTGTACAAGCAGTATATAAACATACATTTATTGATATTTTTTATTGAAATTATTTAATTTTGCTTTAACCGTAAGATATGGTGGCACCCGATGATGCTTTATCTTCTTCTCTTTATCTTCTCTGTACTGTGCTTTTCTGTTACATGTTGGCCCATATACATGCACACCATTAACAATGTATGAGTGATAGGCTAAAATACTTTGGGCCAAAACTACTCTCCCATTAATGACTTTAAGTCGTGTCGACCACCATCTGGACAAAAGGGAAGAAATGATCCTGTACACAGTCTGAAGCTCATAACTACAACATTTTATTAATATTGCTATCAAACAACGATCCTTGTCTGATCCGCCTGTTCGTTCATTAAATGCTGTAACTGTGAGCTTTGGACAGTGAGCTGGATCCTGTCGACATCCAGTACGTCTCACCATTCGATCACAACATTTTTAACCTCACAGAGGCTTTTAAAGCACGAGCACAGTTCACCAGTTACTGTGTTTTGCGCTCGGACACAATGCAAATATATCAGTTTGGCTTTATTATCATCACTGGGTACAAAGCCTCTGCAAAGTGTTTACAGATCTGGACATTTGGAGGAGCTTCTGTCATATTAAGAGTGCAAGCCGACAACTCTGGACCGTCATCTGAGACGGGAATGAACTAATCCCATAAACGTGACTGCACTGATCACACAGCCAGCGTCTCCTACAGCATGGAAGTCTGTTTGTTTCCACCGAAAAGCCACTGCAGTCAATCTGTTCATTTGTTCCTGAATTAAAACTTTAGTTTAGAAACTCGTAACAGTTAGTTGTCTACATCCACTGCAGTGAGGCTACTGGTTCAAATCCCCACACACTGATTAACTCCAGGTGAGGAAAATAAATGAGTTAAAACTTTTCTGGGCCCTAAAATATAAAAATCTCATTATTGGTATTCAGCACCTGGCCTTTGTGCTGATCGTAGCTGTGAATAAACCACTGAATCCTCTCTGAATTGGAGACACCACTGACCAGTGGAGAAATAATGGGCCTCCGTGCACTGGCAGAGTTTCCAGGCCATGAGGTTGGCAGTAATGCAGCAGGCAGAGGGAACTGGCTGGTGACTGAAGCTCAAAATGAGTTTGGCCAACAGAGAGGGCTTTGAAAGGTAAAACAAAGTGGGCTATCATGAAAAAACGTGAGTGATTTATTGTCTAAAATTAGATACGGATGATAAAGACTAAAGAAGAATAAAAACTTTTAATGACTCATGGTAGAAGATTTAATAATCTTCTTTCCTCAAGCAGAACTTTTTCCTTTTTAAGCAGCAGTTTATAAAATGGTCCATATTTACTGGTCCTGGCCCAGTGGAACAAGAGGCAAAGCTAATATATCGTCCTCTGGAAATAATGGACACTGAGAGACAGAAAGCTGGGTGGACAAGTGGTACAATTCCATGAACAGGTAACAGGTCTTGATTTGGGCATCCATGATGTGTTGTAGTTGATATACCATTAGTGAATCTGTGTGGCACAGTGCAGTCAAAGATGGAAAATCTAGCATGTGGTTTAAAAACTACGTCATTAAGAAATATAGCTTGGCTGGTCTCTTCACACCTGTCCAGGAGCCCACTTCACAAAACGTGCAGAGATGCTTGCACCAAAATAACCGCAGAAGTACGACTAGCATGATTTGTAATAATAATGCTTTCGCTACTATAGCCTCAGCATAACCTGGTCTCTATGGCAACGTTAGCTTACCTTATGATTGCTTTTGACAGGAATTTTGCCGACAGGCTTTATCACGTGTGTTTTTCCTACTCGTATGTGTCACTCAGCAGATACTCTCTATTCTAATCTCTGCAGCTGTCTGCACAGACTCCTGCAGGCTCGCACCTCAGCGGCGTCTCACGGGCGTAGCGACTGAAGCGTTTACTTAAACGTGAGGTTGATGCACAAAGAAAAAGGCACTGAATAAATGCATGTATGTACATGTTGCAATGTAGGCGGAAGCTGAGCGTGCTGCTCAGATTCCAGATGTGTGATGATTAGCAGTAACAGTTATGTGATACGCTAAATGTCATAGTACTGACAACTTGTAGTTCATTATATTACTTCATTCCTGGGGAAATGTAGTATGTCGCTGTACACTGCACACAGGGTGGTTTGTCTAAGATAAAAGTGTGAACAGCTCTTCTGAAAGGTCGCTTGTTATAGAGGACGAGATGTGATGAATCGTACACATGGGGAGGCTTTCATGGTGTTGTACTTGGTTGTTCACATTAAAGGTGACAGAAGTAGTCGTGAAGAATGAAAGCTGAGCGCTTGTTCCAAAACCAATTGCTGCATAAAGTTGCCGTGATTGTTGGACCGTCTGTCTCAGAAAGCTGCAGACGTTGTCAGTCACAGTCTCTCCCTGATTAGCTGGCATGGAAGGAGTTTCAGACGCCGTTCGATGATCTGACAAGCACTTTGTCTGAAGCAAACTGAGCCTTTAAAGTACAATGTTTGTATTTTCACTGAGCAAAATCAACAGCACAGGCCCACTAACACGGCAACGCTCGCTCTAGCGTTTTCTGAAATGTGCAGTAGTCGATTCAAATAAACAGCCAGCTTCCACACATTTTACAAATCAATTCAATCGCTGCCTGCTAGTGAGGAGCCAGCGTGTGAGGAGGCCGAGCAGAAGTACATTTCATTGTTTTCAGCTGGAAGCAGAGTGTTGGGCTGTCTAATACCAGCTTCTCAATGTTTCTAAAAGATCTGCCTGCTCGAGCTTAATGCATCTTTCTGTCGCTCTCCAAGGCCGTCGTGTCCTTTTGAATGTTTTTTACTTTTGTAAAGTCATTTCTAACAGCTTGATTGTGACAAGTACACATCTTTTCAAACTCTGCACTTCGAGTGTGAGAGGCAGAGATTTTGTTGCAATTTTGTGTTTTTGATGTAGCTTTGCTGCAAATTTAATGTCTGTCTTTGTAGATAAAGATTTCTTTGATGAGTAGCTTTAACTGTAGCTGCTTCCTCAAGTGACTGTGACTGTCTCACTTTTTTAATCAGTGCACATCAACGCTTTCACACAGACACAGTGAGAAAAGCACGTGACCGGGCCAATTAGCTTTGTTTATTGAAATGCTGGAGGGTTTGTCTTACACCAGCGCTGTCAACAAGGCAACACAGTGTGCCTGAACAGCTGAGCTGAACTTCTGCTGGATCACATTACATCATCATCTGGCAACAGGTTCCAATCCGGTCGAAAGCACCTGAAGCAGGTGCTGCTTTGATGTTGACGTTTTGTTCCTCGAAGCAGCAGCAGACCCAACTACAACAGATAGACCCGTCCAATATCTGTCTGGAGAGCAACATCTCTAAGCCCCCCCAAGGCCAATTAGAGAGCTCCCAAGATGCTGCCAAACTTTAAGTTGCTTAGCAACGTGGATGATGAAGCACACCTTGAGCCATCTAAAGTCTCTAATGACTGACGCTCACAGCTGAGACTTGTGTTGCAGCCGAAGAACAAAAGCAGCTGTCTGATCACCCCCGAACGAAGAGCCCCAACTGAAGAGCAGAATCTCCCTCATGGTGCCTCTGATCAGGTGCCAGGTATTCAACCTGCTCTGCAGTCAGGTCCTCTCTCCTTCCCTTTGTCTCTTTCGATCTCTCTGACACTCGTTCACCCAACCCCTATCATCGTCTCTCTCTCTCACACACACACACACCTGACCACACGTTCACCTGTCAAACCCGGAGACGCTGAAATAACTGCAAAAAGAAATGTATAACTTAAGCATGCAGTTTGTGCAAGAGACAAAAATACAAACACTCACTAAAGCATACACACAAAAAGGACAAATACACACACACACACACACACACACATATATGCAGGTGGGCTGCAGCACGGCTCCCACCCTGTAATTAAATTCTGTGTCTCCCACCTGTGTAACAGAAGCAGATCTGACTCGAGGTAATTACAGGGCTGCAATGGAACAAAACAACAGAGGGGGTACACACACACACACACACACACACACACACACACAGCAGCTATAAATGAACACAACAGGAGGCTTGCATCATGCTGCTCTGTGTTTCCCATCATGGTCTCACTGTAAATCTGCTGCCTGTCATGTGTTTTAATGTCCTGCTGCTCTTTGCATTGGAGAGCCTGTTAGTCCAGAATCACATTCTGTGTGCACCCTGGATGCATTTATACTCAGTTTATCGTATATGGATAAAATCCAGATTCAAATTTCACACTTTCATTTATACGTATGTGCACAACATATTGTATCTGCATCTCCATCTGATTGACTTCGATTCTGTTTTCCTGATTGATTCAGATCTATGTGGGCTCTCTGCACTACAACTATTTGCCTAGTCCCAAAACCAACAGAAGAAGAAAATAAAAGTAGAAGGAAGAGAAGAAGAGGCATTTCTGAATCAGTTGCACTAAGGAGTTAGCTTGCTAGCAAACAACCAGCAAACAGGTGAACAACAACCTGACCTATTTCTCACCTCAGTAGGACTGTTTGCACAGACTACATGCAGTTTAGATAGATAGATAGATACTTTATTAATCTCCAAAGAGAAATTTACAGTTCCAGCAGCTTAAAGGGTGGAAACATTAGGGCTTGTAAAAAAAAGTTGGAGTTGGGTGTGTTTACACCTGTTTAACCTGTGACTAAATTGTGTCTCAGGGTGGTTTCACACCAGATCTGTTCAGATGAACGCTGCTACATTTGCCCGTTTAGTTCAGTTTGCTTTGGGCGGTGTAAAGCTGTCAAGTAAACATTTCGTCTTCCTCCATAGGTCTATGCACAGTAGTGCACAGTCTAATTAATGAGTTACAGCAGGACTTTGTGTTTACTGCTGATGGTTCATGCGTAATAAGTCAGACTGAACTCAGAAGAAGTGAAGGGCATCAGTGTGTCATGCTCTCTTCTGGTCTGGACCAGCTGAACCAAACCACAGTGTCAAAGTGACTTTAAGCCACCTTGTGTTTTTAATGCCAGACAGACATGATGATTCTTGATGATGCACAGCTGATGCCACAGTAATGTCAACCCTGATCTCCAAGGCTGATACTTTAATGTGTCTGTATTTGGCTTGAATGTTGTCTTGTTAACTACATATCTGATCAGATATTTCCTGATTTAAGTTTGTTTTGAATGGGTTGAATTGACTTTAAACAGACGTCACCTGCTGATTTCTTCGTTACTTTGCGCCCCTCTGATATCTACTCCCTTTCCTCCTGACAGGTAGCTGCAGAGTTCACCTGCCCTCTCTCCCTGTGGTGAGTTTGTATTTTTAATATTCTTTCAGTGATGCCTAAAATGTTTCCTCACAAAGCAGAATACACTGCCCTCCAGAATAATTTGCACCCTTTAGTAAAAATGAGCTAATGAGCGAGGTCCAACCAAGGCCCATTCTAAGCTTCCTGGCAGAGGCGTCCATCATATCATGTATCCTAACAAGATGTCCAGGGCTTTGGAAGAAAAGCAGCCCCACAACATCAAAGATCCACCACCACACTTCACAGTGGGCATGAGGTGCTTTATGGTTATCCTGGTCTACACCAAACCACCTTTGATGTTTGTTACCAGAAAGCTCTATTTTGGTCCCATCTGACCTGAGCCCGTCTCACTGAGAGTCCCTGTAACGTTTGAAAAACTGCAGGCGCTTCAGTTTGTTTTTGATTGACAGCAGAGGCTTTTTGCTGGCAACCCTTCCAAACAACTTGTCCAAAACTTAACTAGCCTTTCAAATCTTCCAGAGTCTTTTGCAGACTCCCCGCCAGTCCTCCTCACAGTGTGTGGGGTCAACGCACACACATGTCGTCACTGTGTTTGTCCTTCTCATAGTGATGAATGTGATGCATTTGGTGTGTGTCACCTCATATTTTTACCTGGTGAAACAGGAAGTCATGGTTGACCACTCTTAATGTGATCTTAATGTGAAACATACCTGGTTAGCAGCATATTTCAGTTAGACTATAATCATAGGATTTTCCAGGTGTTTTGGTAAAAATATTTCTTTAATGTCAGCATTTTTTTTAAAGTTTTCTCCAGTGAAAAAGTATGTGAATATTTGTGAATGAAAGAGGATGAGCAGCAAAGACGTTGTTTCACAGCCTGTTTTTGCTCATATTCACTGGGCTGATGATCATCACTGTGGGTTAATATGTTGCTACTGGATGAGGGTGACCCATCAGACATTCGGCTTATTAACTACATGTTACTGTTGTGCAAACATTAAGGGAATATACATGTTGACTTGTACAGTATTTGAAACCTGCTGTATATTGAAATATAGTCCGTTTAGGCTGTTGAAACACCAGTTATTTATAACCTAGACGTTTTCTAGCCTGCAAATCACCAAATCACTGTTCACTGGGTGCACAAATTAGATCCTGTTTATACGCTTTATGTGTCTCTGAATGTGTGTATATTGTGTCTGAGTCATGCACATACATGTGTTAGTCCATTTGTGTGTGTACGAGCCAGGCTGTGGGAAAGATTAAGGCTCATGTGTAGCTGACACTTGAAGACATTTGCATATACAGACGCAGGCGTGTGTGTGTGTGATTGCTGTCATGGGAGTTGTCTCCACAGATGGGGGTTCAGTTATTCCTTAATGAATTCAATTACAGAGATGGGACCATACATCAAAACAGAGCTCCGAGCCGAGCACCAAACTCATCTGTGGCTGCAGAGAAACAATTTGGATCCTCCCGCTCCTCCTCCGCCCGTTTACCGAGTCACGCGCCAAGCCAAAAAACGTCCAGGATTTATGTTTGTGAACCGGGGGACGACAGGAGCTCGGCACAGCGCGGTGGCGGATTCAGCTCGGCCGTGGAGCCAAGAGGCTGGACGGCTCCACAGCCAAGACTAATTTCTTCATTTTCTACGCCGTTCAGACTGATTTAGTTCGGCTCTCTCTCCGTCGCGCTCGGCAGCGAGCGGAGGAGGGTTTTTCGGTGTCACGCGGTGGCGTTTTCCCAGCTACATTTCTGAGAAGATGCAAACGGCCAGGGCCAGCTCCACTTTATGCCTCTATTTTTTGTAAGTGCTGCGGTGGTGGTGGCCTATTCTTGCTCAGATACGACTGCCAAACTGACATATTGTCACACACAATTACCAGACTGTAACTTTCCAAGCTTCTCCTCTGAGCAGCAGTAACTCACTGATGCTTTCAGTAAACGCAGAAACATCTGGGATGTTGGATGAAAGTCTGATCCAAAGAATACAGATCAGAAAAAAAAAAGACATAATGAAGAAGAAGAAGCAGCCATTCAAATACTGCAGTGGACTCAAACAGACGAGGACTTGAGCCCGAACGTGGATTTGCACAGAACCTCCATGAAAACCCCGTAGCCCGAACCGGCCTCGTTGACCTCAGCAGTGCCTTTCAAACAGCTTTATAAATCCACCAGAAGGGTCATGTTATTCTTGACCTGCAGAGTACAGTTTGAAACCTGTCTTGACTTTGACTTTTCCTGAAAGACAGCTTGTAACCCAACAAAACTAAAAAAAAAAAATGAAACACAAGC
Source organism: Chelmon rostratus (assembly GCF_017976325.1). Classification (NCBI taxonomy): domain Eukaryota; kingdom Metazoa; phylum Chordata; class Actinopteri; order Chaetodontiformes; family Chaetodontidae; genus Chelmon; species Chelmon rostratus. The sequence continues at coordinate 2,687,240 of NC_055672.1, forward strand.
AGTCCATCAACTGTGGCCAAAGAGAAACTAGTGCTGCTGTAACTTTCAAGAGTTGTAAAGTCATATCTGTGAGTATCATCTGTGAGAATTAATTCATTATAACATGGTTATCTGGATCCCATCATCACAAGTAGGTATTTTATTCTGGTAAATATTTGATACCTTAACTTCACCGTAATTTGACAACCAGGCTCAAATCGACTTTTATCAAAAGCTCAGTTTTTAGATTTATTCATTCTGGAGACGGTTTCAAAAAGCTCAATTTCTGATCAGAAAAATGCAGAATATGTCAGGATGCAAGAGCCAAACAAAGAGAAAAGGACATGTTTTTCAAATTCAGTCAGCTCAGCGTGGACGTAGTCTGGAGGAAGACGTCAGCGTGGACGTAGTCTGGAGGAAGACGTCAGCGTGGAGGTAGTCTGGACGAAGACCGCCGTGTGAACGTAGTCTGGAGGAAGACCTCAGTGTGGACGTAGTCTGAACGAAGACCTCAGCGTGGACGTAGTCTGGACGAAGACCTCAGCGTGGACGTAGTCTGGACGAGGACCTCAGCGTGGACGTAGTCTCGACGAAGACCTCAGCGTGGACGTAGTCTGGACGAGGACCTCAGCGTGGACGTAGTCTGGACGAAGACCTCAGCGTGGACGTAGTCTGGAGGAAGACCTCAGTGTGGACGTAGTCTGGAGGATGACCTCAGTGTGGACATAGTCTCAACGAAGACCTCAGTGTGGACGTAGTCTGGAGGAAGACCTCAGTGTGGACGTAGTCTGGAGGAAGACCTCAGCGTGCCTCAAGTCAGATCGTCCAACATCACAGACGTCCAACAACACTTTCACATGTTTCTACTCCGTGACAAACACCTGGGTCGGTGAGGACAGAAAGATGTGTTTTCTAATTCAGTTGTCTGAGTGTGGACGTGGTTGAGTTGACGACAGAGGACGCAGCTGGACGAGGACGCAGACTGCAGCTTTACGTGGTCGAGCTCAGTATGATGGAAACGATGAAGTCTGCTCTACTTTTAAACCTGATGGCTGTTCTGTCCTTCAGAAGCCCCCAGTGGTCTGTTACTGTCCCTCTACAGCCAGCGCAGGAATACCTCCACACCACCCACCCCCTCCTGAAGCTACCTGTCAGGGGCATTCATCCTGATGACGGCAGAGAAATCAGGCGCAGAGGGCAACATGAATACCTCCACGTAATTATTACACAATGGACGCCGTCGCCTGCGGTGGAGGGAAGGTTAGCGAGGAACCCGCCGACAAAACAGAGCGAGGGGGTGAAAGAATCCCTCTAAGCTAAGGTCCTGGGAAATAATTGGGGTGAGGAAGGCAACCGGGAGGGGGCTGTGGTGTTTGGGGAGGGATGTGGATCAGGGCGGGGTGAGTTTGATATGCTGATGCAGGAAAACGCAGTGCGGAGAAGGGAGAGGGGGGAAGAGGGGGGAGGAGAGTTTGAGGGCAGGCACGGTGGGATTATTAGGAAAATGGCTCTGGCGAGAAACAAGGCAGCCTGGTCCAGGCCTGGGAACAGAAAAGTGTGTGTGTGTGTGTGTGTGTGTGTGTGTGTGTGTGTCTGCACCTCTGTCTTTGTGAGGACCGGTTTCAGTTCGAGGACATTTCTGGACAGTTTAGAAAAGTGAGACCACTCTAAAAAGATTTTTGGAAAGTGAATAAATTGAAGGAAACAAGAACATGTGTGAAAAAACTGAGTGAAGACATGTTGAGAAAGTGAGGACAGGAAGCCGAGGACAGTTCTGGAAACGCAGGATATTTGTTACAGATGAGGACGTTTCGGAGACTTTGTTCGAGAGCTTTGGAAACTGGGGCCGTTTTGGACAGTTAGCACTGAAATAAGAAGAAATGATAATAAGAAATAATCATCTTTTAAAGCAGGAAAGTTTTGGAAAGTGAGGATATTTGTCTTAAGAGAGGACATGTTTGAAGAGAGGGGATGTGTTTGAAAAGTGAAAGGACTGTTCGAGGGTTTTGGTTGGGGTTGAGGTCCGGCACGTTGTTATGATGATTGAGGGTTGGGGGGGCGAGAGAATGCATCATGTCAGTGGTGGGTCCTCACAAGGAGAGAAGTGCAGACGTGTGTGACGGAGGTGCAAAGGTGCCTTTGAGTCGCACACACACACACACGCACACACACGCACAGAGCCCCCGGGGAGACGTTAGCACAGTGGCTAAACTGCAGCTGTCAGGAGGGAAGAAGGAGAGGAAATAAAGGCCGGGGGTGGAGAAAGAGGTGGATGGAGGGAAGAAGAGCGAGTGATGGAACATCAGGAGAAGAGTTAAGGACAGAGGGGACAGAGGAGGGTATGAGAGTCCATGGAGGGGCTGGCAAAGACAGAAAATAAAAGGGGGGATGTTGAAGGACAAAATGTTAGGGGGAGAAAAGAAAGAGGGAGGGATGTCAGGGAGACAAGAGACGGACAAAAGCTGCTTGAAGACGGAGGTTGGAAAGAAAAAAGGAAGAAGAAATTGATATTTAGGAAGAGAAAGAAACATGAAAGACAACATTGAAAAGCAAATGATGGAGGGATAATGTGGGAGGGGTAGGAGCGATGCTACAGGCCTCATCACAGCCAACAGTTTGTGGGTTAATGAATTGTCGTGACCAAGAGATCAAATGAGGAAGAATTATTGGAGGAGAAAAGAGAGAAATAGAGGCCATGAAGGTGGAGGTGAAGAGAAAAGAGAGAAGGTCTGAAGGAAAGAAAGAGACCAGAAAAACACCTCAGGAAAAACAAAACTGCTCGTACGGAAACAGGAGGGGAAGAGAGGAAGATAAAGGAAGGAGGAAGAGGAGAAGGACTCGCTCCTCTTTTTAAATCCAGAGCTTTTCCTCAGAGTCACGCTCGAAGCCAAAGAAAGAAAGAAAAAATCCGGCTCAGCTCAAAAAGGCTGCTGTTTAATCAAACTTGCATAAAGGACGTTTTTCACAGGCGGAAGGAATCCTTTAGCCGGGGGCGAGGAAGGGCGACGAGGTCACAAACACAGCAAAACTAAACAGCCAACTTTATTTTTACTCCTCCTCCCCCCGTCCCTCGGCTGCACTGTAAAGGTTACTGTAAAAGTTTGCTGCCGGTGGAAGATTAAGTTTCTGTAAAACTTCGGAGTGAAGGGGGAAGCCGGCAAATAAAAGCTGCGTAGGTCCGTCGGCCCGCCGGGGCGAGGAGGGCGAGGAGGGCCGGTGCAGACCGAGAGGGGCCTTAGAAAGCTGACCTGACAGAACAATTACATGGCATCATAAACCATGAAATTATTTTCCAGGCCGTGTTCGCAGAAAGTCGACCTGAAAGGGGACACTAGTGGAGGGTCACACTGAGAGTAATTTAATAGTTTCTCACATCTTTCTGTTCCAAAGGACACGCGACGTCCTTCTGTCTCATGTCGGGTTCAGACGTCGGCGGGTACGAAGGGACGATAATTCCCCGAGACAGCTCGAGGCTTACTCGTGACATTTTCACGCTGTCCGGTAATCTGTTAATGGGACTAATTCAGTCGCACTTCAAATGAGCCGGTCATGGTAATTGAATCTTGGGAATTCTTCATTTTTAAAACAACGTCCTTAAACAGGCAGATTTTTTCATGAGCTGAATTTACCAAGCGACAGTTAAAGGTTAGCAAATATTAAAAGTGTGTTGTCTTTATTTAGAAGAAGGTTACAGTGGAGGTCGGCCGGACGACGAACGGCGGCGCCTCACGTCACAGCAGGTGGTCCTGACAGATTTCAGCCAGTCATTAAACTTTGATCAGATCTCATCTAATCTTGTTCCAAACATATTAAACTGCAGCCTTCTGAAAATGAACCTGTCAACTCTAAAATGTATTTGTTCATTAATGTTTTAAAGTATCACAGCTTCAATGTGGTTCATTCAAACTGAGGAATGTGAAGCTTTCCAAACTACCGACAAAAGTAGAAAATGGTACATCCTAAAAACGTCTTGATACAGTGTTCAGTGATGAACTGTACAAAGTTTTAACCTGAAGTTCATTAAATCTGGTGAAACTGATCCCCAACAACAGAACAGCCATGTTCTAATTTAGTGCCATTTGTCGTTTGTCAAAAATCGATCTCACATCTTCAGCTCCGCCCAGGTGGAGACACTTACATGATTTACCCTCGTTCAGCTCTTTAAACGGGTTCAGCAGCAGAGCTCGACATCAAAAACTCGACAGCCAGGAGGAAATATACACTGAACCTGCAGAACCTTTAGAAGAATTTGGGGACATCAATCGTTTTCCATAAATTTAGCAGTTTTTCAGTGACTGCAGTACCGTAATCCTTTTTAATGCAGCAGCCCCGCTCTGACAGAGCAGACATACTGAAGCAACGTCAATATGAAGACGTCAGTCAACCTTTTCTCTGAAGCCGACTGCAGGTTTAAGAAGTACAGCTCCTCCGAGGAAGGCGACAAAACAGGGGAAAAAAAAAAAAGATTAGATAACAATTGTCTTTCTTAACGGTTTGAAGTGCATCTGCTCACATTTCCATTGATAAAACTGACAGATCAAGACAAAGTGAGACGCTGGTGTTCAAGGACAGTAAACACATCATCTTTAATGGCTAACAAATTTAAATAGTGAACATTTGAACCAGTCAGACATCAGGTGAACGTCTCAGCAGCAGAATTAACATGACCAGAGACTAAACTGAGATTTTAATCCTCCAAAAGACCTGCAACACTGTTACCTGCTCACTTTAAAGCTCTTCTTCATCGCATTATAACATGCACACATTTCTGACCCAACCTGGCTCAGAAGGATCAAACATCACTGAAGACAGTGAGGAAATTCCTTCAATCAGTCTGTTTCATTCTTTGGTGCCAATTTGGGCTGAGACCCCTGTACCCCCCCTCATGTGATCAATGAGAGATTTTAAAAGGAGCACCAAATGGCCCTGATGGGACATGATTTCTGACTATAAAAATGAACCTGATGAAGAGTTTACGCTTCAAAATCAGTATCGCTGATTCCGCTGTGAAGACCGTTCGTCTGTTTTCTATTTAAAGTAACAATCTGATTTAAGTCAGGAAGTTAACGGCGGGTATTGATGGTTTAACACCGAATGTCAATATGTTTTGTCAGCAGAGTCAACAACAAGTCCCCTGGCTTTATGTGGCGATCTAAGTGGCTCAGATGACGTTAACACCACCATGAGTGGGCAGAAAGCAACACATAGAAAGCACCAGAGCCCCCGGGGAGTGTCTCATTTTTCTCTGTAAAAAAAAAAAAATCAGACTAAAGTCACATAAAAATTCCTTAAATGGGTCTTTAACAAAGGCCTGAGCGTCAAAGCATTTCCAAAGCAAGATCAGATTTAGTCTCTTGACTGATGCTCAGACAATAGTGCCGATAACAAGAACAACAAGGAAAACTGTGGCGTGTAAAGGCTCAGCATTCATCATCTGACGTCAGCGCCTCCCCAGTTTCAGATTCCTTCCCACTCTATAGACTGACTCATCTTTCAGTAGAATCTCTTCACACACGCCCGCAGACACCGAATATCTCTGGAAACAACAATACCAGAAAGCTGTAAATGATCCAGCAATACCAGCGAAACCATCAAAAGCATTACGGGTGATGGGAGACGGTGTCAGGTCACGAATAGATCCGTCATGAGTAGTTCAGGCTAAGTTCAGTTCTACACAGAGACGATGAAAAGAGGACTGAAAGAACAATTACAAGCCTGGTGGGTGAAGCAAAGGGACACAGAGAGGGGGAAAGCACAACAATGACAGGAAGAGGTGAGCACAGGATAATTATATTCATGTCACAGAGTCATTAAGCATGAAAATAAAAAGAAAAGAGTCAAATCAGTAGCAGCAGTAGATACTAGACACCATCTTTGGAGCTGGAGTTTAGTCTTAAAGTCAGATGAAGCCTCGTCTCGAGTCATTTGAGACAAGGTGTCTGGAGCTGGTGGCCGAGGCGTTTAAGCGCTGACTGTGAATCACGAGGAATATGGCAATATGGCATCTAAAAAAACAAGTCGAGAGTGAGTCAAAGTCAGGTCTCAGTTATTCAAGACAAGTCAAGTCAGAGGTTTTAACTCAAGTCTCAGTGTCTTAAGTCAAGGACAGTGGAGACATGTCCAAGTCTCAAGTCTTCCTAAGCAAAGTTCAAGTCATATGCAAGTCTTTCAGGTCCTGCACAGACATTTAAAGGCAAACTTCTGTATGTTTTGATGTGTTTTTCTTTGTTTTTATGGCCAAGTGTCTGATGGGGACACTTTTTGAAATTGGTCCCGTACCAAGCGAGAGTGCTGCAGCTGTCACCAAACGGGCCGCAATCTTATCCTTCAGGGGGAAAAGGCCGCCATCAGTGTACATCCACTAAAAGTGCTCCACTAAAAGCCTCTGGCAGGCTCAGACTGTTCTACAGTAAATATGAAAAGTTTTCAGACCCTTTCAACTTTTCCACGTTTTGTTTTGTGAGTTCATTTTTTTCTCATCAAACTTCATGGTACTCCACAATATCAAAGCAGAAACAGGTTTTTTAAAATGTATTAAAATATTCCATTTCTAGACGTATTCAGACCCTTCACAAGTTAAAGCGCCCTTGGCAGCAGTGACGACCTCAAGTCTTCCTTGAAATGGTCCGACGAGCTTGGCACACCTTTCTTTTGGAAGTTTCTCCTGTTCTTCTTTGCAGAATCATGTAAGCTAAACCAGGCTGGATGAACCAGCCATGTTCAGGTTCTTCATTGGGCTCAGGTCTGGACTCTAGCGGGGCTCCTCCAGGCCTTTCAGAGTTTTCTTGGCTTCAGGTCATTGTCTTGTTAAAATGTAAACCTGAGCTCCAGCCTGAGCTCCTGAGAACTCTGGACGAGGTCCGTCTTTGCCTTTATCCTGACGAGCCTCCCAGTCCCACAGCATGATGCTGCTGCCACCCCCCTGCTGGACTGTAGGGATGGTATTAATGAGGCCATGCTCAGTGCCTGGTTTCCTCCACACATGCCATTGGGGATTGTGGCCACATGGTTCAGTCTTTGTTTCATCAGACCAGAAAGGTGTTAGTAAGGTATGTTGCGAGGTTTCAGTGTCAGGGAGGTGGCTGTCTCTGAACCTGGCTAAATCACCATGGTTACTTATGCTACACAGCTAACCTGCACCAGAGGAGGTTCTGTTTAAAGTTTCAGATTTAAATCAGAAAATCAGCTTGGGTGTCGAGTTGTAAAAACATCTCAATGTGTCTGAAAATGTTCTGTGTCTGACAGAATTTTGGAAAAGATCCCTACAGACCTTTTGGCTGAAGAGTCCAGACCAGCGTTTGGTTTGTTTTTCCACTGTTTCAACAATGACCACCTCTGGTCTGGTAGAAATTAACTATTAATTCACCAAGTTGTATCAGGGAAGGAGGAAGAGGGAGGTCGGCCGCAGAGCGGAAACCAGTGTGTAGAACCAGAATCTGACTCTGACCAGTAGACGAACGCTCTGAATCTTAGCTTTGTAGCCTGTTTTTGCATTGTGCTTCCTCTCAACACTGGACCAGTTGTTGCCTTACTACACACTTAAAAACAGTTTAGAGTTCGATAGCTTTGGTTAGCCTGCTGCTAGTCTGTTCAGACACTTTGCATGTGTTATTTAACATTAGCCTTGCTCGCTAAATTACAGTATTTCTGTTAGCAGGTGCACATGTTAGCAGTGCAGCTGAATACAAAGCATTTCTGAAACAGTGCTAAAACGCTGGTCTGGACTGAGATTGTTTTTGTTTTAAGATAAAAACTTGTTGGTGTTGACGTAGCCTAAGTTCATCAGTATGACTGACCCTCGTCACGTAACAAAAATACAGATTTTAGCCGCTTTCAATCAGCATTTTTTAGCGTTGTGAAGAACGTTAGCCGCTATCGCACAGCTGGAACAGACACGTCAGTCTCCACTGATGGAAAGTCTTCAAGGACACAATGTGTAAACACTTTAAACACTTAAAGGAAACAAACAGGCATGTTTTCCCATGTAGTGAAATCTTTACTGTAGCAGCAACGCATACAACAATATGCAGATGTAACATTATGACTTGTAGCAGCAACACGGAGGCGGTCGACCAAGACGCCTCATTACAGACTGTTGTGTGGACAAAAAAGGCCACAATCAATTTCACCTCCCGAGTGTCGTTATTTCTCAACACAAAAATCATAAAAAGCTAAAATACAAAATAGATGTTCTCTGACGGGGCTCCCTCATTCGTTTGGAAAATATAATATTACATAACGTATTTACATCCTGGCTTCAAACGCCTCTGTGGCCTGTGACAGAGCGCCGTATAGAATATTTATCGGAAATCAAAGGACTCAGTGTCATTAATTACTCAGACAGAATCAATTCCATCAAAAAACAATTAAGAAAAGCCCAAACCTGAAAAAAAAAAACTAATCAAACCGTTAATTCAACTATCACATCCCTTACACACACTCTGGAGTTAAAATCTCACTATTTTTGGATTAAATAAAATCTCAGCAAACATTGTTCGAAGGCAACCTCATTGTAGTACTTTGGTTTAAGCAGAGCGGACAGCACGTGTCCGTCCACTAATCACCTAAGGCAATAATAAATATTGATCCGAGCAGTTGATGATCGACCTCAACCGAACCAATAACGAGAGGAAAATACTTTCTGTCCTCTGCAAACACCGATAATGATGATTGATCTCACGCTGCCTGGACTTCTGTGTACATATCATCGTTAAAAGACGCAGTATAAGAGATTTGAGACAGGATTAGTTGACAGGAAGTACTCGAGTGTTATGAATGCTAAGTGCAAGTTCAAGGATAATACGTTTAGCATTTTGATTGGCTGTTCTTTTTGCTACGTTACGCCTTCAAAACCGCGACAAAAAGTCCCTCACAGTAAACACTGATGTGTTATTTTGCAGGACAGAAGACATCTGTCTTAAAACCGAGCTTAACGTAGTAAAAAGAGATCTTAGATGTCTGCACATGCACATTCAGATACACTCATTTAAATGGACCCCAGCTGTCCCAAAGTTTGGCCCTGAATGTATTCTGACCTGCAAACCAACAAACCAGTGCTTACTGGGAGATGTCCTACCCGTGAGTTCACTGTCATCTGCACCACACTGATGAATACACTCGCCTTGCTCACGTCCACTTCACTTCAGTCCTACTGGGATGCCAAATTGAACAAGGAGTGGGATTATTCCAGCACACATTCTCCCCATTTATTCCTGATGGAAGTCCTCGTTCCTCGTGGCATCACGGCACCGAGCTGTAGCTGCAGTCAGTTTGTGTCTCTCGTAGTAAACATTCGAAACACTTAAGGAGTCAAACAAGTCTGTGCGAGTTGGGGATAATAACCCAGGAGAGACCGCTGCTAGAACCCGTCGTCGTAATCTCCATCACAGCCGTAATCTGGAGGGTGGAGGGACACAGAGGAGGGATTAGACAGAGTTGGTGTTCAATTCCACAGAAAGCAGCTGATAACAACGTGTAGATGTCAGAAAAGATGAATAATGACTGAAAATACTCAACTGCAAGTGAAACTATGCAATTATTATCAGTGAAATGTACTCAATATAAAAGAAATATGAAAGACAGAAATAAAAAGTATTTCCAGAGTTTCTAACATCCTGTTTGAGCTGACAGCTGATACTTCCTACAGATCCAAAGCCTACTCAACAACATGTGTCTGCCATTCATGTTTGTCTAGTTGATTTTATTAGTTTTACACCTTGAAAAACATTCATATTCCTAAAAGTACAAAGACACAGTAAAACCAGGTATCAGCAGTCAAACACAAGTGTTCCTTTGACACCATCATTAAAATCATTCTCCACAGAAAGTGAGAATTTTCACCAGTTTGATTCAATGTGGGAGAGAAAAGTGAGTAAGAGATGCTCTAAAACGTGGATTTTAATGGGCGGCTGTCACGATGTGTGACATCAGGTCACCTGGTGAAAGCTCAACCGTCCTCGAGTCTCTGCAGAGGCGCTGCTCTGAGGCCGACCCTGACCTTTGACCTCGCCGAGGAGGGGGCAGGATTATAAACAAAGAGTTTCCCTACAGGAATCAATCAAGCAGCTCAGGACTTTTTACTGCGGCCGAGCCAGGGACCTTAAAGTTTAACAGCCAGAGACGTAAAAGTGGAGAAACTTAATCTTACCGAGGGCTCATTAAAACGTACAAGGAGCCCGAGCCGTGACCCAGACAGGCAGATTCATTAAAAAGTGATTCCAACTACTTCACAGTCCAGACACTCGGCCGAGGAGTGACGCGGCAGCCTGACACCGCGACTGTCGCTGTCGACCACGTTCGAGCGTTCGAATCGTCAAGTCGTCAAGTAAATGAAAGAATCTGCCGGCGCGTGAGAGTCGGCTTCAGCTGCTCTGCTGCGCAGATCCTCTCGTTTCAAGACACAAAACAAAACACATCAATGATCATCAATTTGACAATCAGCTGAAAACTCATTTTAACAGCTTGTTACCAGTCAGATATCTTCAGGTATCTGCTCGTCTGCAGATCTGCAGTTTGGTTCTGACGACGTTCTTTATGATTCACGGCTACACACAAAATGCTTTGTTATGTTTTAATGTTCTAGTTTCAGATGCTCATTTTTAATTCTTATTGAATGTTCTGCTGTTTAGACTGAGCACCCGAGGAGTTTGGAGACTACAAGTCAACAGCTCATAATGGAAATACAGTGATCCCTCGCTATAACGCGGTTTACTTTTCAGGGTTTCACTACTTCACGGATTTGCATCGTGCATTGTGTTCTGCATTCTGATTGGCTAAAAAGTCACTCCGCTTCTTCTCTACCTGTGCGTCAATAACGTTGCAGTTTAATATGTACACGTACGTAAAACAGCTTGCCAAATTTACATTACGTACGTGCAAATTCTCTTGCAATTTCAAGTTTTGCCTATCACTATGTTCTTCTCCTGAACAAACACACCTGCACCGCGGGCTTCAAAAGAAGAAAACACTGCAGAGCGGAGTCACTATTTGTCCGACTGCACTTTGTATTTTTTTCATAATCATTTTTAATTTTCTCCCGTTTAATCCAATCACTCGGGTCGCGGTGGGCGGTGCTAATCTCCGCAATTTGAAGCCTTCTGTTCACATCGATGATTAAAATTATTATTTGACTGCACAGTACAGAAGTTATTTGTTAAAAAAACGTTTCTAAAGTACTTTTATTTGTGAAACAAATGCTTGAGCCTGTAAAATGGTTTGTTCTTTCTTTTCAATGTATAATAGAGTATTTAATTGTATAATAATTGTTAAAAAAAATAAAGGTTTCTACTTCACAGATTTTGCCTATCACGGGTTCTTTTTGGAACGTAACCCCCGCGAAAAACAAGGGTATACTGTAATGACATAATGAATAATCTGCAGCCCTGATGCTGATTCCTAGAAGATTCAAGAGTGAAGCTGATTCAATGTGAAAACATGTTGAAATAATCAACTCTCACATTTGTTTAGATGAAATCATGAAGGCTGTGTGCGGTGTTTTTCATACGTACGATCAAATGTGAAAGCTGAACAGAGAGATGGAGGATCAGGACGGCACATTGTTAAATGTTACATTTATATGTATAAAAGGCTGATGTGTTGCGTTATTGGTTATTGATTTTTGATTACTGACAGAGCAGAATGGAGTCGGACAGTGTTTGAGTGACCAGCAGGTCAAACAAACTGTGTCTGAACTGACCGTTGCTGCCCAACAGGTCCATGGCGCTGACACAGGTCTCCTCTTCCTCCTCATCTTCCTCATCGGCAGCCGCATCGTCGTAGATGACCGGGCCGCTCTCGACCACCACTCCGCTGGCGGGGGCTCCCGCAGGCACCGGCAGGGGGTTGCTGTTGGCAATCTGAGCAAACAGGAAATATTGTTGGTCGTGAGCAGGCAGGCGTCGTTCTGTATTTTTAATATTTTCCTCTGTGTGACACACGAGCCCCCCCGGGGAAATCTGAGCTAGATCTGATCTCATCTGCCCCACTTCCTGTAAAAGATAGAAATAATAAACACAGTGTAGTACGGTAGTGATGGAGCTGAGGGGGCAGGTGGAGCGGGGAGATATTTCCTCTGCTGCAGCATCCCCACATACGACTAAATCCAGCATCCGAGCGCGACCGCAGCCTTTATTACCTCCCATCTACACACATTCTCTCATTTAGGATTCTGTATTCAAGAAATCTGCACAGTCATCAGTTCTCAGTCGTACAAAAGGGTCAGAAATTAACTGGAGCCCCGGGGCAGAAATACCCTTCAGAGATCACAAAAGGCCTGAGAAATTCAGAGCGACGGGCTGAGGGCGAGCGCGGGGCACAGATGTAATTAGAGCCGCCTTTGTCTTTCACCTCGTGCACGTTGTCGAATGCTCGTGAATGTGACGACTGGAAGTCTTTCCAGTTGCATGCTGGGAGACAAATGTTGGCAGCACGTCTACAGCAGTAAGAGACAATAAACAACTGGTAGAATGAAAGGTTGCAGAGGACAGAGACCGTTTTCCAGCTCGCACCCGACAATAAAACCAGCGGCAGGTATGAGTCCAGCTGAGTGCGAACGCTCCGTTTCATATTTCCCCACAACGAGCAGCCACTGCTGCCAGCGTTTCACATAAAGGCGGACGTCATCTTTTTTACATGTGGCTAGTCTTTTTCTTCCTGCGTCACAAACAAACTCTCTCTCCTCTGTTCCACTCAGTGTGCCCCCTGGAGGCCTGGAGAACTTCCATTGTGCACGTAATCTTTTGCTTCAGCTGGCTGTTAGCATGTTTTAAGCGAGAGTTGACAGAAAACTACAGTTAAACTACAACGTTCCACCGGGACAACAAACATGTTGCAATCAATCGTACAGGTGATAAACAAACCGACAGGTGACCTAAACCACTCTGAATTAAAGTGGAAGTGAGTGCACTGTGATGTTGGTAATAAGACTATTGCACAGAATAATCATGAGTGGGCACAACTACAGCAAGCACAGTAGGTCAAAGTTAAACCAGGAAGTGGGTCAGTAAACTGACGGATGTCTGGTTTTACTTCCTGTCACAGCGTCTGACTGCTCGTCTGCCACGCTGGACCTTTAACGACCACATTTAACTGAATATGATGTTATTACTAAAAGAACTGATGGTCAGAGCTGTAAAAATAAAGTTGTAATAAATTGTACAAGTCACCCGACTCAATTATTAACTGACACCTGCCCGCCGATCAGAAACAACCACTGTAAGACACCATATAAGACATCAGTGTGGCTCCGCTGCAGCACCACCAAATCAATTCTACGTACGCTTATTGCCTTTGAAGACGGCCGATTCGGGAGATCTGTTTCTAAAACTGTGCTGCTGCAGGACAAAGAAAATTTCCCCTCGGAAAACGCCGCTCTCATTCTGAAGAACGGCGCCTCACCTTCAACCTGAGCTTTATTTGTTTTGCTTAGCGATGAACTGTGCAGATATCAAAAGGCAAACACAGCGTTACACCGGGGAGGACAGGCGCGTCAGGTGTGGAAGGTTTCATTCTAGCAGCCGTAAGCGAGAGAAACTCATAAACCTAAAACGAGACTTTCTAAATGCTGCATTTCTACGTTCCAGCAGAGGAAAAGCATCATCTTCACTTTTCCTCCGCCTCTGAGAGGAAACCTGCCTGTTCTCACTTTCCTTTCAGCGAGAGCTAATTATAAAGCTGAAGGAGACGCAGGTGGAGGCTCCACAGTGTGAGGAGATATTTCTGTTCTCCTCCACAACAGCCTGTGGAGTCCCTGCTGAGGCCTTCCTCCTCCTGCCATCGCTCCTTCCTTTGCCTTTCATTTCCTCCTCCTCCTTCCTTTCCTCCCACCTTTCTTTTATTTCATGTTTCCTCTCTTTTGCCTCTCTTTTATTCTACCCACATTCTACCCCACACTACCCACCTTCCTCACTTCCTCCTCCTCTGCTTCCTTTGTTCTCATTTTGGTTGAGACTCTGCACAATTTCTTCCCTTCCTCCTCTTTTTCTCTCCTCAGACTTTGAAACATTACCAACGATTACACGATTAAAAAACTACAAATATGAGAAGCAGAAACTAATTTGGAGGTGAGAGCTGTTAAATGCGTCAGGATGGAGGTCTGTGAGAGGAGATGAAGCTGTGGAGACCGGAAACGTGTGTTTGTGTTGTTGTGAGCTTTCCACTTTTAGCTCACTTATTCCTTTAACGAGAGAACTGCTCATTAAGAACGAGGAGGCAACTCCATCCTGCTCCAGGAAACAGCCGCTCTGATTGGCTGTTACGGTCGTGAGGACGTTGATGTCGGACAGTCACTCATGGAACAACGAGCATAACAAAATTAACTGATGCTCACATTCGGCCGTTTCTTTAAGCGCTTTAAATGACACGACAACCAGAAAGCATAGATGACACAAACAAAGTTGTCAGTGATCACGTTCCTGTTGGATGAAGCGATGACGTTTTCCAGATATAAATCACAAGCAGCACTTTCTGTTTGTCGGCTGATGGTTTCTCTCATGTGATCGGCACAATTAGTGGCCCACAGAGTTCATCCACATTAAACCAGCGCAGAACAAACAAGAGTGGAAATGTGTTAACTGCCTCCATCCAAAACTGACCCATCTGATGATTGGCAGTTAATTTAAACACAAGATACTTGTGCTCAAAAAGAGGATTCATTCTCAGTGAAAGACCTTGGACCCCCCTAATCTGCCTCTATACCTGCCAAAGAGCAGTGATTCCTAACACGTCTCTGGGGGTCATCAGGTGGATACCTCCCTTCAACAGTGTTTCGCCTACTTAGTCCCACTACACCTCCAGGAGGCTAGGCGGTGAACTCCGGCGTCCCAGAGTCACCCCCCCTAGTGCCAGTTCACACTGCTCCTACACAATCCAAACAGCACCGCCACGTTCAACTGACCCAGAGATGCTCCAGGTAGTGGCCAGTACCAATGTTACCATTTAGCTAATGCTAATGCTAACCGCTAAGAAGAAGACAATACAGTTCCGATGCTACCATTTAGCTAATGTTATGCTAAATGCTAACCGCTAAATACGTATAAACTGACCCATCTGATGATTGGCATAAGCTCACTTCATTCACACGACTGAATCCGGTGCAAACATTTATTTTCAACAGGGACGAGTTCAAGAGGAGACGCACAAACACAGTGAATAAAAGAAAGACAATTTCCGTTTAAAATAACCCAGATGCACATGGAAAAGCTTAAAAGAGCCCCCCGACAAAACCTAAAGCATTACTGTGAAAAACACACAGAGCACATGAAAGCTACAGAAAAGTTTTAGATATGTCAGAGGACAAAACAGCATCTCTAACAACTAAAACTTAGAAAATGTTCAGTAAAGTCTATAAAACAGCCAGCATGCTGAGAATCAACTGCTGAACCCAGTTTACAGCTGTTTTCTGATGAAGTTTCAGTTCTGTTCAGACAAAATACTCAAAATCCTGAAGTCAGAAAAAGAGCTGAAAACTTCATCAGCCTTCAGATTCATAAAAGAATCCGTGAATCTCAAATCAACTTAAACTGAGCGATTTCTCCTCATGTACCGGCAGCACAAAGGAGGGCTGACTCAGGAACAGCCGAGGACCGACAGAGGAGAGCGGACCGTTTGAAGAGGACGATGGAGACTAAAGCCGGGCCTCACGTGTCCTTCGGCGGACTCAACAAGGCCGAACACTCAGCGTGGGAGAGTGTCGCTGCTGCCGTGAACGAGGCAGGAAGACAAGAGTCCAGATCCAGGCGTCAACAAATGGACCAGCTCATCGCCGCCATCGCTGGGGGACGGGCAGATTGTTCGTAAAGCTCAAGTTCGCCGCAGAATTGGAGGCGAATCCGTCTCAAACTACAACAACTTACAACACCGGCAGGAAAATCACTTAAGAGGAGTCCAGACTTTGCTTCGAGATAAGATCATCTCCACATCAAAGGGAGGTTTTATATGTAACCACTCATACGAGGTTTTCTCTTTAAGTCACACTGGAGATCAGAATTGATCTTTCATAAACGAGGCCCCGGGAGAGACCACATCAGTCCAGTTCTCAGATCTTTACGCTGACTTTAAAACTCTGCTGCTCTGTTACGAACCGTCCACACATCCGGAACAAACGCCCAGAAAACTCGACTCATATCTTCATCTTTATTCTGCTCTTCATGCTCAACAAATCTCTCGTATGTGTGTCTTTTTATATTGTCTCCGGTTTCTTCGTGCCTGATGAACCGTATAAAGCCTTGTCGGTGAAAGCAAACAGAAATAAATTTGTCTTGATTGATTGATTGATTAATCAGACTAATTCTGCTCGGTTGTTCTCAGGTTGATGTGAACAGACGGACGTTTATTTGTGTGTGTGAACAAAGTTTGTCTTTACGGGGCCGAACGAGGAGGACGAGCTGAAAGCGCTGCACGTCATGTGGTTCACCGCCGGCCCGGCCCGCCACTTCGCCGAGAGCCCGGCTTCAAGCAGGCTCAGCCATCAGCTGCCAGCACTGCTGCTTGCATAAGCAGACTATGGCTGCAACGGCAGAGCGAGTGCAGTTCAAAGCCCCTCTCCCCCCGACCTCACAGCCCTTTACAGATTTCTAACCCCACATCTCTCCCTGCTCCCCCCCAGCCACAGTTTCAGTCTAAATGTGGTTAAAGGGTGTAGAGGAGGAGGAGAGAGGGAACAGCCGGGCCACTTTCAATTGGCAGAAATCAACTCGTTGCTCCCTCTCTGTGTTGTGAAGTGATCGTTTCCTCCCTCGGCTTGTTTGAAAAATGTCCGGGCTAATTGCTGGGTCACGGCCGAGGGCGGGGGAGGTCGGTTTTTGTTGAGCGACGAACAGAAAGAGCTCAGCAAAGCACAAACATCTCTTTTCAATCTGGTTCTGTCGCCGCAACCGAACGCCACATTACATAACAGGAGCGGCCTCAGCCAATGGCGACGGCCGTTTGCCTCCAGTTCCCAGGGGGAGGTGAGGGGGTTGCTAAGTAACAAGCCTTGTTGACCCGGCCCCTCGTGGCAATGTTTTCTTCCTGGTTGACAGAGCCTGATCTCCCCGAGCTCCTCCATTCAGAGCTGCCAACAACACATGATGGAGAGGAGGACAAAGCCTGAGAGAGGAGGAGGAGGAGGAGGGAGGAGATGAAGGGATGGGAAGGAATGTGGTGAAGGAGAGTGACGGGAAACAGAGGACGGCAGCAGAGCGAAGCGTTAAAGGGAAGAAGAGGAGAGGAACTCGAGGGAGTGAAGCATGAAGGGAGGAAAGAAGGAAAAGTGGGAGATTTTAGAAAAAAGGAGAACAGCAGCAGGAGGAGGAGGGAGGAGGAGAGAAACAGGAAAGACAGAGGAGAATCCCATCTGAACGTTTCAGTGACATCTTTAATTTCCTCAACCTCCACCTTCAGTTTAACTTAAACCAGCCAGTCAGAAACTGAAATCAGCTTTTTCTGTCAGACGACTCTAAAAACTACATTACCCATGAGCCTCAGGGGCTGTTCCTGAGGAAGAGACGCCCGTCAAACACAAAACTGGACACAGAACTGGAGACAAAATACGTTTCAGAGTTGCAGGATAATCATTTAAACGGACGTTTTATCAGGTTTCAACAAAGTAGCATTTAGCTTCAGGTCACCATCACATGACAGAATCTGAAGCTCTGTGATTGGCCGTTTCTCACTGAAATGCATCTTGGGAGCCGTAGGAGGATTACACAGTTAAGCATGATATGAAAATCATACTGTGTACATTTGTTTACCCATGGTATTAAATTCTAGTGTATTAAAAACGTTAAGATACACATTATGTTTTGTTAAATTCTAAAAAAGTGTTTGTTCAACCTAAAAAAAACCCATTGAAGGATCATTGCAACTGATGCCACTACTACTACTACTACTACTACTACTACTACTAATAATAATAATAATAATAATAATAATAATAATAGTAAGTGTAAAACCGTGTGAACCACGAAGTTTTCTAACTCTGTCGTTCATCTTTTGTCTTTAGTTTTATGTCGGCTGAAAACGAACAGGACCTCCTCCCACTCTGCTTCTTTACGGAGTGATGAAGAGGAGGATGGCAGAGTGATGTGCAGCAGGAAGAGAAGGAGGACAGTCAGGACGGTGGAAGATGAAGATGTGGAAAGAAGAACAGAGTGTGTGTGTGTGATGTCCAGGAAGCCACATTAAGACTTTGAAGATGATGTGAAGCTACCTGTGATTGAATGAGTCCAATTTAAAATCAAATTAAGAAACAAGGTTGGAAAAGTGGCCTAATTCTCCCCGACGATGGAGAGCAGAATGAGGACAGGTGGAAATTAACTGTTCAAAGACACGAAGTCTAACCGGGTTCGTACAGCAGACGGGACGCATGATGTGCCACAAACCTTGTTCTCTGTGGATTCATGTAAAAGACGAGCCGACAGACGCCGTCACCGCAGGGCGGCGAGAAGATCCCCGAAAGAGCTGTTTAAGACGCTTTCCCCTTCAAGTTTAAGGCCGCGCTTATTTTCAGACCCTGTCAGAGAGCGAAGGAGAGCGAGGGAGGGGTAATAATGGAAGGACAAACAGAGACGACGCGAGGTTCACCTCTCACTCGGCCCGAGCGAGGATTTATTTGTTCCCGTCGGCTCCGCAGGACGTCGAAACGATCGCCGACCGTCTGCAGCTGCAGCTTCAATCTGCCGCCGAGTTTGTGTTTGTAGAAACTTCCTTCATCTGACTGTCGACACACACCGAGTGTATCCCAATAACAAGTAATGAGTGTGTGTCCTGAGCCTGATGCTCCTCCGTGCTCCATTCAGGCCTCCTGCACTGTTCATCAGATTCAATTTAAGACTTGAAAGAATGTCAATTAACAGAGGGGACAATAAGGCTTGCACTTATTAATCAGATAGATTAGGGATTAGATTAGGTAACCACTCTATTATCTAATGATTTAATGTTATGGGGTCTTGTGTTTTTGCCTGTGTGAACAGATTCATGTTCCCGCAACATGAGTAACACGAACACACAATAATCTTTAATAAAATGTGTAATTAAGGATCCGTTTGAGGAAAGTTGTTTTCTGTCTAACATAGTGAATCAGTGACATGTTCGATGTAAAAACCCTTTAAATCCAGTCTTGATATTAAAGGGGAAGAGATCACATTATGAAAGATGACACATTTGTCTGATGCTGCTGTCACGGTGATGCTGGAAGCGTATTTCATCGTGTTTTAGTGATAAATCTTCCTGTTTTCTGACCTGCTCGCCGCTCCTGCTGCTTTAATTTACAGTGAATTCAGCTTCACGTCAAAACTTCCAAACGGTGCCAGTCGTCATTAGTTCACTTTAAAATCTTTTTTTTTTTTTAACTGGTTTGAGTTTCTGGTAAATAAGAGTCATGACAGTGAGGCTGCTGCAGAGTGTGTGTGTGTGTGTGTGTGTGTTGGACAGACAGCGAGGCAGATAAGCTTCTGTAACAGCGAGCGAGTAACTGAGCGAGTGTTTCAGAGAGGAAACAGAGAAGCAGGAACTCATCCGTCCGAATGATTGACCGGGGGACTGAGGGTTCGTGCGCGTTTGCGTGCGCAGGAAGAGTGCGAGCGAGCGACGAAGACGAGGAGCAGATGTGGTGAAGATGAACGGCAGCTCACCTGCTCCACGGCGAGCTTCTTGTTGGGCTGTCCGGTGATGAACGGCTGCAACCTGCAACACAAAACACGATGGACTCAGATTTCAGATTCTATGTGTGCAAACATCGGCTGCAATAGGACGTTTTTTTACTGTGCTTGTATATTTTTCTACAGAGCAAAAACAGTTTTTCTTTATTTTTTATTATTTATAACTCACTCATGCGCAGTTCCAAATTATCCATTGAGAAGCTCAGCCATTATTCTCAAAGCAACATTAATTTTCTATATAATGTACACACATATAGTTGATTGATTGATAGTTGATTTGTTTATTTTTCCTTTTTTTATCGTCTATTTGTTCTTTTTCTACATCTTTTTAAATTCTTGCTGTCTGTAACAACCTAATTTTGCCGACGTGAGATCAAAAAAGTTTTATCTCTTCTTAGTTTCTCCTCACATTTCGTCAGATGTGACGTTTAAAGTACTTCAGCGCATCTTGATTCAGACTAAAAAAAATCAAAAGCGTGTCCTTGTTTATTGGTTGCACCGTTTGCTCCGGATGTCCGATTATTCGCTGCAGATCAACACTGTCTCAACCGTCTGATGGCCGAGCGGCTGAGAGAGCGTCAAATTACGCTCAGCTCACCAAAGTTCAGAGGGAAAATGATCAATTTAAGAAAGTCTCAACAGCAAACACGTTTTATAACTGGAGGTTATTAAACAGGTGACACATACACAGCAGGTGGTCAACCAAAAACAACCTCCTGGATACACGAGATAAAAAACACTTTTGGATTGGAGGAGGCAACGTATCAGAATCTGTAGGTTTAAACTGACTCCTCTGAACATGGCTGCACGCCTCTCCCAGCTTCTGCAGCATGATCGAGATTCACCCAACAGCCACGTGACTCATGTGGTTTATTAATAACCGACTCCTGAACACGTTTTCATGACTGAATACTTCCATTCAACATTTCTTTTTGCTGTTTTCTGTTATTTGTTACCTCACACAGTTTTTAATGTGCTCTTTCTGCTTGAGCTGTCACAGCGATCGCTTCACGCATGACCTCAGCAGCAGAGAGGCGTCTTCATGCGGTCAGAAAGCTTCGCTCCACACACAGGAAATCCCTCCCTACTTTAAATCATGGCCGGGCTTCATGACCTTACAGTCGTGTGGCTGCAGAAAATGAAGGCCGTTATTCACACGGAGGTACAGTCAGTGAGCCTCCAGCAGGATTACATGTGCAGATTTTATGAAGCTCCGAGGCCCGAAAGCAGCGACACTCATTCCCAGACATCAGAAGACAAAAGCTTTCACTCTGCGCTCCGTTCGCGTTACATTTCATCGTCCACCTCCGCGGCGAGGACAGCGAACCTCCTCCGCTCACATTCAACGCTTTCTGCTCCTTCGTTTCCATTTCCTCGTTTTTGACTTTGTCGCCTGAAGCCACAGAACAACACCGGACACTGAAATAACCTTAATGAAATCCTTTGCTGCTGTTGTGTCAACAATACAATCCTGTAATAATGAATGTGATTATATGAAAGGACGCAAGCTGACATTCACGCGGTGATTGGTCAGCGGCGGTGAGAAAGAAAACACGGTCTGAACTTCTCTCTCAAACTTTTTTTTAAATTTATTACACAACTATTTACTTCCTGTGCTTTACATTCGGTATTTAGGTGACGTCACGTTCCTTCTCACGCTGTCTTCTTGTGGGCGACGTGGACGAACTTCACTTCGCATTTAAAATCTTTGTTCCACGACAGTCTGCAGGACTAGCTAGCTAATGCTAACATGCTAATGTTTAGCAGGTGTTAAGTGCAAAGTACAGCTGAGGCTGATGGAAATGTTTTGGGTTTTTTTTTTTTTGCTCTGCAGGTATTTGATCTGTAGTGTTTGGGGAAAAAAACAAATTTCAAAACCTGCACGAAGACACAAGACTAACAAAAATGGATACAAACACAGTGATGCATTGTGGGAAATAAACTTTTCAGGATATAATTATCAGTCGCTGCTTAGACTCGTCACTCTTCAGCCCGGCTGACGCGGCAGACGATCATTGGCTGATGGGATTCTGGTCTCACGTGGAAGCGGTTGCCCAGACAGTTCATGCAAACAGTTTCGTTATGTTTTTTTTTTTTTGTAAACGACCAATGTACTGAAGTTAATTTCTTCCACACGACATAATATCTTTTTTTTTTACTTTGCCTTTCAGGTGATGATGATGATGATTCACCTGCTGGAGGCGCAGAATATCTCAGAAATGAATGATCCATCGAGTAGATGTTGAGATTCTTGCTGATGCTGAAAAAAAAAAAAAAAAAAAAAACAGCGTCCTTTGTGCCACCTCTTTTTTTTTTCTTTTTTAAATTCCCCCCCAGTAATTTTCATACGGTCTGTTATTTCCAGCCTGGCGAGGCAGAGTGTATCGCAGCAGGCCCCCGGGGACGAAGACGTGAAACACAGCAACTGTAATAATTATTGGAGTATTAATAGTCACCGCTTACAACAATTACTGCTGACTCGCCATCTGAGAGCACAGCTGGAGGTTATGAACTGTGAGGTCTCTTTTACAGCCATATTCATTACTCTCTTCATTACAGGCTTCACTGTTGACTCAACGTACAGCAGGTTGAGGATTTCATCTCTTTTAGCGTCTCTCGGCTCAGATTACGAACGGCGGTGAAATGAGCCCGAGCTGTGACTGACGGGCGACTGTCTGTCTGCGAGCCGCCTCTTCCTCGACAGTCGCAGAGATAATCAGCGATGAACGTACCACCGGCGGTAATTCCTAAGCAGCCGTCCCACCGTCCCACTGGCTGGAATTAGCATCGTTCCCGGAGGCTCCCCGCCCCCTTCCCTGCCCACCCGGCCCGACGCTGAGCCCTCCCCGGAGGCTTACAGTAAGTGCTCGACTCTGGCTGATAAGAGAGAGAGCGCCGGCGAGCTTTTAATTAATCTGCTTTAACCGGAGGAAAGGGGGAAGGAAGTGGGGAGGATGGGTAACGCGGCGAATGTGGCATCTTCACCCCCAAAGCCACCCCCCCCTCTTTCCTCAAAGCTCATTAGAAAATCCCAACCAGGCCGGCGAATCGCTCCCCGCTGAGGAACCATTCAAGGCTCACGAACATGTGCGAGGCTACAGTCGCTCCCCTGGGCCCCGACCCGGACACTGGAGGGAGGGAAGGATGGAGGGCACAGAGGTGCAGAACGGGTGAAGAAGAGGAGGGAGGCGCAGGGATAAAGGGCACAAAGGAGCAGAAGGATAATGAGACGGACGAGTGGCACCGAGAGGCAAACGTGGCACCAAGAAACGAGGGGACGAGGGTGCAAGGAGAGGAGAGAGGAAGACGAAGAGGAAGAGCAGGAAATTATGATAGAGAAGGAAGTCGTTTATTACGATTAAATCACATCAAAAGGTCGTTGACATGCATGTGACTCCAATCAAAGCGGATCAATAATCAATACAACTGATTCACCTTCAGCTCGCTGTCGGATAAACTCCAGGTGCTGATGTGCACCTGGGGGTGGGTCAACATTTGAGACACACTGAGCTAAAAACGATCAGTTAGTTCATCGATCCGAGGAAAATATTGACTGTTTTATCATTACGGCCATTTATCAATGACTTCAATAAACAGTAAAACATGGTTGATGTTTGCAGTGTTTGTCACGTGATTCTGACAAATCGCTGTTAAACTGCAACAGGATCCATTCATGGTCATCAGAGGTCAGAGGTCAGGTCGACAACAGCGAGGCTCGAATGATCTTTACGAAGAAAAATGAGCCAAATAAGCCGTTTTTTAACATCTTGGCACGTGTTGGATGAACCGCTTTGAATGTTGGTACGAATGTTCTTGGTCCCCAGAGGATGAAGTTTACTGACTACGATGGAAAATGTGGTGAACATTATTCCTGCACAACACGCCGACTGAATCAAACATGGACGACGTCCCCGTGACGCCACTCCCAGGTTTTTAAATAGTCCTCCTGAAGCTCAAGAACTCCAGCCGTCGCCATCTTGGCATTGCTGAAACAGGTGGAGCGTGGGTGGAGCTGGGGCAGCTGAATGAAACCTGGATGCTGAAAACATAGCGGCTAGCTGTCACTCAAAGAGGCCAACCCCATAACCCCCAAGTTTAAGCCTTAATAAAATGTAAACTGAGTCAAATAAAAATTCACCGTTCAGTTGTCATGGACGAGGAAATTAGGTGCAAAGAGCAAAACTTTTTTTATGCCAGGTTGTACACATGTTTATTTCTGCTGCTGCGTTGGATACTTTAATATGGGGGTCTATGGGGGTTGACTAGCTTTTGGAGCCTCGAGTGGCCATTTGAGGAACTGCAGTTTTTGGCACTGCCTCGTTGGCTTCATCTTTCAGCCCTGGAGGCTGCAGCTCATCACACGAGAGCACTGTTACTGTGAGGATGCTAGCACGCTGCCGCTAGCATTTAGCCTAAAGCAGAGCTGCACGTTAGCACTGCCGGCTTCAAGCGACCGTCTGCAGTCAGCTCGGGGTTCTGCATCTCGGTGGATCTGCTCATCTGCAGGCAGACGTCTGGTTACAGCGAATGCAAATCACCAGACTGAGGTTTGCATGGAGGACGTTTATGATTAATTCAAAAGGCTTCTTCACTTCTCCGTATTCTGACCATCCACCTCCGACCCCCCCACCTCTGTTATTTTCTCTGTGGCGCTCACAGAATCTAAATGCTACACATGAAAACCATCAGAACCGTCCCGGTCCCTCAGCTGAAGACCGCGAGGACGCATTTCAAATCAGCCGAGTCAGCGGTCGAACACAAGCCGGACCGCGAGAGCTGAATGTGATGTCAACACACACGCACACACACACACACACACACACACGATCACATTCACTTCCCCCGTGATTTCATTTCCTGCATTAGAGCCGTTTTCATTTGAATGCAACCCCTCTTGTCGTTTTGCTGATCTCCGAATCGTCGTGTCTCCTCTCATTTACATTATCTGCTGTGTTTGTGCGTCTCCTTGACATTTTGTTGTTGTTTTGCTCGTTAGCGTCGAGGTGAGACGTTTCTACGAGACCCTCCGTGTTTGTAATCTCGCTCGCCGGTGATCGCATCTGTTTGTGTTTTCACTGCAACTTCTGTTTCCAATCACTGCCTCTGTGGTTTCAGCGCTGCACCGGCAAACCGACACACCGGCGTGAGAGAATAATTTCATTATTAATACAATAATCCAATAAATAACGAGGAGGTAGGAGGAGGAAGAGGGGAGGAAGAGTCTGAGAGCTGCAGGTCGGGTGAAATTAGTTCTGCGATGAGCTCGGATGTAAATAAATGATGATAATAATCTGAGTTTCCAACTCGATTCTCCAGCTGGGGACTGAGTCCTCGGAGACACACATACACACACACACACAGAAACTAACACACACACACACACACACACACACACACACACACACACACACACACACACACACACACACACACACACACACACACAGCCTCCTTCAGCTTCTCAGCACAATTAAATCAGGCATAATCACAAAAACCGCACACACACGCAACTATGGTGCCCACTCATACTTTCCCACACGCACACACAAAAATGCACACAACCTCGTACACAAACACACAATAGAGACTCTCTCTCTCACACACACACACACACACACACTCTCTCTCATTTGAGAGAGAGTTGTGTCCATTCAGGCTGCAGTGCATTGTGGGCCGGTGTGCAGCTTGGCAGGAGGAGGCGCAGATTCAGCCAAAAGAACTGATTGTGTTTTCTTCTCCTCTGGACGGTCCATGCAGCACTGACCCCATTCAACACACACACACACACACACACACACACAGTACCTGGTACTGCCGATTCACAGGAGACAGGATTATATAGACGGCCACGTGTGCACAAACACACTCTGCTGCTGTACTTGTGAGGACTTTGTATTGAATTGCATTTGCTCGTTAACCTCTAACTGCTGAACCAATCACCTTGAATCTTGTTCTGAAACCCAGAGATCCCGCAGGTCGCGTCTCCACGACGACACGTTTTTCCTGCATCATTTTGTTGACTTGCTCAGATTTTGCTGATTCGGTCATTTCTCCCTGATATTTGCACTTCTTTCATTAGTCAGTAGACTTCGTCTTTTTTTGTCTGTTTTAATTGTGTTCATTGTTGATGTGCAATCAAAAGTCTGCACCGGGTGTTTTATTTTGAAAATTTACCAGATTCCCTACTCTCTCCGGGCCGGTTGGTGAACTGCTGTAGCTGGTGAGCTAGCCGGTAACATGCTAACAGCAGTCACTTCCCTCCTCCTGCCACGTTGTTCTCAGGATGGTTCATCACTTCATCCTGCAAACGGCTACTGAAGAGGAAACCGCTCTCTGAGCTAGCTAGCGTGCTAACCGTTGCATTAAATGTCACTAACAGCACAATAAGGTCACGCAGTTTATTCTAAAGATTAAGATTTTTGGAAACCAGTTTGTGCTCGGTGACGGTGACACACAGCTAATAAGCTACGCTAGCTTCCTCCGTATTGGACTCTCACAGTTTTCTATTTCTCAGCAGCAAAAATTCATGTGTTTATTCGCCAAAGTTGCACAAATTTACTTTAATCAAGCAAACAAATCTGTTGAAGCTGGTTTTGAGCTGACACGTTACTGCAGCTTCAGCAGCAAAACTGAAATAAACGTTGTTCTGTCGCGGCTCAACACTTTCAGTCAGAAGCTGATTGTAAGAAAGCTGTTTTTATCTGAACTCCACGGCAACGGCACTTGAATGTTTCTGGTTAAGGAAGCTCCCTGATTTTAGGGGGGATTTCCACCACATTCTCCACGCTATGACACACACACACACACACACACACACACACACACACACACACACACGGGGGCCATATTTAATAACACACTAACCCATCCGTGGCTGTCTGATGAGAGCTGTGACATTTCTCCAGATGGATGGGATTTCTGGGTCATTTAGCGCCCGGCTGCACACGGCGGCGCTGGGGTCGTCCTTCGCAGATATTTTGGGGACCGTGACTGGTCTTGTGAACAGAGATTAGCCATTCATTGAGAGAGGAGGAGGGGGGTCTTAAAGGCTGTGGGCTAAACACACACACACATTAAGGAGATAGTGTGACAAAAGACAGACATGCAGTGCAGCTTTCAGATGGGGGGGAAACACGCTTGAGATAGAAAGAAATAATCATGAAGTGTAGAATTAAGTATCACAGTGTGTTATATGGCGGTGTGTGTGTGTGTGTGTGTGCGTGCGTGTCGTCAGAGGCTGGTGGCGTGACCAGAGGGGAGGATCACAGTGTTACACACCACTAATCACTCCAATGGGGAGGATCACACGCCATCTAAACACACCTACACACACACACACACACCAGAGTCATGAAGTCTGACAGATCAAAGGGTTAACATGAGTATGATCTTCCTCTCACACACACACACACATGCACACAGACACACACACTCCTCGTACTACAAAGCCAGACCTTGCGGCGACAAAGTCACACTCGATTTTCTAAAATAAACTCTTGAAAAATTCGATCTTAGACACACTTCAGCGCTTAAATTACATGATTTGACATGACGCTTGAATTACAAGCGTCCACCCCCCCCCCCCCGCAGTTGCTTCACATGCGAGCTGGTGCAGCGAAGTCGCCCTTTAACCCCGACCGTCGGCGCCGCCTCTACTGTCACTCGGCTCCGGCTGCAGGACAAAGAAACCCCGGATGAATTCACAGCATCGAGTCGTGAACCGGAGCTGGAGGTGAACTTTAAAAGTAAAACTTAAAGAGATGAAAAAAGCGTTTCAAAATAAAAACAAGCAGCTACTAGAACTAATTGCAGGCTTTGATGTCTCCAACTTCATGAGTCATAATTAGGAGAAAGTTGTCTGAACGCTGTTTTCTCTTGAAAAGACAATTCACACTTCACACTTTATCTCTCCACACTACACCCACTGTTTACCATAGCAGACTTCTTTGAACTAGAACAAGCTGGAGTTTGCCCCCCCACTGGAGGAAATGTTACTGTTATAGCACATTTAATAGAGCATGAAAGCAGCAGACAAACTTATACCACGACAAAACAAGAAATCTAAACAGAGAAGCTTCAAAACTGTGATAATAAACAAAAACAAAAGAAGAAACGAAGAGCTACAAAACATATACATTACATGGCCAAAAGTTTGTGGACACCCGACTACATACTTTTCAGTACTGTTAGGCTGTATTTTAGAATATAATGTGCTTCAGACTTCGTCCATTTCCTGTTTCAACATGACAACGCAGCCAGACCTCATCAGTATTCAGCCCTCTGCTTCGCTTACACAAGAGAATCGGTTCAGATTCCTTCATCTGCATCACGACGTGTCGCAGTACGTTCAGTATGTTTCCAGAGAGGACTGACGGAGCAGTAATTCATCATATCTCCAGACGGGCTCAGGCAGGTTCTCCACAGTGGCATAGCAACGGCGGTAACTGCGACCGGCACGTGTGAAGCGCTGCAGTTAAAAAATGAGGTGGCTGGTGGACGCAGACGACAACTAAATCTACACCTTTTCAGGTGCCATGGAAACAAAACGGCCTTTCAGGGAAGTTACAGCCACTAAACAGTACTTTCCTCAATCACAGGTTTAAATCTGGTGCATTCAACTTATTTTCCTCATTATTCTCAGCTCTAGTCCATCCAATCTGCAGGCCGTGCATGAGACAGATAAAGACTCAGTAACCTAAAAAAGTTCTGTTTTCAATGTGACACGTTCTTACTTTTATCAGCAGAAACAGTGAAAGCAATCATCACCTTTAAGTTGATATGGTGAAGTTGTTGGCAATCAGTTGCTTATTTCCACATCCTGCAGTCACAGAGTAACATAATCATTCATTCAGGGACGTATTTGTGCCGCTTGATGAATGTAAGTCCAACATTCCCTCTCTTTTAGCTCCGTGTTTGGTCTCCACCAGCCCCTGAAGGAAATATCCGTCTCTTCAGCTTTAACACCAATGTTATGGAGCTGCAGACTCAGCTGATGATTGTCTGTAGCTTCGTCACTTCGAGCGACACCTTTCCACCGACACGTTTTGACTCATCGGTCGTGAAGAGTCAACTCGCATTTTCTCAGTCGAGTCAATGCACTAATGTTGTTTACACGTACGCAGGAGCACCAGCATGGCGGGCTGTGAACTGTACAAACTGAGTCTCAAAATGAGCACAAAGCACAAAACTGACTGAAAGAATCGCAGGGCAGAGCGACTCCAGTCTGATGACTGTCGGCTAAACCATCCGAACCAGACGGCGGTCCGGCCTCGCCTGCTGCCGCCCTCTGTGACGGCCTCTCCGGCTGACCGCGCTGCCAGCAGGCCGGCCGGAAAATCTGATGCTTTCACATCACAGCTGACGAGAAAAGGCTTTAAAAATGTGGCTCTGAACTGAAAAATAAAGAAACAAATAGTCGAATCTTCGTACTGAACAACCAAATCTGCTGCAAACTGAGTCGGCTGCTCTGTTCTTATTATGATTTAATGTAAAGCACCTTTTTTTCAGCGTTATGGGAGAAATGGTAGAAAAAACAGCAGCAGAAAGTCGTCCTCAGAGCATCTGAACCCTGCACAGTTTGGGGATTCACTGACATTTCGGTCAAGGAAACTTTCTCTTAATTATTATGCAGAAATTCTTCTTTATGAAAAGGGAGCGAGCATTTAAAATCCCTCCTTCCCACCATCAGCAGGAAATCACACCACGTTAGTATTCAGCGCCACGCTGCAGACTTTGCTCAGCTCGGTCGACCTCCTCTCCTCTTCATCAGATGTTCGTTCTCTCTTTATTTTGCTCCCCTGCAGTCTTTCATTCGTGTGGTTTTGACCCAGGTGACTGCTGCTCCCACATGTGTGTTTAGCTCCGCTGGTCTTTGTCCTCTGTGAGACACATCAGAGTGTTTTGTTGAGTCTTTTGTTGACGCGTTAATGATTTTCTAGAACGGCGGACGACCTTCTGTTCGCCATCACTCAGGTCACCTCGACTTACGGTGACTTCCAGAAAGTCCCGTTTGATTCGACTGTCACAGAAACTAATTAGCACTTCGTTGCTGGAGCGAGTGAACTTCTACTGCATTAACTGAAGTTAATGATTCCCTGTTTGATCTCATTAATGATGAGTTTTCTCTATTGTACGTGCCGGCACCATGTGTTTTAGGTTTTTATTGGTTTTACTTTGTGATTGTCCACACTTTTATAATTAAAACCAAAAACTTTAATTCGAAATCCAAAACGTCTTTGTCAAAGACATTTTCTGACCAAATTATTTCAAGTCATAACGAGTAGAAAAGTTCAAGACTATCTGAAACGCGCTGCCCATCAACACATTAAGTCTCAGGGCTGCAACTAATTATTATTTAATGAGTAACTAACCTTCCAATTATTTTCTCGAGTCATCTGTTAAATATTTGCTCGATAAAACATCAGATCATGGCCGCCGCAGTGTCATGATGATGCCTTCAAACTGTTTAATCTGACCTGAAGGGTAAAAACCCTGAAGATGTTGTATTTCCTGTAGTATCACAAAGGACAGAAGAATGAAATCAGCAAATATTCACATACTTTTAACACATTTTTAATTTTGCTGCTCAGCCATTTTTGGTTCCGTTTTAGCTCTAGAGTTATTTATTGATCTTATTTATCTATCAAGTCTTTTTAAAGGTTTGTTATGTCAGTTGGATGAAGGCTGAATGAATGAATGAAGGTTGATATGAGCGTTCGTGGTGTTGAGAAACTTTCCCGTAAGATGTCACCTCAACCGAGCTCACAATCTGAAAAGGGAACTGACATCAATCAGAAACACAACTCGTCTAGTTTTCCTTAAACATAAAAACTGAGGAAATATTTCAGTGGTTGATTATGGCAGCATGTTGGGTCTCCGCGGGATTCAAACCTCTGAAACGATCTCTGAGCCTTGAGCTTTAGAGGCACCACGGTTTACATCCTGGAGGTACGAGCCTTCCGCGTGACAGCAGCGATTAATCTGAGCCCACTGGGAGAGTCTCAGAGTCACTTGTGGAGGTCGGAGGTCAAACGGCCATCAACAGCGCCGCCGGCGGCCTGCGGCGGCAGACTTTTCGGCAGACCCTCGTCTCCATGGCGACCGTTTACAGCAGTGGGGAGCGGCTCCCGACGCCCAGTCGGGCCTCACCGCGCGACATGGCGGCCACGTATAAATCACCCCCCCGAGGAGAACAATGGAGCCATATGTAGCGCGCTCATAAAGGACGATCTACCACTGCACCCATTTCCCAACAGAAATCAGCTTGTTTCAAGTGTTCCTCAGAAATGTGTGTATTGAGAGAAAGCGTTTGTGGCGCTGGTTGCTCGCTCAGCCCATGAAAGGCGGCGATGTAATCCAGGATCTGAACGCTGGCATGAAAGCGCTCAACTCATGAGCCTCATCAGGCTCATGAAGCGACGCTACAAGGCAAAAGACTTTGAGGTGCCCTGTGGAGTTTCCTTGTAAACAATTCAAACTTATGTTTGCATTCAGTGTTCTCACCAGAACTCTGTTCAGAACAGAAAAGGCAGAACATTTCGCAATTTGAAAATATTTTAAGATCTACATTTTGCATCCTAGCACTCTTATTCTTCACTGCCTGGACGTGAACTGAGCCCCCTGCATGCTCCTGAATGTGCACAATGGAAATAATCTGAAATCCACACATGCAAACATTGCTCCATAGCGCTACTAGTGGACAAAAACTCCTAAAATGACACTTAATTTGAGAAAATACTCAAAACAAGTTGATACGTGTGTGAAGCTTATTGAAATACTCTGGCACTGGCAGATTTTTAATTAGAAAAATACGATTTTTACTGGCTCAATTACAGTGACTCGATAAGAAGAGGGTTTTTTTTCTTTCACTGTGTCTCCAGAAATTAGGCGAGAAGCTCATCTCTTCAAAAGGAAGCTCATGTACTGAACATCCTCCTCTTCTGCTGAATCACATCTCCTCCTCCTCCTCCTCCTCCTGGATTTCTTCTAATCTGCTCTTATAGGAGGCAGCAGGGATTTTCTGTCTCACTCCTGATAACCCCCCCATCATGCACAGGTAGTCTACTGTCACACGATGGCTGTTCGCTCCGACCTTTAACCTCTGTATTATCAGTTTGTAAGTAGTGATGGAAACGATGCTGCCTTCTCATTCTTTTTTGAACATGCTCAGCTTCTTCAATCTTTAAAAGTCCGGAAACCAGAGAAACTTTGTCTTTCTTCATCGTTAAATTCCTTCAGATATTTATCCTGAAACGGCAACGTGAACCTGTGGGTTCAGTCGGCTGTGCACGCTAGACGTCCTTGAAAAAGGAATCGAGGCCGCATTCGAACATCAGCACCGCGTGACCAAACGATGCCTCCTGATTCATTTCAATGACACCGTGGTGAAGAAGGCAGGGTTGTCCGTGACTTCGAGATTTGCTGGAACACAATGTAGCACATGCCGTCAGCCAATCCACATTCCTTTCAGACGACTTAGCAACAAGAACGCCATAGCTGTCGTGTTTACCATGCCATCATCCAGACGGAGGATAACGTGGCTGTCGCCATGATGGCTCTGCGGTGTTAAAATTCCTTCTTCGAGGGAAAAACCTTCTGTCTCTAGATATCACTGCCACATAAATGATGGATGACTCACGCTGTCAGGGCTCACTGAGACACTTACATGGAACAGAGCAATTGTCAAGGCTATCGGTTATGTTATCAGTGTGTTTTCCTACGATGGAAGTCAAAGCATCTGCTGTGAAAAAGCTTTTTCTGTTGTTGTGAACACTTCAGCCTGCCTTTTGTACTTCTACTTCAAATATTTCCAAAGAAGCCTGAAGTTGTGTTTCCATGACTGAGCTCTTTCAAGCATTGAATTCTGGTACATTTTCTGCTAACGTGGGAGTAGATGTTGGACTATTCCATTGGATGGATTTCTTATCTGAAAAAGTGCTGACTGTAGAAGCGAAATGGTTGCCCCAAGGATCACCTTGGACACCAAAACCTCACTTTTACAGCTGATTTTTCATAATATGTACAGTTTTAGTTTTAGTTTTAGCCAGGGCGGTCTCCCCTCACAGATTCTGTTTGTGATCTTCATGGACAGGATCTCAAGGTGCAGATGTCCAGTTTAGGGAACACAGAATTGCTGCTCTGTTCTTTGCAGATGATGTGGTTCTATTGTCTTCATGAGACCATGTCTTCTGGCACTGGGCGGGTTGCAGTTGAGCGTGAAGCGAGATGAGAGTCAACATCTCCAAGTCCAAGGCCATGGTTCTCTGCCAGAAAACGATGGATTGCTCCTTCTGGGTTTGGAATGAGTTGCTGCCCCCAAGTGCACGACTTCAAGAATCTCGGGGTCTTGGGGATAAACAAGTGTGAGGTCAACAGGTGGATTGGTTCAGCTTCAGCCATTGTGGTGAAAAGGGGGCTCAGAAGGAGCCCATTGAGGTCGTTTCGGCATCTGTTGAGGATCCTCCTGGGTGCCTCCCTTTAGAGGTTTTTTTAGGGCACATCCAAATGGTAGGAGGCCCAGAACTGCTAGACCCAGAACAAGCTGGCGAGATTTTTATATATCATCTGGCTTGGGAAAAACTCCCTGATTCCTTGTTGCTGGGGACAAACATCTGGACTATTCTTAGCCTGCTGCAACTACAAGTAGCAGTTGAAGATGGATGGATGGATGGATGGATGGATGGATGGATGGATGGGGTTTTCAATATTGTTTCTATGTATCTGAATTTTTTGTTTGAAAGGAGCGATAAGAATAAACTTTCTTGACTATAACATTTCTGAGCTGAATTTCAAGGAAATTTCCAGTATCATGACATGAACTTACCATTATATAAGATTTTAACCTCGGCCTGTTCAGTCATCCGCAGTCAACACATCGAAAAGTACGAGCTACATCATCAATAACCAGTTTCAAGGGTGTTTAAGGGTATTTTTCATGTGGACTCTCTGAAAAGGTCTCAGCTTCCTCGCCCTCCAAGGTCACAGTTCTTCTGTTGGTTTCTGTTGGACTCTATCTGCTCCCGTCTTCCTGCCTCCTTCACCTCTACAAGGAGGTCACGGCTTTCTCTTTTCCAGTGACACCATTTCTCTCTCTGTCTGCTCCTCTTAGGTTTCTATAAAAAGCTCCACGTCTCTCTTCTACCTCCTTCGCCTCTTCAAATGCTCGAGTCAACTCCTCACTGTTTAATGTTTTGAATGGAGGGTTTTCTGATAAAACTTTAATTCCCATCAGTTTTTCTTGCCTACTGCTGATATGTTTTTGTGCAAAATTAGTATTTACTTAAGTTCAAATAATTATACATGATCCTTTTTGGGTAACCTCCTATAAAACACATTGCAGCTATGTTGTGTTTATACCCTGTTTAACTTAAAACAGTTGACAGATGCATTAATAAACACTTAAAATTGCTTGTAACATTATAGTTTGTATAAAGCATTAATTAAGTGACTTTAATTGCTTAAAATGCTAAAAAAAGAAAAAAAAGAAAAAAGGTTAGATATGTTTTTGTACAACAGTTAACGGTTGATGTCTCCTCCATTTTCCACATATGCATTTCTATTTTCCGCTTGTCTTAACTTCTCGGCACTCCAACTACCACTGGTTCTCGGTCTTGCTGCAAAAAGACGACGGGAATGAAAAACAGAATCGCTTTGAATTCTGAGGAAGAGGACTGACAAGCACCACGATGATCAATAACCATCTGCGATCAGTTACATCTTTGCATATCTGAATGATGAGAGCCTGGCGCAGAAGCCGGCGTGTTGTTTTTAGCGGCGTAACAACATGACAGATTAAAGCTGCCCTGTGATATATTTAATGCTAAAATGTGTGAATGCCAGAACGAGGGATCAGTGAACCGCTCGCACGTTAAAGCGAGAAGCAGACGATCGCATACGTGTTGAAGAATCACGGCGAATCTGAATGATCATTCCAGTGCTTTCACATTGTTTAGCTACATTCATGCTGAACATTTTTAAACTGGGGTTTTACAGTTTAGGATGCTTTAATTTTTAAGCTTGTTGCTGCTTTTGTAGTTTTTTTTCTTATTTATGGAGTTTCTCGTTTTGCTTTTTTGCATCCAAGTGGAAGGGAGCTGGTTTCCACTTTAAATGAAGAGTTGTATATTCATGACAGGCGGAACAAGTACTCTGATGTTGTACTTCAGTAAGAGAGGAAATATGACAGGCTAGAAATACTTTCACTGTAAAAATCACGCATTCAAATTTTTACTTAATTAAAAGTACAAACGTAGTAGCATCAGAATCTAAAAAGGTGGAGATCATTTTAATGACTTTATATACTGCTGGGTAGATTTATAATATTACATTATAATTTATTTTGTTTAATTAAATAAATGTTGTGGAGTAAAAAGTTCAATAAGCACAACATAATTGGGCTTAAGTACAGTACTTGAGCAAATGTACTTAATTACTTCGTCACTGTTTACGATGCAGGAGAGCAACATGTGACTCTTCTGCTTTGTAGCTGCGTGTTTTGTCCCTTCAAGGCAGCCGTTGGTTTCCACTCATTTCTGTTCGAAATCAATTAACTGACTGATCCATCACAATGAACTCTAAGTGCACATTAATTTCAAGTTCAAGTGCACATTGATTTGAAAATAGAAAAACTCAAGAGTCTGCTCATCACTATAAAATTCATTCAGAGGAAATAAAAATGATTGGCTTCAAAAACCAGGAGGCCTTCCAGATACAGGAAAATGTCAAACGAGCCTAGACTGACTTCTGGTTTGTGAAGTACTCTTCTCCCGATTTCCAAGAGCAACCGACATAATTTCTTATCTACATCGTATCACAGCCATCTCGTTTCCAAAATAATTGTCTACCTGAAGTGGTGCAAAAAAGCAAAGACATGAAACACAAAAAAAGGATATCTGGGATGCAGATTTGGAGTAAATGGAATAAAACGAGCAACATCGCTGATGACAGAACTGAACCATCATCTGTTTCATTCGTCTTCATCTCAAGGTCGCTCTCTCCTCTTTAACGTTCGCTGTATGCAAATGTTTGCTTGTGAGATTAAAAATGACCTGGAAGCATCTAAGTGCGCTACGATGTTTCCTTTCTTATCTCCTTTAGCGTAGGATACACCGGTCCATCCTTTACCAAATGAAAGGAGATCCCATAATTCCTTGCAGCTGCAACATTTAAAGCGACGCACCATTCAGCATCTGCAGTAGCGTAATTATGTAGCCCATTGTACGAATCATGAATCCGTCATATCTGTCCTCAATCATTTTCCATCAGTCAACCAAAAGTGTTTAAGAAAAGACGTAGGACGAATGAATACTTCTCAGCGCTTAAAAAGTCAACTAGACTTGCTTGATGTTCTAGAAGACATGTTGCCTCTCATGCAAGATGCTTCTAACTGGCATTGATCCGTTCACACCACCCCAGGCGGCTTCACACCCATTCACACCGTGATTCATGAACCCCTAAGGACTCACATGATGGCCGGGTGGGTTGATGACTCACATACCACTCGTTCACACCATGACTCATGTGACCCCAATGACTAACATGTGACCTCAACGACTCCCAAGGTGTGAACGATCCTGCAAGAGGATAAATGCCTGGGAGCCCCCACCATCAGATGTGGTGACCTGGATGAATGAGAATCGTGACTTTTTAAAAAAAAATCATGTGTTTTTCACGGTGATACTGATTTATTCATGGTGGAAACGTCGACATTACATTTCTTTGTAGTGACAAGCAGAAGCCGACTGAGTTCACTATCAGCAATCTTTACCAGCATCAGAAAGTTGTAGGACACAACGTGACCAATCACAGCTCTTGCAGAGTCATCTCTGTGTTCACTGCAGCCCTGAGGTGTAATTACATTTTTTAAGAGCTGCACGTCAGAAACGCTGTAGTCTCGCACTTTAACACAAAGCTGTAAATCCACCTCGGGTGTAAATGAAAGCGCATTAAATTGCATCTTGATAGGAGTTGAATGAAAGCGTAAATGGGGCTTTTCTCCCCGTCCTGCCTCCTCTTTTCTTTTTAGCTCTCCTTGAATTTCTGATTATGGAACATTTTCACCAGATTTTCCTCCGTCCAGCCTCTTACGGGCAACACGTTAGAGATCACACAAGTATATACAATTCTTCTCCATCAATGACTCGTCTCACTCATCCCTTCGACGCACTTCATGACAACCGCAGTACACACGTTCACTTTCTGTTTTCTCGCCTCGCTTGCCCTTCAGCAACGCTCTATTCTGCATCGCTTCACGGCCCACGACTGTTGGCCGATCCTCCTCCTCCTCAGCATGGGGGTCAAACTAGGACAGATAAAGCTGCTCCTTCACCCTGCTGCTTATTCTCAGCCATAACCTGCACTTTCCCCCCACACGACCAGCATATTTTACCCACCAGAGACATCAAACCACAAAACTTAATGTCCATCTCCCATCTATTAATCCCAGCCTTCCTCCTGTCTGTCTCACTTTCACTGGTTTTCTCCCTCTCGTCTGTCTCACCCCCCTGCACTCATCCACTCCGCCGCGACTCTCTCCGTTAGGCTATCAGTCTCTGCCGGGCTTAGCGGCTCGTTCCTAATCAGCTTACTGCCAATGAGACTAAGCCTGAGCTGAAAAGGCGATTGAGGGAGGCCGTTTAGCCACTGGCTGACAACTGGCAGGAGCTGGGGGGATGGTGTCAATAAAACTTAGCAGGGATGGAGAGTAAAATATAAAAATGAAAGTAATATATCATCTTGGGTTTTAAGAGAGTGGGGACCGACTTGAGAGAGAAGATAAAGGAGGACAAAGGAGGAAGTATTTCGGTGTTAAAGCGTCTCTTCTTTGGCTCCAGGGGGAAAGTCGTCAGATGCTAAGCTACGCTGTGGCTCTGCAAGGCCGTGAACTACAACAATAGCATCAACTCTTTTAGTGTCAACATTTTCCGTTGCTGGCTGGGCTGTTTTCTCTTCTTTCCGTGGCTAAGCCGTGGGTAAAAACTGGGATGTTTTCCAAATGGCCCAGTTTTAGAGTTCCCCTCGAAAATTCCAGCCCTGGCTGTCCCATTAGTTACAGTGCGCGGAGCGCCGGAGAACAAAGCTTTGGCCGTTTGAAGCCGTTTGGATGGAAAAGGCTGCGGAGGGAAAGCCGCTGTCGCCGCTGCGAGCAGAGCCGGATGTCCGCAATCAAAGAGATGCTCTCGTTTCTCTGCGCTTCGTGAGGAGCGGGCTCGTCTGAGGAGGGCGGCGGGTGGGAGGGATTATTTATGAGATGGATGAGAGTGGAGGCTGAACATCTAAATGTAAATGTATGTGTGAAACGCGCTTCATTTAACATGTGACCAGCAGCGGAACAAGCCCGTGAGCCTCTGGCGAGAACTGTCACGTCATGAAGTAGCACGTCATGGCACCGCCGTCCAGAAAATGCTAAAAGCATCCAAACGACTGTGGAGAGGAGCTCATGCTAAGCTAACGTTTGATCCCATCAATCCATCACATCATGCACTACTGCTGTTAAGCAACAGATTTATAATTCCTCATGTGGGTGCGTTTGGTTTTCTTACCACATGCAGTTATCATGTATCGTCAGATTTGCTTCACACAGGCTAACAGCTAGCTAAGAACTACTATACATACACAGGCTATTCCAGCTGTGTGAATAACGAGGTCCGAAGTCATGGCCACAGTCAAGAAAGTCAAAGCAGAGCTCTGGTAGAAGGTGCATCCTGAGGTGGTGATATGGCAGCAGAAGTTCGGCGTAAAGGTGGCGTAAAGGTGGTGGTCTTTTACGACTTCCAAATGATCACATAACAAGGCAAAGAAGAAACTTGTACAAGTGCAAGTGGTTTAAGTGATCGGATCACAATGTGTCTTGGTGGTCGTTTACACTTGTATTTCACGCCGTCCACTTGTGATCAGATCATCCAAGACACATTTTACCACCGGGTGTAAACCGGGTCATAGACAACCATGTAGAGATGAAAACGTCTCTACAGATGGACAGACTATTCTACAAATGATCCAGTCCTGTAGTTCAGCAGTTCATTTGAAATACTTCCTCTAAAAATCAACAATTGTACAGAAACTAGCAAACCTTACAGGGATTCATGAGAAACTATAGGACCTCTAAAATGTGTAATGTAATCCTGTTTCTGTACATTGTACTACTTCTGTCTACATACACAACACCTACTAACTGAGTCCATCCAGGAAGACACACCCTTCCTCTGTTTCCCCTTCACTTCTATTTCCTGACACAGATTTTTTTTTTTTGTTTTTTCTTATCAAAGGGTTCAGGGGTGGAGGACGGCAAACATTTTACAGATTATAAAGATCACCCACAGTAACATATTATAATGTAAAGATTGCACTTTAATCAAGCACAATGTTTAATGCACTTACTTCTGACAAGTATTTCCATTTTATGCTACTTGAGTGAAATAGTTAAAGATGTTTCTGTGTCCATCTAAACAAAGTGACAGGAAGTAACTTCCTCTTCCAGAGTTACTTCCTGTCACTTTACAACTGATGATGTTTGGATGAACGCCGAAACGTCTTGTTGATTCTTTATTTAATACAAACATTTTTAACAGTTTACAACCTGGATGTGTCAGGAAATGAATCTATACTATAATACTTCATTTCAGAGAGAGATACTGTAGTTTTTACTCCACTGCAGTTATCTGACAGCTGGGATTGTAATGTTTGCATTAGCTTTTGTCTTAAGTTATTAACACATTTCTTTTCTCCACTGTTCTCACATATCACTCTGAAAGTACTCCCTTGCTTTTTATACTTGAGTAAATCTACCTGATTGTACTTCTACTGCTACTTAAGAAAATTTAGAATAAGGGTTTTCTTGTAATTGATTACTTGTACTTTTACTTTGAATATCATTACTGTGAAAACCTGAAAACAGCTTTAAAAACTAACCATTGTTGCACCTTTAATTCCTGAAAAGCTCACGTTTTGCAGAAACAAGCTCTTAATCTCATCAGCAGTATGTGGCACATCACGTGGCTGCTGGGGGAGGGGGGGGGGGGTTGGGTGGGTCGGGCCTGGCAGCACCCATGACCCTTCTCAGTGCGTCTGTTTGTCTGTCTGCTAACATCCACCACCATCCAACGGCTCATTGCTCACAGTTTGCAGGGAGGGGGGGGAGGGGGGCACTGGGGGATCAGAGGCTTACAGGGAGGGGCTGCAAACCACAGACAAATTATACACCCTCCTCTAACACAGCTGGTCGCATAACAAGGAGAAACATCCTCTTCGATCGAGTGTGCCGAGCAGGAAAGTATGATACCAATTGAGTGCGACCCCCCCTTTTCCCTTCGCTGCGGGTGGAGATTTAACTGGAGCTGCCCTCGCTCCGATTTTCCTGTTTCTGTAAAGTTTTTAAAACACCCGGATGACTTTTTGACTTTCTCATGACACCTGCTCTGACAGGCCGAAAAACCAAAATGGGAAGTATTTCCTTTTCCTCCCCGTGCCCCCCCACCCCCTTCCTCTGGCACCGCCTCGGAGAAGTGGCGGCAGCGGCAACATCTGGCCAGAAAACTGCTGAGTTCTCCGGTTTCTCCTCAGCGCTGGCGGAGTCTGTGGGTCAGATTTACATTTCTGGAAAACCAACACAGACCGAAGCGGTTGCTCTGACTCTCCCCCCTCCGAGGAAAGTAAAAAAATGCAGAGAGGAATTCTCTCTCTCTTTTCTTTTCTTTCCCCCAAAAAAGCTTTGGAATCAAACTAGCTCTCTAAAAAGAGAAGAGGAGGGGAAAAAAAAGCTTTGAATGGGAAGAAGAACAGATGAAGGAGCAGAGAGGCGCAAAAAGTGAGAGAGGAGGGAAAAAATATCACTGGAGGGCAATTATCTGGGCTATTTCTGGAAGACTGCTTTTCCATCCTCCAGCAGGGATGGAGGGAACAGGGAGGGTCTGTTTGGCAGCTGGCTGGAGGAGGTGGAGGGTGGAGGGAGAGAAGGAGGGGGGGGGGGCAGAAAAAGAAAGAGGCAGGAGTGAATGAGTGCATGGGACATTTGAAGCTAAAGACTGTCCAGGACGGCGAGTACAGCGGGGCTCTGTTGTTCCTGAACGGCCCAGTTAGCAGGAATACAGAGGGGGAGACATGAGAGGGGGACGAATGAAGGTGACACAGAGACAAAGACAAGATAACAGGGGGACAGACGTCGAGCAGAAAGACAGGCCTGCCCCCGCAGAGCTAACAGGTCTGGACATGGTGGTCAATGGAAAATCTAAATCAGCTGAAAACAATTTAATGTTTACGGTAAAAAGGGAAACCGTCAGATGGATGAAGCAGGGACACAGAGGACGGACGAAACTGTCTACATCTACTGGTTTACAGTGAGGTTAAGATGACCTGAACTCAAAAAGAAAGGAAATTGATAAATTATGTATTAGGAGATAACCTGAGGACCCCAAAGAGGCCGCAATATAAATCTGAGAGGTCGCCAGACTGTTCTTAAAATAGGATTGAAGAAAATAAAGTTCTGCTGCGTAAAATCACGTTTATGTTTCAGATTTGTCTCCAATGTGAAATACTGGACTATTTTAGGCCTCAAAAGGCATTTAAAACTTCCATAAAACAAAATGTGATAACTCGTTAATCCTCTCTGACATAAACTCAACTGAAAACAGCACAAAGTCAATATATTTAATGTTTGAGCTCATCGGATTCATTGATTTTTGTAAATATCTGCTGATTCTGAATCTGATGCTGCAACACGTTTCAAACAAGTTGGGACAGGAGCAACTAAAGACTGGGAAAGATGTGGAACGCTCCAAAAACACCTGTTTGGATCATTCCACAGATAAACAGGTTGATTGATAACAGGTTTAGCTTCTTTCAGCGTTACTGTTTTGGTTCACTCTCTGCTCTCATTAACGCTGTTTCAGGCAGCTGTTTTCAGCTCTGATGAACCCGCTGTACACCAACTGCTCACCTCCAAACAGCAGACACACACAGTTGGAAACTAGCTGGTGAAGAAAATTGAACATTTAGCAGCTAAAAGAGTGAGATATTTCCCTCAGGGGTTGGTGGAGACCAAAAACAGAGCTTAAAAGGAGAGTGACTTCAAATGCTAACGTTACTACAGAACTGCTGAATGTGTAAACACGAAACATAGGATTCGCTCTGTAAACCCACAAACATTTTCTAAATGAAGCCAATCAAACCCAAAGCTGTCACAGTCTCTACCAGTAGCTGTTCAGGCTAAAAGTAGCGCTGCATTAGAAAGACAGTCTCGTTGAGATGAATGAGAGGGCTGCAGTTTTTTAACACGGTGTTAGCTGCAAACAGGGAGTCGCTAACATTTCAAAGAAAAACTCCTGTTTGAATTTCAGTTTAAAACACTCAGGGCCTGTTTCCATCTTCATATCTCAGGAACTACATTTTTCAGATTGCAGCTTCTCAAATCGGCACATTAAAGAGCTCGCCTCCATGCTTGTGAATCACTCCACTTCAATTCTCATCCACGAAGGAAGTCCAGCCCACTGACCAATAACACGGACTAAAGCTCTTCTACCCGAAAGAAGCCAAATGTTTGTCGTGTAATCCACAAAATAAATGGAAAGAAAATCCTCTCTGACCCCTCAAAAAAAACAACAAGTCAA
This sequence comes from Chelmon rostratus, assembly GCF_017976325.1. Taxonomy (NCBI): domain Eukaryota; kingdom Metazoa; phylum Chordata; class Actinopteri; order Chaetodontiformes; family Chaetodontidae; genus Chelmon; species Chelmon rostratus. Next base: position 2,729,457 of record NC_055672.1, read on the forward strand.
GTAAGACGTCAGCCGAACTGAAAGAGCTGCAGCTCGCTGCTCTCTGTTTACTCTAAGTGGTCTCATCAAACTCGCCGCTCTGTCGTCACACCAACTCCGCCGCTCATTTTCAAGTTGTGCGATCAAACTTGTCTGAGTGGAGCGAGACAAATTCACACCATGTTTGGTGAAGCGCAAACACTTCGGCGGATAGATCAAGAGAAAAGATGAAACAGACAAAACTGGGGGGAGGAAAAAACCACAGAGAGGAGAAGAACGGCAAAGAACTCGTTAGCGAGTTGCAAAAAGCCCAAAGCGAGAGCAGACCTGATGCCGCAGAGCGATACAACAGGCCCGAAGCTGCCGCTGAAGGACACGGCGAGGATTAGAAAAGTAGGCGAGAGACAGGCGGAGCAGAGAGAAGGAGGTCGGGGTAATAAAAAAAAAACTGGGATAAAAAGTGGGATGAAGAAGATGGAGCTAGACTCGGAGGAGAGAGAGGAAGAAGGTGGGAAATAAAGATGGAGAAAGCAACGAGGAGGCACTGAGCGAGGGAGGGGGATGAAAGATGGAGAGAGGAGCGAGGATCCTTTCTGAAGTATCAGAGATGATGGGAGCAAGGCGGAGAAAATGGGATCGTATTCAAGAGACGAAGACCAGATCAGATCTAGAGAGTACTGACAAGACCTGATAGCCCACCTGTGAAGGCTATTTTTGCGTCACGGGCGGAGCGCAAACATTACGCCCCCCGGTGGAACTTAGGTGTAAGAACAACACACTCGATGACAGTTCAGACTACGACTGAAGCAGTGAGGTGAGACAACTCTCAGATCGCCTTGAAACGAGAACATCTGGTTCACTTACGGTGCAGTTTGAAGGAAAAAGCAAGAGACAGTGAAGACCTACATTCGTATCAAACCTGATTATCATCATATCATCGTTTTCAATGGATTTTTAATTTATTTCTCATGTTGTCTCAGGTCAACACAGCGATTCCAGTCATGGAATCATGACTGTTTTTAATATTGGACTTGATTACTTGTTTTGCTTGTTGATTATTGCGACTGTCCACACCAACAATGGTCAGTGACTGATGGACAACGTGCCGTTGATGACAAAAAATATGAAGTTATATGGCTGCGAACAGATCAGAGCTTCGTATCTATCTTATCTACAGAGCAAGCAGTATTTAAACTTTAAGTAGTTCAAGTGGCAAACAAGACAATGAATGTTTGACTAAAGGCGCCAAAAAGGCCAGAATCTGTCCTGCATGGAGACAGAAGAGGAGAAAATATTTAAGAGCAGCAGAAGAGGTGGAAGTGCAGGAGAGCGAGAGAGGCCGATCTTCAGATCCCGACGCTGAGCAGGAGCCCACATCTACGAGAGCAGACCCTCGAACGGAGCTCAGGGAAGACCCGGGAGAGGGAGGGGAGGCCAGAGCAGCACAATGCCTCAGTGTAGCCCCTCAGCGAGGCCTCGAAACAAGGCACAATGGCTGCACTGTCAGCAGGCCTTCTCCTGCACTTTCATAGGTCTCCCTGACACCAGGCCTCTCCCCCTTTTTTTCAATAAGCAGCACAACAACCTTTTCAGGGGCCGGAGCAACGGTCTGCTCCTCGAGCGCTGGGCTGAAAGAGACCATTCTGCGCTCAACGGTCGCCGTTTGAGATCGTTTTTGTCTTTCCTCTGAGTTTTTTCACTCCAACGCTACCACTGACATGCTACGAGAGAATGGGAGATTATCACCGTGTTGTTGCTTACTAGGCCGTGGGGCGTTTTCTTGCTCCTAATGGCTTGCGGGTAGAGCCGCCGAAAAAACGAAAAACCGCAGGGGTCGAGAACACTGTTGTGCATTCAACGCGACAAAGTGCAGAGATCTGCGTTTTCTGCACGAACGGACGGAGCGAGTCTCCATTGAGGAAAAGAAAGAAAAGTGAAAGAAAAGTGTGGGATGAATGATTCACGGCAGCGATGCCCGTCGATGATTCATTGATGAGACGGGAATGGATTTTAAAAATTCAAACAGGTCGAACACTTCAGGAGAGAGGGTCCATTCTTAAAAACACCCGAAGCCCCTCTTCAAAGAGATCAGAGCCAGAACATGAAACTGGAGATGGTCTTTCATTCATGGAGCATGTCGGCCTTCCGCGGAGGAGATCTGCCATTAGCCAACTGGAGCGGCTCAAATCCGGCAGCCCTCTGCTCTGTTGTGGTCCGCTGTTGTTACCGCGCTGCTGTTCACGGCTGCTGCTTGCAAACTTCTATCACTGATGAACACCGCGGTCAAATCGTGTGTCAAGACACACTTTAAGGCTTCATTTGTTCAGCCTCTCGAAATGTCCGTCTCCTTTGGGACAACTTAAATCCACGCCATCGAGTGATTAACGGTTTAGTCGATAAGTAAACAGCCTCAGATGTGCAAACGGCTCTTTTTGCCTGACCACATAGTGAAAAACAAAGTTATTCTATTCAGAAGGATATAAACACAAAAAGCAGAGAATCCTCACAAAGCTGCAGCGGTGATCAATTAATCGGCTAATTGTTTCAGCACTTCTTCCTTTTACACGTCTGTGACTTCAGAATAATTTCTCACAGTTTCAAAGTTAAATTTGAAAAAAACAGGAAGGAATTTGGCCCTAATTACCGGAAAAACTGAGATCCTGTTCAGTTGGTACGTTTGTAGTGATTTGAGAGCCTCCATAGAGTTCTTTGGGGGCAGTTTCAGGCTGCTAACGTTAGCTAGCTTAGCTTCTTCAAACTAATGCTACACCTGTTGTAAGGTCAGCTACTTGCAGCTCCTTTGTCGTCAAGGTGATTTAATTTAAAAATGACTAACTTTCCTTAAACTGTACATCTTTCTTCCTCCTCCTCTCAAAACCGCTGTGAAAACGCTTCGTCTCTGATGGCGACTCCCAACTGCTACGTCATTTACCGCAAATGCAGCATGCAGAGGTCAAAGGTCAAGTTGGAAAAGTCCATTAAATGTGAAGTGTGGGTGATAGTAAATACTGACAAACGCAGATATTTAACTGGACAGGCCACATTTACACATAGGCAGATTTATTTTTATCTGTTACCTACAGATTATCCTTCGTTTGAAGAGAGGAAAAAAGCAACATAAATTCACGAGGCCCTCATGAGTCTACCGGCGCCTATGATCACCTTTTAAGTTGATATGCTGAACTTGTTAGCCAACAGTTGCTTATTTTCACAGTTAGCGAACAACATGATCACTTATTTATGTTTGTCTCCATCTGATGAATGTAGGTCAAATATTCGCTCTCTTTTAGCTCCGTTTTTGGTCTCCACCACCTCCTGAAGGAAATATCTGCTTCTTCGTTCACCAGCTAGCTGCTAACTGTGTCTGTTAGTTATCATTACAGCCTCTTTAGTTAATACATGGGGTCCTGATGACCTTGATGGCGTCGTCACGTTGAATTCTAGTCCAACGCACTCGCTGCGTCACTTTCCTTTGCAAAGTCAATGTCGGCGCTTTTAACCGCCGTCATCGTCTCTGAATCCAGTTCCGGGCGGCGCAGCTTTCCGTGGTGCTACGTCACAGCGCTCTTGTCACTGCGGGTGGATGAATTATTTGTTTCTCCTCTCCGTCGCTGGGTTTGTGTCATGGCGGCGTGTTTGTTGTTCCTAAAAGCTTTTACTTCACCGGCATTGACTCCTCAGGCTCTGACAAACATTAGATTCATTCACATCAGTGTCCCGCTCGCTTCTTCCTGAGCACACGAAGTATCTCGCTTCATTTATCGAGTTTACGGAGAAACTGAGGCCGGTTGGTTTGATCTCTCCACTAACGCATGAAAATGAGATTTTGGTTGACTGTTCAGCTCCAGATTGATCAAAGTTTTTTGTGTTTGGGACGTCGAGGAAGCGTTTTCATTGTGTCATCCTCGAACATCGTACGCAGGATGAATGAAACTCTGCGGCGCTGCCAGCTGACCTTTGACCTCTCTGCGGACAGGTGTGAACACAAAGGCAGCGTCCTCCACTTTGATCAATGAAGCATCACATGACCATCGTTCAAACAGGAGCTGCTGTAACGTGTCATCAATCATCTCATCAGTGTTTTTTTTCTGTTTCTGTGTCAGTTTTTCTTTTATATTAACAAGGTTTTTTGTGTTCCCTTTAAAAAAAAAACTTTACTTTTGTTTTCTTTGTTTTTTCATTTTTTTCAGTTGTTTTTGTTTTTCTTAATTTAAATGTTTATTCATTTTTATTTTATTTTCTGCAATTTTCTTAGTTTTTCTGTTTTTTATTTTTGTTTTTGTTTGTATTTTTTTATTTCTGTTTTTCCTCGATTTTTTAGCTTGTTCCTGTTTTTCTTTTTCGTGTTTCCATTTTTCTGTTTCAGTTCTTTTTCTCTGTTTTTTCACTTGCCTGTAAAAACAGCAGTTTACTGGTTGTAACATAAATAACGAAAAACTAATTAACAGCAGGGTCGTGGTGTTCAGGACTCGGTGTCTTGCTCAAGGACTCGTGGACCGGAGGAACCACTGACCTCGATTAATGGACGACACACAGCCACCAAAATACAGAATAAATTACCACAAACACAATTTATCTGTTAGAGAAAACAGGTGAGTGGTTCCCATTACAGTGAATTCAGTTTCTATGCTTTATATTTGACCTGTTTTCTACACACAAAGATGCTTTGGCCTCAATAATCACAGTCTGTATGTGTTTGTCGTCATGTTTCTATCCATGTTTACATCCTGTCACTCTGTGGAGAGCAGACTGACAGACCTGTCTCATTCGAGGGCGTTTTCCAAAGACGATTTATTTGACTTGAGGAGAAACCGGCGGTAAAAAGACTCCCAGCTGCCATAAAAAGGAAATAAACAATAAATAGTAGAGTAGTGACAGAGAGACCAGATACAGGTTTACGAAAGCCGAACAACCACACAACAAGGCAGGTGATCACTCCACAGCTGCCTCTATAGGACCCTCATAAAGCTTCATGATGGTCCCTAAAACCAACATGAACTGAACGGGGTTTAAAAACAGAGCCATAGGAAACCAATTTCCACCAACACCGAACAAAATGAAGAAAACCTCTCAGCTTTTCTCCGCGCTGCAGAAAACCCATTAAACCGGCCTGAAAGGCTCCGAGTGGATCAGTCCTGTGAATTCATGTGGTGGGGGGGGGGCGAGCAGGCGAATCCTGGCAGAGAAGGTGCACCTCAGGAAAAAAATAAAAAAGAGACGATCCCAAAAGAGAGGGAAAAAAAAAAATCCCTCACAAAACTGAGCATCTGTCCTCCCGTCGCAGGTGATTATTCTGGGCGACAGCAGAAGTGCCGCCTCATCATTATGGCGTGAAGCCGCCGCCACGTGCCAGAAAAAAAAAAAAAAAAAACGTCTGGATTTGACCTCGGAGCGGCTGGTGTAAACACTGCATCCATCTCGCCTTCATTCAATCGAGCATCTGCTGTTTGCATTGAGGATTATTTACTGGTGTGAGCGACTCAGCAGACCCAAACATAATTAAATATGGATTTATGTACTTTAGGTGTTGTTTATCGGGAGGGATACTACATTACAGGTAATAGTGTTAACAAGAGGAGGGTACATAGTAATTATCTGATTAAATTCAGAATTAATTAAGATGGCTGGCAGAAAATTGTTTGTGCAACGGCTGAAATATTTTTTAATTTATTAAAATAAAATCACCATCCGGACAGTTTTATTTTGAAAAGCCCAGAACAAAACCACCTTTAACTTTGACTGTGATCCCGTTGTTCAGGTGTACCTAATAAAGAGGCCACTGAGTGTATATCAGTCTGTCTAAGCTGCTGTAGAGGTTTATTTTCCACTTCAAGAACTGATGAATTCATCTGATGGTTGTTTTAATGTGTTTAAATTATCTATTTTTATAATCCACTTCTATAATCAAACTTTTTCATGCCTTATTTTTTATCCTTTCGATCCTTTATAATAACCAAATACACGTCCACAACACGACGAACTGATTGATTGATTCGACAGTTATTAGCCAAAGTCAAACTACCAGCGGACGACTGTAATTTCCTACTGCAGCGGATGTCGCAGTAGGATGTTATTATGTTCAGCGCTGCAGCTAACGATTAATTGGATCAATCACTGAGTCAATAAAATGTGACAAACTGGTGCAAAAAACAGCTGTTTTTGCTCAGCCGACAGTCCAAAAGCTATTAAATTCAAAACGACAGAAAACAGATAAAAACAGATGAATCTGCGTTTTGGAGGCGGGAATCAGAGAATTTCAATCAATTATCAAAACTGCTGTAAATATTCTAGTTAATCATTGGTTTTTTAGTGCTAATTATGTTGTATGTTATATTCTCATGCAGTCAATAAGAGGCCTTGTACAACATTGACACCACAAACACAATCACACAGTTAAATGTCAGCGGTCTGGAGCAGTTAAAGCTCTCCAGGTTGAGTTTTGAGCTTCGGCCTCTCTGGCTTCAGTTTGCAGTTTTCCTACATTTCCCAGAAGGATCTCCTGCTTTTCTATTCAAACCTGTAGCGATGGTTTGCTCACAGGACCGGACGGATGCGTCTACCCGACTGTAAGACCCACTGTGCACCCACCTTTTTCCCAGCGTGCTGAGCGGCGTGCTGAGGCTGAGCGGAGCTCGGGCGGGGTTGTGGTTGCGCGCGGCCCGTTTCATGACGGCCGGCTCCCTCTTCGGGGAGTCGGCCTTGGGGCCCGGGCTGGCGCAGGGCTTGATGTTGAGGTCCTTCAGGACGTCGTAGTTGATCTTGGAGGAGATCTTCTTCTGCTCCAGCATCTTCTCGATGGCCTCGTCGGCCGTGCTGGCTCGGATTGGGGGACGCTTCCTCGGGGGTCCTCTCCGCTGTCGGGGTTCAAACGGAACCAAGAAGAGAAGCATTAAATCAGTGTGAAGACACATCTGGGTGATATGTCAGACGGTTTGCCTGCTCAGGTGCCTGATATATTTTTTTACTATGACAGGTACAAACATTGACAGTTTATGGTTTTCTGGTTTACTGTGCAGCTTCTGCACTCAGACCTGGAGCGGAGGTTAACTAAGGGATAATGATCGACGAGGTGTCCATTATCAGAAATGAATGGACGACGCGGAGGCGTGAACCGTCCGACGCGAAGCTCGAAGGGCATTATCCCATTTATACCATGGTCACTTACGAAAAAAATAAATATTAAATCAATTATGAATACCTTAATGTTGTTTTTTACCGTTAAAATCCAAAGTTTATCACAAGAAGCGGCTGAGCGGACTATTTAATATCTCTCGTTGTGACGCGTTGCCAAGGTAACTAGCTCTGGCCACAGAACCTGCAGCTCAGTCGGCCGCAGTCCACAGATAGTTTCCTAAATCGTTTTTACCAAATAGGTTAAATGAAACTATAAAATCACTCATGTTTTGTCTACTGTTTTGCTGTTGTGATAAATAAACTGCGAAATAACGTATGTTAACTTATGTTCTGAGTTTCTGTTGCCACGGTTACCAACTAGCGTTTGAGCCAGCGCAATAATTTAGAACAATCAGGCTATTTGACCGGAACTTCTTTTATAGGTGTCCTATAACACTTTTTAACGGACACCCTGCAGCCAATCAGAATCGAGTATTCACCCAGACCATGGTATAACTAAGAATAATTGTAGGATGACAAATACAAAAGTTTAATAAAAAATAAAAATACAGAAAAATACAAAGCATAAATTAGATTCCATGATCATTTTTGGACATTTTGGTGTTTTTCTGCGCTTGAGGAAGAAACACTGGATTTATTGTTTCCGGGGCAACTGGACGGATGAAATAATAAAAATAAATGATTTAATGGATAAAAACTATTCATATATTTACAATAATAGTAATTAGAATATTTATTAAGTCCTGCTCTTAAATCCTTTAACTCTGCAACAACATCCTTTCAAAACGTGTGAAGATGAAACTAAAGAGTCTACAGCTATGTGAGGCTGCACTTAGTTTGAGCTAAATGCTAATGTCGGCACGCCAACACGCTCACAATGTCTTGCTAATGTTGAGCAGGAATAATAATTTGTTCACCGTCTTGGTTTAGCATATTAGCTTGCTAATGTGAAAAATGTGATAAGAAATTATTTGAGTTCTGCAGGTATTTGCTCATAAACCAAAACACTGGACATGTTGAAAGTTTGACCTGATGGTGGCGCTACATCAAAAGTCAGAGGACCACCAAAGTTATTACAATTAATCCTGAGGGGGGCGCGAACGTGTGAACTGAATAGTTTGATTGTTTGCCTCTGTTATTTTCATCACTGCGTCTCTTCCTGGAGGTCCACCTGAAGCTTCTTCTAGCAGGATTCTCTGATTAACAGCCAATCCAGCGCCATCTTGGCTGTGATTGCAACGCCACATTTTAAACAGGTCATTATTAAGACCTTGTAGTCACTGTCACTCGACTAAATTTACTCCAATTCTAATCAGCAGATGAGGGTCAAATGTTATCTGGGAATATTTTGTCTCGCTATTAGACCAATCGGGTCCCAGATGGGAAAGATTTGCCCTCTAAAAAGAATGAGTGGGTAATTTCAGACCACCAGAGGAACACCGTTGCAAGCAAATTTACAGCTGAACACATTTCTGTAATCAGCAATTTATCTCAATTAAGACAGCAGATTGGGGTTATCACCCGGTTTCAGCTATTCCACGTTCACCTTGACCTCTCTGAAATTATGGCTACAGTTCGGCGAAAGTTTCTCTCCACTAAAAACAAACTTTGCAACACATTTCATGCAGCAGCGACGTGGTCTTAAATCTCCCACGTTTCCTCACAGATTCAGCCAATTTAACTTACAACCCCCGTCCTCAGCTGACGGCAAAGTGACCCGACAACAGCGGCTAATCAACTCGAGACGTGAGTGAAGTGTTAGAAACCACGCGACGACGCTCGCTTCGTCAGGCATAAAAATAACGAGAGCGTCCTGCATCTTATTTATGCATTCACTCATTTGTGAGTGAAAGGACAGCGAGCGGTTGGCTGGATCAGCGCCGTCAGGACGCTGCATGTCTCATTAGAGCTGCGGTTAATTCGGCAGGTTAAAACCAGTGAGCAGATGTTGGCTGGAACAAAGACTCTGCCCTGTGCCAAAGCCGGTGATGGGAGATGAGAGGGAACCAGTTTCACCAGACTGTCCGCCCGTCTGTCTGCTCATCTGTCTGTCTGAATATCTGAGGGCAGCAGCAAAAGTTTGGACACTGTGATTTCTGACACTGTATGGATCATGAAGGCAGCGGCAGGCCGATGAGCAGCTCAGAGAGTCAAATCAAATGTGTTTGAACTGAGCATGAAAACATGTCGTCGCGGCGCGTCCATGTGGCCTCGGGGTTCGGGATGCTGACAGAGATCCGGTATGAGTCTCCACTTGTTTCCTGTCATCTCTCTGTTCCGCACTCGATAATGCAGGCAGAAACAGCAGGCGGACAAACGTTAATGCAAAAATAATAATCTTCATGTCTGTGGAAACACAATAACTGTCAATGAGATCGTCGTTCTTAAGAGATCCCTCTGCAGGAGCAGATCCGAACAGCCGCAGGACGACTAAAGGAGCGCGAGAAAGGTGAGCTGGTGTCCTCTGGCCTTGAACATTTACAACAATCTGATGTCCTGGAGTCCTGGAAACATCGCTGCTGTCCAATGGAAACTCTGTATCTCCACGATTTTGCACGATCGGTTGAGAACATTCCCACAATACATAACGATAATTCAAGAGTTTTTAAAGCTAAAACCTTCCTTCTTCTTATTAACCCCCGTCACTGTAAGTGTAACTGAGAGCAATAGAAGTGACTCTATCTGGACCTTATTAGCTAGAAACACAATGGGACCACAGCACGAAGCCTCACACTCGTCCAAAATCAATAAAAACTGATAACAATACCACAGAAACTGAATATTTTCATGTTTTCTCTAATGGTATATTTGGGTGTTTTCCAAAAAAGGGCAACTTACTATATATCTATCTACATAATATGTCTGTATTTATAATGATGAAATAGTTTTTTACTCATATTTAAGGTATTTATACTCATGTTTTGGCTATATATCTTTATACTGAGGCCATTTACTATATTCATCAGTTGAAATTGTGCATAATATCGCTTCACTGGCTATTCAAAGCATCAGTCGTCCACAAAATCAGCTGTGATTGGCTCGATCTCCACACGTAAGAAGACTTATTATTACTTAGTATTAATCGATTGACGGGTATCTAAGCTTTCTGCTGTGTAAGATGAGTATAAACTGTCGGATGGACTGCTCTGACTTTCTGAGACCAGCTCGTCTGCATCGCGTTCAACCGCCTCCCATCTACTTCCTGTCTGCGCCGAGCTCTCCCGACCTGCCCGCCCTTATCTTAAAGTCCCGTTACCTTCTTCTCTTTGTAGATCCCGAGCTCCTTCTCCTTCGCTATCTTCGCCTCCTTCTCTGGAAGCAGAAGGAAGAAACAGCGTGAACACCCAAACTCTGAGATAACAGCATCGACACGACAAGCTGAACTCCGGTCGCTTCATTCTGGTTCGTCCCAGAATGCGGCTTCCGCTTTCAGGATTTTATCAGCCAAACAGAGTTTAAGTTTCAAACGGAGGCAGCTCGGAAACCAGGCCGCCATCTCAAAGTACCTTTCTGCTCTTTGAGGTAGTCGGAGTTCTCCGCCATCCACAGCGCCGTCTTGACTTGGATCTCTTTGTCGCTCAGCAGATACTGCAGAGAGACAGAGGAGTTGAGCTCTCAATCAAAGCTGACTTTCCGCTCTATAAACCTAATCCTGCACAGCAGTCTACCTCTTCTGTAGCCGAAGATTAAGATGTAAACACACAATGATTCGGCTGGTTTTCTGGTGTAACTCAGACAAAGTTGAAGTTCACAAGTCAACATGGCAAAAACACTTCCTGTAAGTCTTAAATATGCAGCGTGAGTACTTCGAATTGGATCCAGTTACAATATACAGACATGAAGTACTTTGTGTGGGCTCATCATGAAACCTCCTTTAATGTTCAGGTAGTTTTAAGTCTAAAGTCTAAGATATTTAAACCTTGAGTCTAAAAACGTCTGGACTGTGAAACATAATTAAAAGCAGAATCAATCATTTCCACCAAACTGAAACATGTTTTCCTGCTAACAAACAGGAAACTACAACATTAATATTTCTGCTGTCTCATCTTGATGTTTCTGCTGCATCGTCCGGTCTTAAAGGGTAACTTTGTTTTTTTACAACCTGGACCTTATTTGTAGCATTAAATACGACCATTTACTCACCCAGACAACTTTGGTGGCATTTGGAGTCGTTTTGAAGAAAGTAGCCCCAGAGGAGCGGCGCGTATATCCGTATAATGCGAGTACTCTGGGCATCCATGCGCAGCCTCTATATAACGCATAATCTGCAGAAACTCGTTCATGTTCCAATATTTTGTTCTGATATGCTGGTGCTATTCCCCTCTGAGCCGGCGGTCGGCTAGTTTAGCTGTAGTTTGGCACAGCTATGGTTCGTTATTGCGTATTCGTAGCCGACCGCCGCAGAGTCAGCCGTGTTGTGGCTGGCTGCTCGCAGCGCCCGGCGTTCGGTAATGACATCATCCACGTCAGAGGTAGTTGCCTAGAGGCGCCGGATGTTGATAACATGCCACCACGGGCTCAGAGGGGAATAGCACCAGCATATCATAACTAAATATTGGAATATGAACGAGTTTCGCCGCAGATTATGCGTTATATAGAGGCTGCGCATGGATGCCCAGAGTACTCGCATTATACGGATATACGCGCCGCTCCTCTGGGGCTAATTTCTTCAAAACGACTCCAAATGCCACCAAAGTTGTCTGGGTGAGTAAATGGGCGTATTTAATGCTACAAATAAGGTCCAGGTTGTAAAAAACGAAAGTTATCCTTTAAAGCACAACTTTAATTTGTGTTTTTTGTTGTTTTGTTAACAGGGATGAGTGACCACCCTGTTGAAGCTAACATGGACCCAATAAAGACTAAATAAAGACAATAAGAGGTCAAAACAGGCAAATATTACTCTTTGAGTTCAGGTCGGGTTGTAGCTCTGCAGTAAAATGCTCTTTCCTGTACAGCGTTTCAGCTGCAGAGCTCGTTAATCAGCAGGTACGTACCAGCTCTATCTCGCTGTCATCGATCCCGCTCAGGTCCAGCTCCCCGCCGTCAGCAGCACCATCTGTCACACACACAACAATCACAACGGACACGCTCAGAAAATCTGCTGCTGCGGCAGCTTCCGCGTCCCAGAGGGCAAACGGGAAACGGCAGCTGGACGGAGGGCGACGGCGAGATCACACCTCCAACGTCCTGCTGCCTCCCGGAAGCCGCGGAGCACCTTCCATCCGGGGTTAATCAGCAAATAAAACGCACTGTGACTTCTGATAAGACGTTAATAGGCTTAACTCGCGTTTAAGCCGATCTACCTTAACACACTTTCTTTTCAATTACGATGCGCTTTCTAGATTGCAGCACGCTTCGCTTTCAAACGGGGAGATGCTGAAAAGGCAATTTGCATTTTTCAAGCTGCGACGCCCGAGACTCTCTCCCGGCTTTTACCTGCGTCTCCCCGCGATGGAGGCGATAGCGAGAGTGGAAACAACAGACATTTTAACGTGTTGATAAAAGACAGAGGTAGTCGAAATTCCCCGGCTGTGCACGCAGTTCAATTTTGGAGAAATAAAGGCTGAAAGAAAATGTGATTGACTTTGATAGAGGAAACAAAAGGAGGGAGCGGGTGGGGGCTTTGACAGTGGGAGAAAACCATCAGGAGAAATTCAACAGCTTTCACTCCAAAGATCCTCCACCTCGATTAGCCGCCGCGGAACAAAGTGCAACTTCCTGTGTTTGCCGACAGACATCAGACGGTCAATCAAAGGAGGAAAGTTAGAAAGAAACGGCAGCTTTACGGGAGTCATTTAACTCCTGTCAGCTTTCTGCCTTTGACGCCCCCACAGGGGGGGCCTCCTGCCTCCAGTTCAAACTCCCAACAGGGAGGCGACTTCAAACACCAGCCACCTGAGTCCAAGGCGGCTTCCCCACTTCATTAAGCAGAGACAGGTGCGCCGGCAGGAAGAGGAGCGCACCCATCCTCAGACGGAGAGGGGGCGTGTTCTCCCTTAGCCGAGGAAAAGGAGGCGGCGGGGGGGTTAATCTAGTCAGCCGTTTGAGTTCAGCTAGCTTAAAAAAAACCAGAAGGCGCTCCAGAGGGAAGAGACAGGTCAGCCGCTATCTGCCGGGCCCAGCCCTCTAAGAACTTCCTCTCCGTGAAGTGCGAGGGCGAGATAAGATGGAGACAAGCCCTGGGAGAGATCGGCAGCTCCGGGAGGCAGAGAGGCGGCGAGACGGAGAGCTGATAACGCCGGTCCGAGCCCGGAGCGAGGAGGAGGGAGGGCGCAATTACCGAGTTATCATTCAGCCGACGCTTTGATATATCTGCACTCGCTAATTTGATCAAAGCCATAAAATTGTTCTCGGTGAGCGTGCGGGAGAATGTGCAGACCTGAGGATCGGACGGGATGAACGCATCAGGAGGTCGAAATATGAGACGGAAAGACAGTTTTTGTCCTCGTTTTCACAAAGTTGAGAGTGGACGGTCCAGGGGGAGACGTCATGTGACAGACGTCCTGGTGTGAAGTCCGGACCAGGACGTCTGTCACGTGTTTATGATTAAATTATGCTTTTCTCAGTCTCAAATTAAACTTTGCCTAAATAAAATCCAGACAGTTATAATTTAGATCTGTAAGTCTGAGCTGCAAGAGGAAGTTAACAAGTAATTTACACTAAAATGACAACTTTTAGGTCAACAACAGCTGAACCTCTTCTTCTTCGTCCTTTTTTCATTTGGCAAAACTGCATCACAGCCAACACATAGCTGGAGTTTAACCAGTTAAACATCCGTTCAGTCTCCTCCTGCTGAGCATGACACTGATTTAAATGCATCTCAAAGTCACTACATGTGAAGCAGCAGTTATTCCCGAGATGCTGCTCATGACGGCACCAACCTCCGATGAATTCAACACAAGTCCGGGTTACTGACGGCAGCGCGTGTGGCCATTAAATGTTCGTTAAAAGAGCTGGACTACGGCTGGGCAGCTTCGCGCAACGATGGAGAAGATCCATCGCAGTCACAAAAACAGCACGAGGTGTTTTTACTCACAAAAACCCACCTCCACCTTCACCTCCACCCTCTAACCCCTGAAATGATGAACCAGGGCAGCGTGCATACATAAAAACACAAAGACAACAAACATTAGCAAACCACCAGTGTACCCCCCCACCTGCTACCCAGGACACCCAGGATCAACAGCATTCAGACATAAAGGAATGACTTAATTACACAACTTTCCTCCATCATCCATGATGATATCCACAGAACTACAACATAAAATATGAGTATATATATGAAGTACTACATGTATAATATTCTTAACAAGTAAGAAAGCTGAAAAAGACAACTACCCACACATATCTCGAATAAAACGCTCATTTTCTCTCGTAGCCGTGATAATATTTGGCGTTGTGTAATCGTGCTTGACCTGCTCTTCAAAGCTTCACTTGGACACTTTGATCCACCTGAATGTCTCAAACACGCTATAATGAGCTTTTTGTTGGATAAGAACGTCGATTTGAGAGGCAGGCGTCAGCGCCTTCACAGAGAAAGAGAATGAAAAGCTGACTTTTAATGCAGTTTGAGGAGATCCTGAACAAACTCCTTCGTCACAAATAACAGAAACATAATGGAGGACTTCATGTGTATTAAGAGGTGACGGCCCTGGATTCATTGAAGGTTTAATTAGCACCGTTTTGATTGAATACCTGAACCTTTCCTTTTCTATTCATGCAAAGTTTCTCTTCACGCTGAAAACATGGCAAAAGGTGGAAAAAAAAACCTCTTTGAGTGAAGAAAGCAGAACATTTTTCACCCACGTCAGAAGGTCTGGGACGAACTTTTGAACTGACATCTTAATAATAAAAAACAGAAGATCTGCAGTTCATCAGTGGATCCAGCTGAAGGCCAAAAACATTTAGTGTCACTCTGAATAAGATGTGACTGACATCATCTCATTAGCGGGGGGGGAAAAAATAGCCGAGACTCGCAGAGCTTTCACCAAACTTCAAACTCCTGCAGGAAAACAGAAATCACCTCCCCGATGACCTCGACCGCAGCCAGAAAGCAGCTTCCTCTTCCTGTCCAGGCCGACGGACGCCTGAGGTCTTTTGGCAGCAGCTCAGTAACTCGGAGATTCGACTCCCTGCATATCCAATCTGAAAAAACAGGACTCCCCAAACATGGAGGAGCTTCTGCCGTCCAGCAGTGAATCCCTGCAGAGCACGCCCCAACCTCCTACCGAGGGGAGGGAAGGAAGATCCTCCAAGGAAGTGACGATTCATCCAACCAATGTCATCAAGTAACGTCTCGTTTTTACGCTTAAAGGTTCACTTCATGAGAATCAAAAGATAATGCGGACAGTTCTGGTCTCATGCAGCACAGGACGCTGCACTTTGCTTTTTAATGGCAGTTTTAAGGTTAAAACATGAAGCATTACCTTTAAAACGAGGATTTAACAGCCGAGTATCGTTTTGGCCTGTTGGTAAGTTCCTCACAGGATTAATGCTAATTAGCAAGTGCTAATTCAGTACATAACTTGTCCCTGACAAGCAGATTTGATGCCATCAGAAGTTCGCAAATATGTTAATTTTTCCAAATAAAACTAAAACTATCTGCAAATATCTCATGTTATTCAAGTCTGCTGCTGCTAATAAAGTAAAATTTGACAAATTTATCTCCATCACCGACTTCTAGATGCTTTTAATGACACTTTAAATGTTTTACTTCTGTTTGATTTGATTAATTAGTCACAGTTTTTGTTTGTCTTTGGTACGTCACAGGCTATCCTTGTAAATAAGAAATTGTTTTAATGTCTTGGCTGATTAAAAATGACGGTTAAATTAAAAAAAATCAGTTAGTCAATTGACAAACAAATCATCAGCAACTACTTTGACAATTAATCATTTAAGTCATCTTTTCAAGCAAAAATGACAAAAATTCTCCAGTTCAAGCTTCTAAATGTGAGAATTTCCTGCTTTTCTGTCAATGAAGATAAAAAAATATAAATCTTTGGGTTCTGAACTGTTGTTAGAAAAAAACAAGGAATGTCAAGATAGAAATTTTGACTGTATTTTTCCCCATTTTCTGACATTTACAGACAAAACAATCGATCTATCAAGAAAATAATCGTCAGCTGAATCAATAATGAAAGTGGCTGTCAGTTATTGTCTATCGTTAAGACCCTAACTGCCAGGGCGACGACTTCAAAACGTGTTGACATGACGACGATGACGGGTTTGTGACCAAAAAACAAAAAAGCTGCCATTTTTCCATCCTCTTGCTGCAGTCTGAACCTTCGCCCCCCACAATGCACCGCTGCCTGCAGCTGATCATCGCGGTCACGTGTTCGACTGCAGGCCACAAACATGTCACAGAGTTACACCAGTATTCGTCACAACTGGCTCCGTCATCTGGCGTCACAGAGTTTTCTCATATTTACTCACAGCGGCTCTTCAGCAGCAGCAAACTCAGTTCCTGCCGGCGAATACTGACGAAGAATCGGGCGAGAAACAGAGGAAGACGGCGTGGCGGCAGTCTGATCCGCCTGAGAGAGACGCATCGCTGTGGTGGCCGCAGGCTGCTAACTCTATCCCCCTGTTCTCTGCTGGTCCTCGCAGACAGGTAACCTGACCCCAGGTTCACTCCTCAACCCCTCCCCTACCGCTGCAGAAATACCCCCCAAAATACCCTCCCGCCTCCCCGCCTCCCACACCTCGCTGTGTCCCAGGCGGCGGCGGGCCTGTCTGATGTGGTCAGGAGAATAAGACGCTTCGCTGCAGACGCTCTGTGATACCAAAGAAGAAAAAAAGAAGACAAAAGAAGGAGAGAAAATGTGCCCTGCAGGAACGAACAGGTGAAGGAGACGGCCTTTTGAAGGCGGCGAGGGAGGGGGAGGAGGAGAGGGGGAGGGAGAGCCGGTGGGTGAGAGACTGAGCCAAACATAGAGAGTCAGAGACACTGGAGGATGAGGCTGGGGTTGTTTTTCTGTGTCCATAAATCCAATGAAAAGACCAAAACAGACACTCAGACCACTCTTACACTCCAAACTGCTTCCTCCTGACCACGGAAATCCTTAAAAGCACGTCTGCAGGTTCAATATGAATTATTTATTGATGTGTTTTAAGAGTTTTTTGGACAACGTGGAAGAAGACACATAAATACTTGTACTACTTGATTAATTCATTGTTGTGGGAATTCTGGGTTGAACATGTAGAGTGAAATGTGGCTTCTGGCAACCACCTAGGTGACTTTTGGTGAATGGGAATTTTAGAGCGATGTCCTAATCGTGTTGTCATGCCAACGTGGCGACAGGTTATTATTGACAATGAGAAAAACAGGATAGAAAGAGAGAAACAGAGCGAACGGCAGAAGAAAAGGCTGCAGCAGAGTTACAGAGGGCAGAGAGGATGAGGAGAGTAAAGGCAGAGGAAGACAAAGAGAGGCTGAGCAGGAGAGATTAAGAGAGAACGAATGAGATAGGTAGGAGACGGAGGGACAAAGAGACTGATGGAGAAACCCAGCAGGAGGGAGGACAAGGAGGAATGAGGAGACGGCAGCTGAGAGAGAGAAAAGACAAAGGAGGCGGAGAGAAGTTAAAGAACGGGAGGATAATAATGGAGAGGACAGAGCAGACAGAGAGAAGAGAGAGGGAGGTGTAAGAGGAGTTCACTGATCTCCTCCTAATCCTGAGCTGTGTTTCACTTCGGTCTGATCTGAGGAGGAGAAATGCCGAGTGGAGAGGAGGAACTGAAATGAAACAGTCAAAAAATCAAAAGGAAGCGTCAGTCTGCTGACTCCTTTACACCTCCTGTCCTCTCCTCCCCCTCCCTCCTGCACCTCCTTCCCCCTCCCAAAAAACAAAGAGTTGGTGTGTGTGTGTGTGTGTGTGTGATCTGGGGGATGAATGGGAGCTGTGTAGCCCCGATGCTGCAGGATCACCCATCATCCACACATCAAAAGGAGCCCACATTATCCAGCCTCGCAGCCTGATCCTCTGCTACACACCGAAGCCCTCGACCTGCACTGGGCTCGGCCACGGGGCTGCAGGGAGGAGACACCCCCCCCGCCCAGGTACACATTTCACTTGGTCGGGGCGTCAGGTGGCTCTTTAGATGAGGACAGTGACAGCTGAAGGTGAAGTGAAAGCAGTATTTCTACAGACCTGCAGCTCAGCGCACGCTTCTGAAAAGACAACGTCGTGTTTTAAAGCTGACGCGACAAAAAATGAGACAAAAAGAGAGCTTATTTCTCTTATTGCTAATTTCTGATGAATCAGTTCATCATCAGAACTCAAAGAAATGTCTTAAAGGAAACTTCTCGCTTTGCAATAGAAAGTAGGAAAGAGTGCAAATCTAAAAATACTATAAAAGTTAAAAGAAGCAGAATAAATTTCACACAGATAACATATGAGAATATTCAGTATGTGTAAGTACATAGATGAGAACTGCAAAACTGTCCCATTACTTGTATTTTTATTACTTATATTACTATACTTCTATTTTATTGTACTTTTAAGCACTGTTTTAATGCCCTTTGTTGTAAAATGTTTGGTTAAAAACATAAATAATTGATTTCATGGTGAATTAATGTTTCCTTAAAATCAGCTAAAAGAGAGATAAAAATATATACTTTAAGTTAAAAACCTGCTATTTACATTATTTGCAGTGACAGTAAGAATCACACAGTTAAATATTCTGAACACTATTTCCTGATAGCAATTGCTGGAAATGATTTGACAGGAAGTGCTTTTATTTTGAAGTGAAACAGAGTAAGTTGTGCGTTTTCTTCCTGCTAGTTGAATTGTTAGTTGAGATGAGCACTGATGAGATGCAACGTGGCCGCCATGCCTTTTGTTTATAGTTGTACTGCAGCATTTTAAGCAGTAAATGTTCAAACTGAAGAGAAAGCGTCCTGGTCGTCATTATGAAGCTCTCACTACCCCACACCCTTATTGTTGTTGACATTATACGGTTCTATTGTTACTACGGCTGTAATGTCACGAAGACAAAGAACGAACTAATGCCTAACGAACGCTAATCTTGATTGTTTAATCTGTAAACAAACGCATGTCAAACAGCGCTTTGTGGTCTTAGAGGGCGTTTCATGCTGGAAACCATTAACACCAGTTAATCCGTCCGTCCGGGGCTGGGGTGTGAGCTGCCACAAACAATCCGTTAGCAGCCTGGAAACCAGTCTGAGACGTGTCGCCTTAAACTGCTTTTAGGTTTTTACTCTATTTTTTATAATATGAACTGGAGAGGAGCCCAAATCCTCAAATGTTTGAAGCTATAAGCAGCAAACTTCAACAATCAATAGATTATTAAAGATGCCATTAATTTAAGAAGATGCACCAAAGGAGCAATAAAGCAATAATTTAAGATATTATTATGGTGGCATATTAACAGTTTTACTGCCTAATCAGAGACCAAAACGTATGCTCTTATGCATGCAAACCAAGTCCAGCCCGCATGTAGCAAAGCCTCCAGCAGCGAAGACGTGTTTTATCCGCTGTCAGGATATTGCAGCGCTCGCTCTTTACCTCCCGCTCTACTGTTGCACTCATGCTAACACAAGTATGGATCAGGTTGTCGGTAAAGTGCCTCAAATGCAGAAAAAAAAGCTCCTGGTGTAGAGGTCCGTCCCTGCAGCAGTATGAGGTAATAAGGCTCGGTGCCAGCTCTGCCCCGGAGAAATAACCAGCCGGCCGAGGCAATAAATAGAGTGCTAGATTCTCGCTGACACGGGCGGGCCGGGCCAGCCCATTAAAAGCTGACCTCCTCGACCTTGGAGGAGCCCAGACTGAGTGTACGCCCACTCAACCACCTGCTCCTCCTCCTCCTCCCCCTGAGCACTGAATGAGGAGCAGGGAGATGTATGCATATAGGAGCTAAGACTCCCGGAGGCACACTGGATCAGCTTGTTTATATTTC